>NC_054071.1:391697-693193 GCF_017639655.2 Falco naumanni
TGTTCCTGCACAAACCGCTCTACAGTTGCTTTTGGTGACAAGAAAAAAAGATGAAGCCAAACTGGGTTTAGAAGGAGTGTGGAAGCCTGGTAAGGAGTGGGAAGTGCTGAGGACGTGTGCTCAGAGTGAAACAGCACGCGTGACACCTACGGATTACCCCTGTATGTCAAACCAATGCCTGCCTTCGGCATTGTCACACCGGACTCTTACTCCTTACAGCTTTCTTTGGGGTAAGAGGAGCCATTCTCTCTAGCAGGCATCATGAAGTGCAACTCTGAGGTTTACCGGTGACTGACACATCCTCTTGTGCCTGCTCTTCCACCAGCACCTCCTCCTGCACTGCCACCGGAGCCACGGCAGCTCCCGAGAGGGCTGGGACATTCTGGGGGAACAGCAGAGGTGGTGTGTGGGAGCCTGTGCAAGCAGGGAGCCGGAGCACTCACCTGTCTGACGCGTCAGCCTTTGATGCACACGCTTGAGGAAAGATGGTTTAGCTCCTATTAGGGCAGCAGGGAGCCATACGGAACAGGCTGCCACCTCCTGCTGCCAGTCCACCCTCCCACCTCAGTCAGTAGCACCGTACCCACCACCGCTCTACCGCTCCGAGCGCTGGCACTCCGCGGCTCCTCGCGGGTTTACCGGCTCCGTCAGCGACTTGGCAGCCATGGGATGCTGAGTGCCCGCAGGGGTACGTGGGGGTGTGGTGAGCTGGAGACGCCCCACTTGTTTATTTGGTTACCGTTTTGTGGTTTTTGAGAGGTGCCTGCAGGTCTGCAGGAGAATCTGCTGTGAGATGGCCTCGCCCTGTTCCCGTCTCCTCCAAGGGCCCAGCTGGTGCCGCACAGGCTCCAGGTTTACGTGTGTGTGTATGTACACGCATGTGTGTGAGAAAAAGCAAGTGAGAGCAAACTCTGCAGAGGCAGAGACACACAGACCTGCATGGGGTTACGTCCATCTCCTTGTGTGTTCTTCCATCCTTTGACTTTGCCCATGCAGCAGATTGCAAGAGCTCCCAGGTGCCCCATAATTAACCCTGGCTCTGCCAGTATCTTTTCAAGGTTAGAAAGAAGACAGGTCTCTTTTAACTTTCTTAATAATCCTAAGATCCTTCATGCAAGGTTGGAAGAGAAGGTTATCTCCAGGGCTGGACTTGAGTGAAATGAAAGCATCAGGCTGTGTGGCGGCTCCACTTCCCACCATCTAGAGTTTGCACCCCACCTTGGGAGATAATAACAACAAAGACTGCATCTTCATCCCCTTTTTTGCCCTCGTAAGAAATCCATCTCCAAACACTATTCGTGGCTTACCATAAGATACAAAATGGATTTAAAACAGAACAGTTAATTATAGCAAGAATTGCAGTTATGAATATTTGCATGATGCAATACTAACTTATCCCATTTTGCATGTCTGTTCCTCTTACCTGTGTGATAATCGCACGTAGGGGCTGAAGCTGAGAGCAGATTCCTTCTGATAAAAAGTGCACAGGCTGCAAGAAACAGTTGCCCACCTGTCACCTCCCTAGAAAAGACAAGACAGCGTGGTTGTTCCCACTCGTGGGGTTTGAAGCACAAGGGAAGGATGTTTCCCATAGGCCTCACAGCTGAGAAGTGATGCAGATTTTCTGATTCCCGCTGAAGAAACTGAGCCACAAAATCATCCTCCTTTCTTGTAAAACATACTTGCAGCACCACTGCCGTGCAGACCCTTCGGGGGTGAAGGCTGGTGCAGTAGCACTGCCTAACAGTATAGTAACACCTGATCCAAACAGGGAAGCAGAGGGGACATCTCTAGGTCCCCTCTAGGTGTTTGGGTACCTCCGTGCCACATGCTGTGCCAGGTGCTGCTGTTCCAGCAGAGAGCAACAGGGTATGGGGCGGCAGGTCTGGGGAGCCACAGGAGCTGGGATGTGACCTGCCCAGGGGGAGAACCCCACCGAGGGAGTCACCCTCTGCGCTTCCTGCAGCACCTCGCTCTTCCCAGAGCATCTCCCACTGGAGACGGACCCAGCCCAGGCCCGCGGAGCTCCTTCAGCTGCAGACACCCGGGATCAGGAGCTGATTTTCAGATCGTGTGCAGGAAGGACCGGGGGCAGAGAACCTGCTGTCATGATGAGGCCACTGCTTAGATGCATTCGCCTGATGTCACTCGATCCCATGCGGCGTCAGGCTGCCCTGTGGTGATGTCAGCTCTGAGTGATGTCAGCTCTGAGTGATGTCAGCTCTGAGTGATGTCAGCTCTGAGAATGAGTTGCAGGGCTTAAACATGGTATCAGGCCCCAGGATGCTGAGCAAGGGAAGGGATGGTTCTGGTGCCTTCTGCGATGACCTGCCCGTTTACAGGCTCTTAGTGCTTCCTTTTCCTCTTGTCTGGGCAGCAGTTGGCATCCAGGCTTTGGGCTGTATGGGCTGTGTAGGTGTTCCGCACCATGCTCTGGGAGGCAGGATGAGGGTGGAGGAAGTTTGTGATAGCACCCAAGTCTGCTAAGTGTGGAAACATCTTCTGTTGCCATTAAGGGGCTGCTAGTGACCATAGCTGGTTCACAAAGGTCGCACCTTTAATGTTGGTTTAATGTTATCATAGAAGGGGAGTTGTGCCACCTACAGAGAAAGTCTTTCTTCTTGGGAACCACATTTGGGGCTTTTCTTTGAGGGCTTAACTGCTGCAGGCATGAGATGAGCAAGCCCTCATTTGTGACCTGACGTTAAGAGCTATTTAGAACGGGCACTGTCTCTAATTCGGTGTTTTGCAGTGCCAGCAGCATGGGATTGTCATATCTGACTGCAGATCCAAGGCTTTACTGTTCAACAGATATCTGTAATAATGAACAAACATCACAGCTGACCAGTCAAAGGGCCTCTGACTGTGAGGAGGACCTCTGCTCTATAAGCAAAGAGTGCCATTGTGCGGGCCTAATCCTGCCTTCCTCACTCATATGAAATCAGTAGGTTGCACCTGCTGAGAAAACTGGGCTGGGAAAGAAAATTGTCAAATAACCTGATCCATTTTCCCCTGGTGACTGCTTGCTGAGACTAGGGGCTCCATGCGCTCCATGTGAGCCGACAGGAGCTTCTCCTAGATTATTTGCTGGGTGTTCATACAGGGTACTTACTTGGTGTTTTTACAAATAGATATGCATATTGGGAAGTTTCAGCTTGGCTGGACACCCAGCTAGTGCAGCTGCACTTTGGGAGAGGAGGTGGCACGGCCATTAGTGAGGAAGGTCGGAGGTGCTGGGGGGAAAGGGAGATGGGAATGTGACCCATCCCTTAGCACCCACCCACCAGGGTCCAGCATGGATCCCTGTCTGTGGGAGAGCCAGACGCAGTGCCTGCAGAAGGGCCAGGGTACACCCGCTACCCACCCGGTCTGAGTCTTCGCTCGGGGCAGGGCTGAACCCGCCAGCTTTGCCTTCCACACGGGGCCAGGCCCCCATGCAGGGCCTGGGGGCAGGAACTGCACGAGCTGAAATTTAATTTGCTGTTTCTGTATACACAGACTTGCAGAACTGAGAAAGTTAATCTTGGCTGGACATTCAGGTATTGAGATTTGTTGGAGACCAGATCATAAAGCGAATGCTTCAAGGGGAAGAGGGTGTGAGCGGGGAAGTTAGGGGAAACCATCAGTGATGAAGCAGGAAAACATTTTCCTGTACTGGAAAGTAGTCAAAGAACGTGATTCTTTTGTGGCCCTTTGTTTTCTAATTACCATGTGGTTTTATTGCATATATACCTGCTGTGAGCGAGTGCCTGACCAATCCTTTAATCCCCACTGCTCTCTGGTATAAATCATGATGAAGGCAGAGCTAGACATGAGAAAAAAAAGGTTCTTTGGTCTTCCCTGGTTGTGCATGACTCTCCTGATATCTTCCTTAGCTTCACACACTTCTCAGCTTTGGATAGCTTCGACTTGGGATGGGTCTTGGGTGACCAAAGTTTCTATACTTCACATCTTGTGTTTATCTAGTGCCTTTCCACCAATGAGCACAAACACACTTTGCAAAAATTGGTGATTTAAACTGTGGTCCTGCAGCTGTGAGTCAGAACAGCATCATTTTTATTATCCCCTTTTCAGAGCTAAGCGGAAGCAGAAGCCATTTGCTTGGTGTCATGTCGTGAGGCAGTGGGATAGCAGAGTCTCCACTCCTTATCCCCATCTCTAGCCACGAGGTGACAGTTGCAGTGATAGCTGAGAACAAGATCCAAGGACCAGCTGACTGGTCCCTTTGCTCTAAGTCCTTCAAGCCAGGGGCAGAGTCTGACATCCTGACTCCCAATTCCCTTCCTATCTCACACTCCCACCCCCAGCTGGAAATAGAGCTGAAAAGCCCCGGCCAACAGCCCCTGCTCCAGCCACCAGCACTTGCTCCACTCCCTGTAGAACACATTTAGTCCTTGTCCCGGTGAGAAGATCACGGTTGTCTGCGAGTCACTTTAGGTTGTTTTTTTGGTCATTTCCTTAGCACTGCCCACCCCCAGAACAGGGCTGTTCTTTGCCCTGTAATCCTCAGCACACAGCCCTGGCAGTAGGTGAGGTGGCAGGAACAGTGCCGGGTCAGGAGCACGAGAAGGCGTGGATGGAGAGGCAGATGCAGCTCATGAAATCACGTCTGAACTGAGCAGTGCCCTTCCTGGTGACTGAGGGAAGCAAAATGATAGATTGCTGTCTCCTTGAAGGCTACAATTTAGTCCTCCCATTGCAATATTCCCCTGCAGTTAATAAGCACCCTGCCTACTGTGAGGAGGCTACTGTGGCGGGGGACTATGTAAACCCAGAGAGACCAGAGCTTTCTAGGATTCAGGGGAGGGCATCTGGTAGGATCAGGGATTGGTCAGGAGCTGAGCCAAACGTGACCCAAAAAAGTGGAACTTAATTCAGACAGAGCTCTCGAGGGGTACTCGTGGCCGATGCTTTGTGCTCAGCTTGGGCCTGATTCATCTGCATGTGCTGCATGAACTCATCTCCAAAGTGCTGCAGCGTGGCAGGCTGGCTGGTGCACGGCAGTCTGGTGTCTCTGTTTCATCCCAGGTCTTCAGGAGAGCTGGTGGGGGCTTGCGGAGTTCAGTAGGATGCTGCTTTATTTTTGGAGATCAAAATCATACCTCCTTTAAATTAATGACAAAACACCCCTTGACGCTGCTGGTTCTAGAATCCTGTCCTGTTATTCGGTTCTTTATTGTGTGGCCAACTCTCACATCTGATTATATTTGCCATTTTCTTCTGGAGCCAGGTTCTGGAGTGGTGTGATGTCTTGGGGAGCTCAATTTTCATTTAAAATGGAAAAGTATGTTAGTAACCCTCATTACGGCGGAATAAACCTGAAAAAGCATTAACCCAACAAGCTCAAAAGCCACAAAGGAAACAAAATGTTTTGATAAATCCTTAAAGCTAATCCGTAGTTTGGGGCCACAGATCATGATGCCTTAGCAACTGTGTTGGACAGTCCTGCTTTTGGCAAGGTCTTGCTTGCAGTCTCTTATTCTAGTTAGGAGAGTCTTTGAGAGCCCTCGCGTTAAGGGAGGTCAGTTCCCAAAGAATTCCTCACTTCCACTCCTACTATGTGATCAGCATCTCAGGATATCTGACATCTCAGGGACAGTTTTCAAATTATTCTGGTGTCTGTAGCTATTGATCTTGCTTCCAGAATGCAAATGGTTTTGACTAAACAGAAAGAGAGCACTTACGTACTTACTGCTATGCCTGCTATTCACTAAAACAAACCTGTCCTCTGCCTAGTGAACAATATAAATAAATAAATATTATTTTAGATATAATTAAGCCATCGCTCGTGATTCAGCCTCCTGGGTCCATTTCTGCATCTTCAGTTCAGCTGTAGCACCACTGGGCACGTGGGTCCTTTCAGCGTGGCCAGCACCAGCCCAGCGGGGCGCAGCAAGCAGCACGGCCACTGGAACTCACAGCAAGGGGCCGTGTGGGCAGGGGCTTTGCCCTTGGTGTAGGGGATTCTCCCCTGAATCAACTCAGTGTGCTTACAGAGGCTGGAAGGTAAGCCTGGCCTGAGCTTTGGGCTGAAGGTTTGAAAAATGATGGCATAATTGGAGTCAGTAGGAATTCCCTCGTTTGACTTTTGGTTTTAGGGGGAGCGGAACGAGGCCAGAGCTGACAGTTTTTGAAAAATTCACATGCTGTTGAGCCTGGGTTTCTTCACAAGTTTCTCTGCCTTGGCCATGCTACTCACGGATAGGTTAAGTTCAGTAAGGAAATCTCTGTGGATTCAAGTTCTTTGGTAAATTTGGCTTCAGAGATAAAGAATTGCAATTCCCTGGTCTGAGTGTCTTATTCTTCCTCCAGCCAGAATTTGAACGTAGCTCTTTACAAAATCTTCCTGCAGACCTTTGGCTTGAAATGCTCGGTACATGTAGTCACATGAATGGAATCTCCTGGTCCTGTTTGCATGGAAGCAAATCGGAGCATAATGCAAATGAAGACAAGAATTTCACTGTGATCAATTTTGCCTGCCCGTGTTAGATCGGTTATCAGGTATCTTTGTTGCAGCAGCCTGTGTAATCTGGCTTCGGTTGAAATGTGAGACAGTTCTTGGTGTCATTATAGGCCATTCTATGCCAGCTCCCGTACAAAAGGCAGCTGAGGGTTAACGCTGGATCAGCGAAGTGCTTTTTGGTGTGTGCTTCTGGTGATCAGCAGTGTGCAACCAAACTTTCTGAGAAGTGTTAATGCCCTCTGCTTAGCACGGCGTACGCGTGCCAGCCACATCCTTCTTCCAGCCCCTTGCAAGCAGAGGGGTTTGCAGTCACTTTGCAATGCGTTCAGGGTCTCAGTTTGGCCAAGTGTTTAAGCATGCGGTAAAAGTGTTGTAAGCAAGTACTTACAGTTAAGCTTGTGTTTAATTCCCATTGAAGTCAATAATTAAGACTATCAATACTTAAAGCTAGGCACATATGTGAGTGGTGGGTTTTTTTTTTAATCGGAGCTCAGCCGTGTGGGATCGAGGTTTCCTGGATTTAGCCCAGGCCACAGGAAACTGGGGGGGGGCTGTGGGCTTGAAGTCCAGTTTCCACAGAGTTCTTAGTTATCGAGTGTGTGCTCCACCCCCTAGTAATAAGGAGATATTGTTAAACCCAGGTCTTTTGTGGCTGTTTCCTTGGTAGATCTCAAAGCACTGGTAAAAGAGGATGGACACCCAGGCACAGAACGGGCAACAGGAGTCCTGAGTCCCCTGTCCAGTGCTCTGCTCTCTGCCTGCAAGCATTATATATTATAGTCAACTACTTATCATTAATTTTTTCTCTTCTGAGCACAATAAATTGAGAAAGAAAATGCGTCAAACAGTTGTAGTGCCAAGCATTTGAAATGGAAGGGTGTTTCAGCCATTCCCAGCTGTACAAAACAGGCTGTTAATAGTGCCCTGAAGTAAGTACTTGCTCATTTCGTTATCTTTGCAGATGTCTTTGTAGCCTCAGTCCCAACGTGAATACAGAGTTTGGTGGCAAGGTTCCTAGGACCACTGAGACAGGCTACGTTGTCCTGGAAAATAGGCTTAACCGTGGCATCCTCTGTGCCTGCTCCTGGGACAGAAGGGATGGAAGGGACCCCAGCCCGGGCTGCTGCAGCGGGGTGTTCTGCACAAGGCTGCCCTTCCTGAGAGCTGAGGAGTGGACAGAGGTGGTGTTAGTGGGTCATTGCACAGCTGAACTGGCACAGGAGGAGAAATGCACTAGGAAATGGCTGGAACAGCTGATAAATTGGACAACCTAATGTATTCCAGGCATCTCCTGCTGACCTTCACCTTCAGATCAGTATGTACAACAAGATTTGTCTGAAAACTCCCACCCACATTAGCTTTCTGTAGGAAAGTTGTTTTAAAGTGTGCTTTCATTGTGGGACTATTTCCTCTCTAATCCACAAATTTTAATTTTGGAAGTCAACGACTTTTTCCATCAGAAAGTGAAGGAAATTTCCATGGGAAATTTGAGAGATGTGAAAGAATGTTTTTAAATTGTGTGAGAAAGTATAACTGGAGCAAGTCCTGATCCGTCCCCTGACTTTCTGGCTAGCACTGAAGGACACTGTTACTCCAAGAAACCAATACTCAGCTCTTTGGAGAGACGATGGTTTGAGGTTCTCAACATGATCTCTAAATACACATTCCTGTGGGCCTTATTTTGTGAGGATGCTACATATTCCTGGCCATTCTCGAGGCAATGTGTTTGGGGGTTTTTCTGTACCATGAAGTCCTGGGTTTCAGTGCTTAATACTGGGTGCTCCGATTTTCAAATTGTATTTGCTGGCCCCAGTTCTTAAATCTGGGTCTCCAAAACTATGTATATAAAAGGGACCTGATTCCTTAGAATTTGACCTTCCCATCCCACATCAGCACCGCTGGACATAATGGGAATGACAGGACTTTAAAGGTTTGCTTGGAGGCTCCAAAGGCATTTGAAAGTGGTATTAGTTGAGCAAGGGAAGCGATAATGAACTGTGTACAGCAAAACTGTGAGGTGTCTGTACGGGGAAGTAATGGGAGACTCTTCCCAGGTTAGGGATTCCTATGGAGCAGCTGCTAGTGTTGTAGCTTGACAGGTCTGAGGCTATAAATCCTGCAGATGAATTTGAGTCAGAGAGGGAACACTGGCACCTCTGGAACATGTTCTACTGCTGAAGGGGGTTATTTAGGTCTCTGCCACCCACGATGTATGATGTGAAAGACATCACCCGGGTTCCTGTGGAACATTAAAAGAAATATGGGGGCTGGCTCACTTTCATTTGCCAATTACAATTTAGCTGAGTTGCATTTGCAGGTAGGTGCAGGCTCAAGAGAGAGGGAGAAAGAGTGTGAGTGCAGTCTTGGAATGAATAGTGTGTAGCCCAGGGCCTCTTTGCAAATCAGGGGGATGATAAACCCCAGGGATAGCACTGCTTGGGCTTTACCCCCTCCAACCAGAGCAGCTTGGTTTTTAGCATGGAAAGTCCTCAGCTCAATCCCCAAAGGCTGTAGTCGCTTTGGCATTGGATTCTGCACTACATATTGCTGCCCAAATTAGGAACTTTCTGAAAATCAGGATGTCTGGTGTTAGAAATTGGAGTTGGACCCTCCTGTGCAAAGCGCTGGAGACCAGGGAGGGATGGTCCCAAACCTGGAAAGTTTAAGCAGAGAAATCAGAATGGACATGAGATGTGGGAACTCTGTTCTCCCGCATTACTGATATGCAAACAAAGCACAAAGAAGGCAAATGAGTTTGCTCAAGGCAATGCAGGAAGCCAGTGACGAGCCAGGAAGCACAGTCACATCCCTGAGCCCCATTCCAACACTCCAGCTGTTCTCTTCCCAAATATGCGGCATTCCCTGCATCTAGACCATCCTTGTTTATGCAACAACATGAGAGACTCGGGTTCTGCTGGTGGCCAAGGGCAGGAATCGGTGGCCCGAGGGGACAGTGGCAGGGGAAGAAATTCCCAGGGGATCTCTGCTTCTGCCCTGGATGGGGTAAGGGCTGGGATCACGGAGCAGCAGTGTCCCCGGTGATGGGGAGCGCAGCGCTTTGTTCTTGGCAGCCTCGTGGGCAGAGGGAAGGAGCAGAGCTGGGCTGTGGAGGGAGCCAAGGCCCATCCTCCCTGCTGGAGGGGACATTCTTCATGAACGTGAGGAAGGAAAAAAGGAGGATTAATGAGTGTGAAGGGTGGGGATAGGGCCCAGGGCCTGAAGATTCCCAAGCAATAATGTCTCAGGTGTGTACATATATATTTATATAAATATATGAGAACTGCTCTGAAGGTTGAATGAAGGTTCAGTGCTGTACAGAAGGAGGGATGACCCTGTGGTTAAAGTCTTGGCCTAGATTTCAGAAAACCTGCTCTCCTGCCACAGTTCTCAGTGCAGTTTTAGACAAGTTGTCAAGCTCTTCCCTGCCTCAGTTTCCCAACCTTCTGTTTATGCACTGCATCCCTTTCTATCATGCATTCCTTGGGGAAATGGACAGCATCTTCCCTTGTATCCCTGATGCTATGTGTGGTTGGGGACCAGTCAGGTAGTTCATCTAGATATTGTTGTAACCCTGCAGGTAGTGAGATGTACTGGAAATGTCCATACAATAGTGAGAAAAAAGTTAAAGACTTGGGGAAATAAATGGTCTATGGAAGCTCCAGGTTTCCAAGGTGGCCATGCTAATTAAAGTTTCTGTAGCTGAAATCTTGGGTGGAGGAAGAATGAGATTTTCTGAAAATTGTTCTGTTTCGGTTAAGTTTTGCTTTGCAAGTTTTCTGCATAGAGACAAATATTTTTTTCTGCCAGTTCTAGATTCTGTATTTCAATAACTCTGGGGCACCAAAGGAGTCAGGGAGCTGAGGTTCAGCCTAGTCTTAGACATCTGGAAGGCAGAAAAGCTTTAGTGATGTTTACCGTGTTCAGTCACACTGTACAGTGACACAAGGGGCTGGGGTTCAGTGGGGTCTTCTTGGAAGTGCCTGGTGGCAGAAGGAGAGCTGCTCCAAGAGAAAAGCAGCCACCTCCTCCAGCCAGGAGATTAAAGGGACAGGCAGAGACAGGGCATTGACAACTGGACAGCGGTAATCATTATTTGAGCAAATCTTAAAAGTTTGATAATCCCCATCTCTTTGAGTCTTCACTGGATGCCAAAGGTAGACTTCTTAACAGATGAGCATTCCCAAGAAATTATGTCCCCTGGCTTTCCTGTGCTTTGATAACTTTTTCATCACTCACCCACCCACGGCAGAGCCGTGACTCCAGATTTGCCACTTTTGCATGCCAAAATGTGCCTGCAGTGGGGTTCCTTTCCATGGCCATCCCCTCCTTGGCTTCACACAAGGCTGCCAGGAGTTGAGTCCAGTCTCCATGCCTGTCCAACCCATGGGCTAACCAGGGAACCTGCCAGCGAGGACGTTGTTACAGTTCCCGTAAACATAAAGCACACGGCTAGCAAGCAATGGACAGCACTGATTTCCTATTGTCCTGGCTGGCGTTCAAGCCAGGGAAGAGAAGAAACATCTCCAGGTTCATTCCCATTCTCTTTAGCCATCTGGTCCTGTGTTGCTGGAGCCTTCCCTGCCTTAGAAGGAGGCCCAGATCGGCTCTTTGTGGTATCTTCCCTTCTGCCAGGCTCGTTTCTGCTTTCATCCTCGGTGCCATGCCCGCCCCCTCATCCCCTTTGATTCTGGGACCTGAAGAGAAGGCTGGGTTAGGGAATGTCTTGTTAAGTCCACCTCCCCCCTCCCGCTCCCCAGGGGCCTTCTGCATTGTCTCCCTGTGGTGCAGACGGAGCCCCGAGATCAAAGCCCGAGCGGCGGTTTCCAGCCGGGAGGAATGCGCCGTGCCCCGCGCCCGGGCTGTCGCCAGCCCCGGCAGCCGGTTCCCTCCGTAACTCGAGATCCCGACCCTGGGGGCGGCTCCGGGGCTGACAGGTGACACGGGGCTGCTCTGAGCAGGCAGCTCCCTCCCAGCATGTCTGACTTTGCACGGAGAGCTTTCCGTCAAGGATTTGAAGATGTCTGCGGTTAAGATGGGATGTGCCTCATAATATGCAGCTTTGGAAGAGCTTACCTGGATGGAATTAACCCTTTCCAGAGCTCAGCCTTTCTCTTCTGCTCCAAGCTAGCGTGATGCGTGGCCTCCTCCTGTGATTTGATAGTGAATGATTTTCTTTCTCTCCTCCTTATGCTTGCCCACCATGCAGGTCCCTGTCAGCGCTGTCTCCCCGTGACACCGTGGAGCTGCTCGCCAGCGGCCGGTGATGGGCAGGTTTGCTGGGGTGCCACCTGCGTGCAGGCTTCATCAGCAGGCAACCGCAGCTGGGATCTTACTCACTAGAGGCATAAACTGCCATCACTTGAGCTGAAAAATTGCCCCAGCGTTTCCCACAGTAGCAGAAGACTCTGTGAGTCACCTCTTGGAAAAGTTCATGACCCACTTTGACCTTGAGGGTTACATCGAACCAATAACTTCTGCTGTGAAGAGTGCTGAGCCTGGGAGATGTGTCTGGTATACAACTGCTATCTTCTTTGAGGCAGCTTCAGATTCACAGTTTCTACACGTGAATTTTTCCCAACCCCAGCACCATTCTGGGCAGGGACTGCTGGATTCCATAAGGCAGCAAAGATGGGATTCCTAAAACCCTGGAGCCTCAGGCAGGTTTTCTGTGCCTCTGTTCCTGGCAGGGAATGCTGTAAGCTGCCAGTAAAACTGATAAAGACTTTGCTCAAAGGGATTGTTCATTGAATAAATGAAAAGGAAACAGCATGAGTAGATGGGGAGGAGGTAAATTCTCTGCCCTTATGACACCCTGATTAACAGAAACCTCAGCCAGCAGAGAAGTATGTACAGTGAAGCAATCATATGTGTTTATAATGTTCATGCATATCATTAGGGCATTTTTCTTGGACTGCTGGAGTTAAGTCATTCCTCTGGTACATTCCCTTCAGTATATTAGGCAAGTCACCTCTTCCCCTTGGACCCTTTTGTTCGTCCTGTCTGTTTAGACTGGGGAGCTCTTTAAATGAGGGTGGTTGTGCTCTGGGCACGTACGGAGCTTAGCGCGAGGGGCACAGCACCACCACGTTTGAAGCCAGCAGTAAGCCTTTGAACTAGAACAGTTTGCATTCTCCATCCAAAGGACTCACTGAGCCTTTGAGATGCTCTAACCAGCCCTGTATGGCAGATCCTCAGCCTGACTCCTTCAGTGGGGAAACCGAGGCACAGAACAGCACTCCGGGGTCATATGCTGATTCTGTGGCTGAGCAGGGAATGCAGACAAGGTCTCTTGCCTGCTGGGTCTGTGCTTTAGCCACAATCCATCTCCCTGCCCAAGGCCTTTTCTGTGTTCAAAGTGTTCCACAAACAATTGAGGTCTTTGAACTCCTCCTCATCCTGGTTAGTTTGAAAGTGGAGGCAGGGAAGGAAACACCTTCCTAAACTTAGCCCCCAGCCAGCCAATACTTTTGGGAACTGTGTTTGATTAGGCCTGGGGAGCAGTAATTTGGTCTGAGGTTTGTAAAAAAAATGCTTCCCTCTCTGGTTAGAAGGCTGCTGCTTATGAACAGTGGAAGGATTAGGTTCTCTCTTCTCCAAAGCGGACCTTGCTCACTGCTCAGCAAGAGCTATTCATACCAGATCCATCACAGCTCCCCCCATGCTTGTGACGTGCCCCTCTCCGCCAAACCAGTGTTTCCCCTGGCCTCCATCTCTGGCGTTTCTCTGCTGGATGCTCAGCAAGCACAGGAGAGAGGAAAGCAGGGGCCGTGCTGCCTTTTGGAGCTGCTGTCATCTCAAAGCAGTGACACAAACTCTCAAGAGCCGGGCAGAGAGGATAGACCTTAGGAAACGGCTAAGTCTGCCCCAAGAATGCTCACTGATCAGCCTGACTTCTACGCCACAAGACCGACAGATCTGAATAAAAGCTATTTTTTTAATGGAGAAAATGAATCTCAAAGTATAGAGTGGGGCAGGACACCCCCTAAGCTGAAGTAAGGGTGGATGCCTGCTTAACCTGTCATGCCTTTCCACCCAGACCTTTCCATGAGCTTCCAAATGTCCTGTCCTCAGCTTCCTGGCAGAGCCAAGAGGGAAAGGACTGAAGCTTGATGGGAAAAGCTGATCTTGTGGTATTTCCTGCTTGGACTGGAAGCTAGCCATGCGTGAGCCTTTGCATGGGATTCACAGCCCAGGAAAACACACAAGTCAGATAGTTCAGATTGAAAGTCGTGTAGTTCTTTCACGCTCCGCAGGCAGGCGAGCTGCCAGCCCCCCACACCCATGTCTAAAGCGTTTTGAGATCACTGTGAAAAGCCAGGACTCAAGGCAATTACACAGCAAGCAAAAGTGAATTTGATTTCTTAATTTTACTGCAAGGGACTCAGTGCAAGGTTCTCACCTGATGAGTCTGGTCATTTACCAAAACTGTGATGTTATGTGCTGCCTCTACCGACCCAGTGACAATTGACCCCAGACTTTGGGGTCTCTGCCCAGGGCCCACGCTCACACATAGCCCAGGCACCAAATGTCCAGTTACTCGGTGAAATGAAAATACTAGAAGTTTAGCCACAAATCCAGAGACACTGCAAGCTTCCCACCATCTCTGCAAAACCTTCCTCTGTAGACACTGCCAAACTCGTGCGTTTGGGTGTGCAATTCTGAGCAGGAGAACGCAGGGAGAGTAGCAAAATGGATGTTGGAGAAGAGGGTTTTCTGCACATGGGGAAGGTCAGCTCTAAATTGAATGAAGCATAGAACAAATCACTGAACCTATGTGACTATCTGCGTGCTGCAATATCAGCCGCCAAGAACAGCAGCAGCCACAGAGCAGGGCTGGCCAGGTGGGACGAAGGCCACCGCTCCCGCCCACCCTGGGAGCTCCGATTGCAGTATTCTGTGCAAGAGATGTGCGTGGGTGTCTGTGCACATGCATCTGCATGTGCCACTTCCATTCCACCTTCAAAGTGACTAGAAAAATGCAACAAATCAGATTACAACAGGCAGGTGTTACCGTTGGTTAGTAGCTCCAGCTGGGAGAGATGTGCTCACTGCAAGTGCTTTGGGAAATCTTGAAAATGGATGATCTTAGCAAAAGGAAACCATGGAAAATAAGGTAAACCTGGCTTTGAAGTAATTCCTGATGATTTATAAAGTATCAAATGGTTGCTTTTTGCAAAGTTTTTCCATAACAACACAAGCTTTAACTAAAATCTGTCGGTATTATTTCATAATTTATGTTCCCACTTCCAAAGCCATATTCTGAACTGAAAACCAGTTTTTGAGGCTCTTGCTCCCTCTTCTCAGCAGATGGAAATGCATGTGACTGCACTGAGATGAATTCAACTGTTGTTAGTTATTAGCAGTTGAAGTTCCGCTCCTGTGTTTTTAAATAATAACAATTGTGATGCTTTAAAGATGCCCTCAGGCCCCTGAGCGTAATTTATCTTTTCGTCTGTATTTACACAGCAGTTAGAACAATGGGATCTATATTCTGATAAGGGGGTTTGGTCACTGCAATACTCACAGGTAATATGAAATGACTGGGGAAAAAAGGGGAGCTTGTAGGAAAATATTTTTAATGCCTTCTTTTTTTATTAATTTTGAATCCTGTAATATTAAAAGACCTTCAATTTTTAGTTTAGAAGATTGCAGCTGGCTCTTACAAAGACACTTTGCTCTGCCTGATCAGGCTCCCAGCCACAGGCTGTGTTTGCTGCTGTCCAGGCCACCAAGATGCCAATGAGAGTAGATGCAAAGAAACCCAAGTGTTTCATCACTGTGCTACCAAAAAAATTAGAGCTGGTCTAATGTCAGCTGTTGGGGAATGATTTTTTTTAAGGTTCTAGCACCTCAGTATTTCTTACAATAAATTATGAACATATTACTGAGTCATGGCTAGTACACCAGCAGGATGGGGAAAGACCTCGTCTGTGGGTGAGAAAGGGGAAGCACTCAGTGCCTTTATGCTATCCTAGTAGCTTTTGGATGCTAAGCCTATTTCCTAACCTCACATCCCATTTGTTAGCTGTTACCCATTATGCCAAAGATAAAGGCAGGAGTCCCGGGGCAGCTGTGTGAGGGCAGGCTCTGGAAGGACAGCAGTGCATGCATGTCAGGCAACACAGTAATTCTGCACTACAGAACATCCCCTATGATGGCAGCGAGAGTTTGTGTAGGGTCACAGGAGGGGAATTTAGCAGGGGAGTGAGCCGCTGCAGGGAAAAGGCAGCGCTGTGGGGAGGGTACTGACCGCCCAGAGTGCAGCTTTTGGCTTGGTTGTAGGTTTTCTGGCTAGCTCGGGTAGGACACGTCTCTTCACAGTGCCTTAACACCTACCAGTCCCCTTCCCACCATCTCTGATTTTATGATACTGGCTCTTCCTTGCCTCGCAGGCAATCCAGGTAGTTCTGGCAAGGCATGCAGGTCTGTAGGTACCATAAACCCAAATCACAGGAGCTGATCCTGACTGTCAATATTTACCCAAGGAGTATCTCCGGCAGCCATCTCTCGCGGAGCTGGAGTGCTGCAGCCTCTCCTGCCCGGGGCAGCCTCCCCCACCGCCAGGTCCGTTTGCACCTCTCGGGTCCGCGGAAGGACCGTCCTTCCCCCAGCCGAGCTCCTCGTTACCGCAAGATGTCTCTGTTCCGCTGCCCAAGGCAGAGCCCAACATTTTTGCAAAGGGATGGGTTGGGGGGAGCTTCAGCCCGAGGAGGAAGATCTTGTTTGCTTTAGAGGGAATTAATACAGACAATCTCAGCAACTTCCCAGACATCTCTTACTTGATCTCGCTGGCGTCCACTTTCTTGTGCTGTGCTAAGCTCCTCGGTGGGCCGCGCCCCCCCCCCCCCCGCCGGGGAGCTGTGCATCCCACCGGCACCGAAGCTGGAGCCTCCCAGAGCTTGAGATTTCCTTCAGAAAGGATTCAAGCCCTTGAGCAAGCAGCTTTTCTGGGGGATGACACAGCTCTGGGTGCCTTTGCATCTCCCCACGTGCCTGAGAGACTTCAAGAGATCCTGCTTGGACTGAAATCATTCCTCAGCAGGGTTCTTGGTGAGAAATAGCATGTTACGCATCACGCAGGAGCTTCGAGGTCCCCGAATCCCTGATGGGGATGGTGTGGTGTGGTGCAGTGGCTGCAAGGGACTTGGGACTCCACCAGCTGCAGTTCTGGTCTCAGCAGCAAGAACCAGGGCAGGGGACAGTGAGGACCGTTCCTGGACACAAGCCTCTCCCACAAACATTACAAGGAAAAAAAGCCACGAGGGTGGAAGTTTTTGGTCACCCACTTTGCTTTCAGGAGGGGCACCCAACTGACCTTCCCCACAGCCCTAAAGGCATCACCTGTTACGTTCCTGTTTGTCAGCACTGCTCGGTGCGTTTGGACCCTGTAGCCACCCAAGGGAAAGGGACTGGCTGGGTTAAAAGTACACGGGGCACGGTGCCACGAGGCTGTGTCATTCAGCTGGCTCCTGCCTCATCTGCTCGGGCGGGTGGGTGGCAGAAGGAGGAGGTGCACAGCTGATGGGGGGTGCATGGGGTTTGCAGGCCAGCTCGGACACAGCTAATGAGGCCCCTGGGGAAAACAGAGTGCGTTACGTGATTTGGCAGAAGGCAGGCAGTCAATTCTGCAGGTACCACCTCTGCTGTGAGTGGGAGCCTAATATAACTTTTTGCATCCAAAGGGTTTCTGCAGAGCATCCTTCTGCTTATTTCTGAGAGGGGCAAGGACGTACCAAGATCCCTGAGCTGTAGCAGGGCAACCACCACCCTGTGTCAGCCACTGCTGCTGGGGTGGGCAGAAGATGGTGCTGTGACCCTTTGTGGCTCTCCCGGGGCCAGCCCTGGGGCTCACTCGTGTTGCCATGTGGCCTATCCGTAATTCTCAGTGGTAGCAGCAATCCCCCGACGACAATTGCTCCAAATCCCAAAGCGGTAAGAAATGACCATGAAGTTCACTATTCTGGAGTCCAGTGGCCTCCACCCCCTTCCCTTCTGCTTTCTTAGACACTCTTTTAGCAAAAGCCTTGAGAAAATATAGTTTCTGCCTCTGCCTTGCATGGGCCAGAGGCGTCTCACTGCTGGGAATGAGTGATGCCTGGAAATGGGGAGGATTCCTTTGACTTTGCCAGTCTGCTCCCAGAAACCAGAGGGACCGAGTCCCTCTTCATTATGTGCCCATTTGTGACCTGAACATCAAAGAATCTGGCTGGAGTGCAGCTGAGGTACGGGGATGGGATGTGACCAGGACAAGGTCCCTCACATCCATCTCAGCTCTAACACACCACCACCCACTGGACGGGCTTCAAAGTGACTCTGAGAAGCCAAAGAACTGCAAAGGGTGAGGTGACACACTCAGCGACACGCAAGTGGCAGTGGCAAAGCTGAAGCCTACACTGAGCGCTGTGCTGTAACAACTAGGCAATACCATCACAATATTTGTTCCTTGCTCTGGGCCTCAGTTTCCCCACCTGGAAGTCGTTTTGGCCTCTGCATGTAAAGCAACATGTAAGTTGGATGGAAAACTCAGACCCACACGTGCTAAGGACTGTTGCAAAGAGCGTGGCCGGTGCATGATCCTGCTATGCCAGCTTGCCATTGCCAGTTCGGATCTTGCAGGAGATGGTGCCAACAGGCGTGAAGTGCCAGCTGCTGACATGTCTGGGGGCATGTTGGAGGGAGCCCCTTCGGGAAACGAACCTCCCAGACTCTGAGACGAGATAAGGGGATCCAGGCAGAGGGTGCAGTTCAGACTCTGTCTGGAGCAATGTTTTTGTTCCTGCTCGGTGGAGTATACGTGGTAGGGAGAACCTCAATAGGTGGCCTTGCTGGGGTGGAGGATGTTTCTGGAGTGAGCGCAAGGTGCTGAGAGCTCCCAGGCAACTGAGTAAGGCAGCCTAAGCAAATAACTCTGGGGAGAGGAGCCAGGGAAAATTCTCTGATCACTGCATATTAAAGCTGCATGGTGCCGAAACCCTTATTAGCACATACAATCCTAATTGGGTTGTTTGCATGTGCTGTTCTGTACTTGCCTTTCTAACAACAAGGGAACTGACAGGAAAAGCAATAGGGATGCCCACGGCAGTCTGGGCTTGGATCAGCTGCAGAGATTTTGATTTCTGATAAGGTGAAGCCGTGGTGATTTATACCCCCTCCACTTCCTTCCTCGTGAGGATGAAGACATCCCGGAGGAGTCCTCTTCTTCCCAGGACATTCTTGGGTGATCTCATCTCGCTCTGCCCCTGCCCGTGCCAGCACCAGCAAAACCAATGCTTGTGCTTTGCACATGATCCCAGCTTCATGGTGGCAGGGAAACTGAGTCACAAAGAAGTTAGTGA
Organism: Falco naumanni; assembly: GCF_017639655.2. Classification (NCBI taxonomy): domain Eukaryota; kingdom Metazoa; phylum Chordata; class Aves; order Falconiformes; family Falconidae; genus Falco; species Falco naumanni. The sequence goes on from NC_054071.1 coordinate 410,496, forward strand.
TGGGCATGAGGGTTACCTAGGTTATATCAGAGTCCTGATCCAGTATTAACTGAGCTCGTGGAAAGTCCCAGTGCCTTTAGCAGGCTTTGGATGGGGTGCTTGGACAAAGAGGAGTCTGGCAGGGCTCCACATTGTGGAGCAGGAGACAGAGGACCTCCTTTTAGCTTGTGGCATCTATTCAATGCAACAAAGTCATGACAGATTTGGCCACTTTGGGAATTTAGCTCAAGGCAATAGAGCATAGGCTGGAGGTGGAAGCCCTCTGTGACCCTGGACACTTCCCCCAAGTCTTTCTGGACTGCTCCTCAAAGTGGGGGTGATGGGGATAATAATATTTCCTTTGTCTAGTGAGACTGGAAGTCTTGCAGGGCTGGGCTCTCTCTGCAAGCATGTCTGTGCAGTGCTCAGCACAGTGGGGCTTGGAGCTGGGTGAAGGCCCCCAGGCGCTATCCTAATATAAATAATAATGAAGCATGGATAGAGATAAAGTTTAACCAAGAACACTAGAATGAAGACAATGCACAGGGCTCATTAGGAGGCACTGGAGCCCCAGAGAAGATGAGACTGAGTATGATTTTCCTGATTTCTGACTCATCTTAAAATGCAGTGGGCTTCTTAAACTTCACAAAATACTTGGGATCTCTACTTCACACCAAATCTTAAATTATTTTCCTGGGGAATATCACCCTAGTGTTGTCTCCCTATCTTTGTTAAATTCCCTCTAAGTGCTTCTCTGTGTCTTCCATGGTAGGATCTGTCAGAGAAGAGACCTCAGTCTAGAGATAGGCATGATCAAAACCCTTTATCAAACTTCTCTCAAAACCCTGTGTCATGTGTTTCCTTATGGATGTAGATCAACCAAACTCAGTTTGCAATTTAGCCTGCAACTACATCCAGAGTCAGGACAGAGACTGTGCAGTGCAGGTACGATGACTTTATACTCCAAGAAGAAAGAAGCTCCTTGGAAGAATGGCTTCAGCATCGTGCTGAGGAAAGGACTTAAAAAGTTGGGGACTTCCCCTGTAATGCCCAGAGCAGAGCTCTGACACCTGTGGGGCATCACGCTACTTCCAGAAGATGTGGCAACGACTTTAAGATTCATCTGCCACCATTTTGAGATTTCCTGTTAGATCTTCTTTGTAAGAGCCACCCAGCTGCTCTGGATAGCTTTGGGATCTCAGTACTCCAGAGGCAATCCAAACCGGGTCATGGGATCCATAGCAAGCTGTGCAGAATCTGCTGCTTTCCTAAATCTGTGGAGTCTCCCATCAATTCCGGCACTCAGTGTCGAAGCAGCTGACTTTGCTCAGTTTTGCTTGGGCCAGATGTATAGACATAAGACCCCTGTTGTTTGTGCCAGGATGGTGGGGTATACCTGTGGGGTGAGCGTGCTGCAGTCTGCAGGCTGTAGGAGAAGGCTCCAGGCACTGGGCATGATGGTCTGTGTGTCAGAGCAGATCGTAGTGCAGAGTGCTGTCATGCTGGGAGACGCTGTTGGTAACGCTGTGATCTCTGGAACAGGCAGAAATGTTTTTTCAAGAACTGAACAAAGGCTTTTTTGGTGAAAGTAAATGCACCAGGAATGATGTTTCGGGGCATGATGATCAAAAGAGAGACCAAAACTACTCATGAATTTGGATTGAATTTGGCAGTTCAGTTTGGAGAAGGCAGGAGGGAAAACCTGGAGGAAGTTCAAATGTTTGCTTTGTTTCAAAAAGATCAGAAATGAAATTAAATTTGGGGGGTTCAAAGCAGTGTTTTGATTTCAAATTAATCTGGGTTTTTTTCAAGGTGGAAAAGACAATAAAATAACTTTAGGTGAAAGTTATGATTCAGCACAGAACATTTTTCCTTTTTGTTCAGCCAGCAAACAGATGAATCCCGTACATGGACTGCTACATAGAAAAGCGGAGGGGGCTTCTGGCCATCGTGTATTCAAAGATAATGGAAGAAATTACTAATTGCCACTTCAGACAGTAACAGCTGAAATAATAGGATGTCCCAGGGCTTGAGCTGGTAGCCTCATGGCATGGCTGGTCACATTATGCTTGAATATACAGCAATGACACAGACGATTGTGTCCATTGGGGCAAGGGAAAGATGTATTTTGAGGCCACAGCACACCTGAAAAAGTAGATATGAGTGCCTGAAAGAGGCAGGTGCTTCTCTGGGAGCTCTGTAAATAACCAGATTGCACCAAAGAAACACCTGACTCATGTAATCAGTTTCCCCTTCTAACGGAAACACCCTGGCAAGGCCCCAGAAATTGGCTAACCACTCAGGCCAGAAGGGAGCAAGAGCAGCATCACTCCCAGACACTGTGATTTTGCTGGAAGGTATCATTTTATTGGTGCCTTTTTTTTTTTTTTTTTAAATGCTTTCAAGTTTGTTGGTAAAGAAATGTGAATCTTCTCCATAAATATTTGTGTGCACGCGTGTGTGATGGTGCGGTGTGATGCCAGCTGCTGGGGATCGTGCAGTGATATGACTGTGTGGTTGGGCAATTATGTCAGGCAAGCACATGGGGCTGGGATGCAGGGTGCTGGGCTGGGGCACGCTGGGGCTCTGCGGTTGTGGGGAGGGTGAGGCTCACCCCACCGGAGGGAAGGTGCAGTGAGGGCTACATCCTGCTTCTAAGGCTCAAGGAGGGACCATTTATCCTCCCCAACTCTTGGTCCATCTGTGCATCCTACACAGAGACAGCCAAGGGGCTCGCCTTGTCCAGGAGCCAGGTGTCTGCAGAATACCCTGTGGCAGCTCAGCTCTTAGGACTGGGGGTTGGGATCAGAGCCAGGATCAGTCCTGGCACCAAACCTGCCCTCTTCCACCCTGTCTGAAACCCATTTCTCTGCAACATCATGCCTACTTGGTCATTCCTCCAAGGCTCTAAGCCTCCCAAACACAAAAGTCACTTCAATCCCAAAGCCAGGTGGGTGGGTTAGTGTGGTACCAAGACAGAATAAACGCACCCAGGCCAGCTAGCCTGGGCTTAGCCCTGTGTTAGCACCACAGTGTGCCTCCCAGCTAGCGCCCGCACGGCTCAGAGCGCACAAGTGCCAGACACACGAGCCCTTTGCATCGCTCGTCCTTCTTCCTCCCGAGTCCCTGTGGCTCATCCCAGCCCTGCACTGCCAGGGGATGGCTCAGGTGCAGAGGTGACATCTGAGGGAGAAGCTCCTACACCCCGGGTCCCACTGCTCTCCTCGCCTCCTCCCTCACACCCTCTCCTCTTTCTCAACCGCGGAGCTGGCTGTTCCGTGCAGCCTTGCACAAACAGACCGTCCCCGTGCTCCCATTCGGGCGGCAGCCCCGACCTGTTCTTCCAACCCACACCACTCTGGCACCTTCAGGATTTAGGAGTGGTCTGGCCCGGGGCCTTCCCACTTCACAGGGCATCTCGTGCCCTGGAATGCAGCTGATCTGGCTCTTGCCTCCCTGCGAGTGCCGGGACAGGCTCCTCTGCGGAGCCAGCCGGAGCCAGGGCTCCCTCTCCCCTGCCGCAGCCCTCCCAGGTAGACCACATCTCCGGCAGAGCGGTGGGAGAGTGTGCAGGAGAAAGAGACGCTGAATCCCAGGCTGGTGTCTGGGAGGAGCCTGGCCATCCTCTCCTTGTTATTGCCAGAGAGATGAGGCTCAGAGGTGGAGTTTGCTGGGACTCCTGGCAAGCCCCATGTTCACAAGTGCTGACAGAGCATTTCCAGCCTGTGCTGGAGCCCGGGGGGTGTGCAGCACTGTGCAGAACCAGTCCCTTTCATGCCCGGCTGTTTCTGCACTCGTTTAGGGCTGGTTTGTGCGCAAGAGAAAGGTAGTTTCTATGTGACTGCATCAGCAGCACACCTTGCTGGGCAGGCTGGCCTTGTAGGCAGAAAGGTATGAAATGTAACATATATCAGGTTACTGCCAGGGGTTGATTTACTGCCCCCAGCAAAGTGCCCGAGAGAAATTCCCTGATGGTGATGCAAGGTCAGGCCATGGAAACTTGTAAGATGTTTCATCCTGCTGGAATGAAGAGCAGCATGTCACCTCCCCCAGGCCAGGGTGGACAAAAGGTGCTTGTGCATGCAGGGTGCTTGCACAGCTCGGAGCAGGCAGCAGAGCAGCTGGATGGGCTCCAAGCAGGGTGAAGGTTTGCTGGGGTACCATGGAGCAGTGTGACCAGTGGCATTGCTGAGGCTGGGAAGGGACAAGGAATGACTATAACAAATGGTTTAGGTGATATTAAAGCCCGTATGGTGGAGGGCTGAAGGACTGCTGGGGTTTGGGCACCATCCTGTAAAGAGGCAGAGCAAAGAATAACAACACGCCCCAGCCCTTGTGCATGATTTCCATTCTCCAGATAGGGAAATGGGGACAGAAAGCAGCATGTCATTTCCATCATAATCATCCACCTACTAACAGGAGCTGGGAGATCTCAGCTCTCCTAAACCCTCATCTATGGTTCTATCACACTGTCTGGGGGAGAGGAGGAGCAGAGGTAAGAAGGGAGTAAGACAGCATTAAGAGCAAAGCAGGTACTGCCCGAAAACTGAAGGCTGGCACAGGCAGGTCTGTGCTTGGCAGTGGGCAGCGGAGCAGATGATGTTGCACAGGGAGGACTGGGGAGGCCAGGAGTGAATGTGTGCTAAAGGGAGAAACCACTCCTGCAGGGTCTGAGCAGGGGAGCCGGAGGTCAGAGGAGCCCTGGGAAGTGCTGGATTAGACCCAGGATATCACCTAAACTGGTAGCCCCTGCTCTTGTCCCTGGCTTAGCCAGGCGGCTTGCAGTGGGGAGCTGGCAGAGCAGTTCTCAGGAGTAGGGAAGGAGTAAAGCTGGGAGTCAAACAACGGGTTTTAACATAACGTATGGGGTAACAGCACGTTGAACTGCAAAATCTGGATTCACTCTCTGTGCTGTATGTGTGCCTCTTCCCTGTGCCGTGCTCTTGCTGGGTTTGTAGCACAGGGCTTTGGCCGCTGCTCAGAGCCATGTGTCTGCGTGTGTGTCCTGAGCCATGTGTCTCTCGTGACACCTCTGCGTTGGTGTATCTCTCCAGGTCAGTGACACATACTGGTGCAATGCTGCTTTCCTAGTCTGGAGGAGGGGGACCCAGGACTGTGCACTCCCAAGGGGGTACAAGGAGACAGTTCCCTGGTGCCAAAACCGCGGAGGGTGAGAGCTGAGCCTTGCCTGGCTGCTGGATCCCATGGGCTCGTAGTCAGTCTAGGGGACTGATGAGAAGGTGAAAGGACCCTCCAGCAATGTCTATAGGAATCAGACTTGTTTTTCTCTCTCCTCTCACCTACCCTTAACCACTCTGCCACAATATCAACAGCAGGAACTGCCAGCCAGCCCCAGATCCCAGGTGATAAAGATCATCTCTCCTAATTACTCAGCAGCCCACAAATCCAGTCTTATTTAAGCCCCTGAGAGCAGATATCCTGGGCTACCTCTTCTCCCTCTCCTCCTTGTTCTGGTGGGCAGACTTGTGGCCGCCAGGGCTGACTCAGGTGGAGAGGTCCATGCTTTGGGGGCTGTAATCGATTTCCCAGGTACAGGAATGGAGGTACAGGGTGGCTGTGAGACTCTTGGTGCTGCAACCTCCGAGTAGCCAAGGAAAAGACCATGGAGGAAAAATCTCCCTGCTCCCTTGTGGGATGGACGGGGATAAGGAGAGGCTTGGGAGAGAAGTGCTGGTTGCCTGAAGTAATGTAAAGTCCAAGCTGCAGGTCTAGGGTAGGGGGAGGCATGTAGCAGAAAATATATATGTATTCAAAGAAATATATGATCTGTGTAGGCTCACTGCAGCCCTGCAAGGAGGGTTTATATGGAATGGGACCCGATTAGAGGCAAGGTTCAAGCTAGCATGCATCCACACACTGTGAAAGCCAATGCAGGGTGAGAAGCCTGTAGCTGGATAACATCTGTAAAGTTATAACTTTACCAGAGCTCCTGTTCAGGTCAGAAACTGTGCAGCTGAGGGGACAGCTCAAATTCTGCACTGACACAAGGCTGACATTCCCCTTCTGGGATTCCTTCTGTGCAGCCTGAAAGGGAAGGTAATGTGAGGGCAATTAATGGCATTACCTACTGAATGCAGAACTATTATTTATGTGTAGGGTTAAGTACACACTGGCACAAAATCACCATGAATCTCACGTGCATAGACAGCACCTTGGCGCTAAGCCCAGTGTGAATGTTAAGAGGGACTAACCCCCCGACCTGGCTTCCCAAGCCCTCAGCCACGCTGCTTCCAGTTGCAGGACCCTGTAGTGTCCGTGGTGCTGACTGAGCAGAGATCTGGTGCCCTCTGGGTCCCTCACCTGCCTCATAGGTATTGGGAGCCGATTCCTCATGACCCAGATGTTGGAGCAAACCATGGAAGAGGTTTCACATCAGAAATATAGCTGGCACTTGCGTGGTTCCTGGCTCAGCAGCGCGGCCATGGATCATAGGGAATAAAATGACTGATGTTTTTTAGAAGGAATGGAGCACACTGGAAAAATGTCCTAGAAGACTTTTGTGCTCTTGGAAGTGTTCAGGGCTGCCTGTCTGATCCCTTTGAGCCAGTCTGAAGTCTGGATTTCTAGGAGAGCTCAACATCCATCACCCCCAGGCTCTGCATTTTCGAAGAGCTCCCTTCTTAAGCAGCTGTACAGAGGCCTGAGCTTCCTAGTGAGCTCAGCGTCAAAGTGCCAGGCGCTGGGCTCCTTGGGAGTGCTTGGCCCTGGCTACCAGGGAGCTGAGCAGGATCTGGCCCCACGGACCTTGTGCCTAACTGAATTATTCCCTGTAGATGGCATCACAGCATCTCAGCTGTCCTTGCAGGGATGCTTCCACCACCACGGCAGCTTAGGATGTGTACGGCAGGTACCTGTGCTGCCCCAGGAGCAAAACCCACCGGGAGGACACGGCAGCACAGCTCAGCCCAAGAGCCCAAGGGACCCCAGCAGCCCGTACACCTCCACTGGAGTCTGCAGCCTGCCTTAGCCTTGCTGGCTGGGTTACAGTTACCGCGCTACCGTGTGGCACTGCTGCTGGACCTGAAATTGCAGTGTGGACTTACCTGGCTCTGCTGGGAGAGACTGTTGAACTAGGGCTTGGTCCCAGTCCAGATCAAAACTCTTGATCGGTTTTGTTGGTGGACTTAAATTGTGTCTTTGCTTCCTATACCAGGGTTTGTCTACCTGGGGACATTCAGGAAGGTTAATCTGCATTCACTTTGAAAGTGGATAAATTAAACCACATTAAACATGCTTATTGAGAATTAAAATAGCTTTAATGTGGTTTAGTTTAATTTACTTTGAGAGTGTGTTGAACTAGATTAAATTAAAACTATTTTAATTCTGAAATCTGAATCATGAGTTTAACGGGCTTTAACTGATCAACTTTAAATTCATACTTTTAATTAATTTGAATTAATTTTCCGGAGTGGCTCCATGTCGACAAGCCTGGTAGTGGGAGAAAACCACAGAGACACAGCTGGGTTCTGTGTGATCACATTTACTATCTGCGGGAAGGTCCATATTGCAGTCACTGCTGGGACTGTTGCATGCTAGAGATGGATCTGAATGAGCTTTAAAGGCGTCAGCTTGAGACGAGGAGCCAGCTAGCCCATATTTTAGCCCACTGGCAGTCCTGGGCCAGCTCTGGTGCAGTGAGATGCAAACACGTGGAGCCTTGCCAGGCTGCTGGTTTGCTGGGATTTGGATCTCCCCCAGGATGCAGAAAGTATTTAAGGAAATGCCATCCTCTGATCCTCACGTGGGCAGTGGTGGGGCAGGAGAAGCCCTGCAAGAACTTGCTGGCAGCAAACTCAGTGAGCCTGTTTTGCCCATTTTGAGGGTTTTTTTCCCTTTGTCCCTAAATCCAGAGGGATCATCCCACTTTGGGGATGCTGGGGATCACTGCTCAGCCCCAGATGCCTTCTGCATTCCTTCCATCTGATGGCTGGCTGAGCTGGTCAGAGGCTGGGGTTTTAATGACCTTGTAGACCATGTGTCACATCTGACCAGGCTGCCACATGCGACCATGTGGCATGCGTGTGAAGGCTGGCTTCCAGTAAACAGTGCTTCCCCTGGATTTCGACATGCCCGTTCCTCCAGCCTGAGGTGCCTCAGAAATCCAGGTCATTGCATTGTGGACGTGGGCAGGGACCAAAACGGGGGTACAGTGGGGGCAGAGGCCGGCTTTGAAGGCAGGAGTCCTCAGGCTCTAGTGCTGACCCTGCTTTTGCAGGACTCTGCAGCCTTGGGCAAGGCACACCTGTCAGCTTCCCCATCTCCAGAGAGAAGATAAGATTTAGATGGCCATTATAAGTATTAATTAATGTCTGATTAGTTCTTTGGAATTATAAAGCACCAGATAACCATTAAAGATTATTATTATAACCCATTTTACCTTAATGTTGCTTATCGCTTAGTGTGATTTCTCAGCACTCAGGGTAGTTTAATGCTGACATCCAAAGCAAAGACCAGAAAATCAAAGGTTATTCTCCACCTAGCTCTCTTTGTCCCATGTGGATAGAAACTCCCAAGGCCGGGAAGATCCCTTACTCTTGGCAATAAGTCACTAGGGCCCTGTTTGAATCAAGTCTTAAGCACTATTTACAGAACTTGTGAGTGCGTGCACATGTAGCACAGAACAGATTTGTGTGATTTCTGCAGTATCGCTGAGAGGTAAAGCAAGACCAAGGCCCAGACAAAGCAGCAGTCAGGGCCCAGAGGAGCAGTGCTGTTATTTTCCAATTTTAAAGAAAGAGAAATGGATATTACTGAGATTTGTGTAAGGCCAAAGAGTGAACACGTGGAGGAAACCAACTCCTCTGTTGCTCACTCCCGTGCCCGTCTTGGCAAATTTCTCTCCTATATTTTTCTAACCATGTCACCTCATAACATGCAATAAAGAGCATGGGGTTCTTGTTTGTTTTTCATTCACCACAGCATCATTGGGCAAGGACGTCCCAGAGGCAGCGTGTCACCCAGGGAGTGTTCTCCATGCTCAGCAGCAGCCCTGGCTCGCCAGGGCCAGGCGGGATGGCAGGCACACAGCATCCTCCCCAGCGGAAGAACCAGGTGGGCAGGGGAAGGGATGCACCCCACCCTCGGTGGGCATTCCCATTACCAAACCTCCCCATCCTGGCAGGGCCTGGCCAGCTTGATTGAGGTTCAAGAGCCGCCTTCCTCCTGCCCAGAGATTCCAGCTGTGATTGGAGCCAGGCCAGGAACAAGGGAAGGCAGTGGTGAGTGGTGTGGAGGAGAGGGAAGGGCTGGCGTTTTAATCTAGCTCCACAGGGACAAATAATGCCCTTCCCTGAAAGTGCCAGGCACAGTCTCTGCTAGTCTGGCAGCGGTCAGCAAAAATCCTTGTGCCCTTCTGCATCTCATGCACTTCTGCTGCAAAGCCTCGGTGTCTCCGTGAGTCACGGGCCAGAGGCAGCTGGCGGGGGCATCACTGCTCTCCTGCGTCCAGCCAGGTCTGGAGGAAAGGGCTAGGGGAGGATTTGTGGTGCTGCGTTCACCTGCAGGGAGTTAAGGGCAGAATGTCCTGCCCTGAGTGCAGCCGTGTTTAAAAATGTCCCTCAAAGAAGCAGTGTCAGATACCCGAGCTTCCTAGGGAGGTCCTCACACTGCTGCCTTGTTTACTGAAAAGTAAAAAGCATTTTTGACAGGTCTAATCTTAATTGGTGTCCCTGCTCTTCTCCTGCTTCTCTTCATCCTTCTGATTAGAGGTATTTGTTTACAATATGACTCACAACTACCTTTATTTATGGTGTCTCAATCCTTTCCATCTCGGTCCTTTTCTTTTGTCAATCTCCATGTTCTCTCTTTGTCTAATTTGGATGACAAGGCCTTCCAGGCAGGAACAGTATCTTTCTTAATCTCTCTAAAATGCCAGCCACTAGTTACAATGCTAGATAAATATTTAATGATAATAATTGAACTTGACATTAACAATAGTCAGCCACTTACATTTTCTAAGCCCTTTCAGACACAAGCTAATTAATTAATTACAAATTTACAAACAGGATAATTAAAGGATTCCCTGGCTGAGCAAGAAAATATGCTGAAAGCAGAACAGGGCTTTTGGAGGGATCACCATAAATCATGGTGGGGAAAGTTGCTAAGGGTGCACCCTTCTCCTAGAGCTGCATTAAGCCCATGGAGTAGGAAGTCTGAGGACATCCTCAACCACTTGGTTCACAAAACTGGATCCTGTTCATGATCCTACCCCTCTCCCCACCTCCCTCATATAATTGCATCATTCCTCCTCCCTCCCCTAAGGGAGCGTCAATTAAAATAGTTGGGTTTGATTTTTTTTTTTTTCCTTCTTCTTTGAAAGGCAACCCATGCCCTTTATTTGATGTAAAAGTTGTCAGATTTGGAACAGTAGAAACAAGCTCCTTTCATCACCCACTGAAACAGCAGATCAGCATCCCTGAGCCTGAGCACTGCTTTGCACTGGGAACCCCATCCAGGAGCCAGCCGTAATCCTCTTTATCTCTCCCAGGCTGGAGCAAAGCCACAGCACTGCCCCGATGTTTGTCACACGAGGAGCAGAGCACTGGCAGGATGGGGTGCACAGGGCGGCCCCCCCCCCCCCCCAGCTTCAGAGCTGGGAGGGTTTCCCCCTAAAGCAGGATTCTTTGGCAGGAGCTCACTGGGCCACACGAATGGTGTGAAGTAGCCAGACCACAACAATGGATCTAATATTTTCATTGCATCTTCTCTTTTCATTGCACTGCTTTTTCTTCACTTGTTTAGTAATTTTAGCCCTATTTCTCTGACTTTTGGGATGGGAAAGCTTCTAGCTTGTGATTATCCATGCCCATTCCTTTTCCACAGTCTCTCTGACAGAATATGAATGAGTTGAAAATTTAGGCCCCCAGCAATTGCTGTAACATTTAAACCAAGCCCTATTCACAAATATATTAGCAAATAAAAGAAACAAAAGCAGCTCTCGCTGAACTTTGAGATCATTGTTTTGTTGTTTCTCAGTAGGATTTGGATGTCGATCAGGTATTTATGCAGATTTTTGTAATCTGTGTCATTTTCCCTCATTTCAATGCTAGTGTTTGTTCACTTGAAAATATATTTCCGGAAAGGACTGGGGGAAAGTGAGTTGCCCAGGGCCATGCTCAGAGTCGGTGGCAGAGCCAGGAACATATCGCTCACTTCCCGCTCCTGTGTTTTAACCACAAGATAATCTTAATGAATAATAATAATTCATGTAAACACTGGGCCAAATTCATCCCGGGAGCAGCTCCTGTGCAGCAATTGGCGTCGTATCAGAAGAAAAAATAGCTGGTGCATTGACTCTCTCTCTGCGTGCTCCCTCCTACACAGGAGGAAGAAGGTGAATGTTTGCAGTGGATTTCCTCTTCTGTCCTCCTCCCTCTTGTCCTACTTCACAGGCAAGTGAGGCCCATGCCAGGCTGGATAGGATGGTGATCCCAGCCAAGCCACTCCTATGTCAACTGCTCTGAGCCCAGCATAATTATTATTTATTATTTGTGTTGTGGCAGCACCAGGAAGCCACAGTCACGGACCAGGGTCACGTTGCTCTCCACACTGTACAAATCCAGCGCAGATATCCCGAAGAGCACCCAATCAAAGCAGAAGATGACAGGCAGCGGGTGATGACAGGCAGCCAGGGGAGCCTGGGGTAAGGTGGCAGCATCTGTGCTGCCTGCAGGAGCCCGCGCAGTGCCAGCCGCTGCTGGGCTGTGCTCCAGCTCTGGCGTCTTCAGCGTGGCATGGACACGTACCTCCTCAAGACATTTGTCACCAACTGCCGGGTGACCGACATCAAAGCCCTGAGTCCTCACTTTGCAGGCAGCACGGTTCCTGCCTCCCGGGCACACAGGGGGGTTGTCAGTGGCAGGCAGCAGCAGGCTCCGAGGGGCTGAGTCGCGTTTTTTTGGGAACACAAAAACAGAAGTGAAGAGGTCATATGACCAAAACTGCCTGGCAGAAAAGGCTGAAGTTACCAGACGAACGAGGTGCACAGGAAAGGCTAAGCTGGGAGGAAAACTGGTTGTACCAGAGCTGGTGTGACTTCTTGAGCTGCCCAGGCGCAGCGTGGCTTGCTGCAGCCAGCAGAGCTGTCCCTCCACACCAGTGTGGCACTGGGAGGTTTTCCTTAGGTGGGGGGGCGATGTGCGTGCAGTGCTCTGGACAGCGGTGTGAGTTGAGCTCTCTCCTTCATTTCCCCTTTCCTGAGCTTCTACAAAGCCAGGGAGATGAGCTGGTCAGCAGTAACTCATGGTGAGGTTTCTGACCCTCCAAGCACTGAGGTCTAGAGCAGCACCCAAGTCAGTACAGGGGGAGTGAAACCCCATGATGACACTTAGGAAAAGTATTACGCAGCAGGGCGCCTGCTGTATCTACACACTGCACATGGTGGCCCAGAAGGTCCCTTCTCACGTGCCTGGTGGGCAGCTGGTTTCCCCTCCTACCCTGCAGGTTTGCTCTTATTCTCGTGGGATACCTACTTCCACCTCTATCTTAACATTTTCCCCTTGGATCTAATTTACAGATTATTTTAGCCAGGAAAGGGAAGAGTCACAGCGGTACCAACGTGCATGTTTCCTCCTCCTTATTAAAATCTTGGGGGACCCATCGGGGAGCCAGAAACCTCTGTACCAGGTGCAGGGTTGTGTAACTCTTGTAAAACACATTCCCTGACTCCTCCCTTCACCCACCCCACCACTGATCCTGTTCCTCATCCACACTGCCAGCACTACCGCTGCAGCTGTGATGCTTGAGTCAGTCCTGTGACGGCTCCAGCTTCAAGCTTCGTTGCTTTACCAGGGTCTGCACATAGGCAGGAAAAAAGGTCTTGCCAGGAATTTCACTGTACAATGTGGAAATGGCCCGTGAGAACCTCCATGGAGGATTGGTGTGGGGCACCAGCACAGCTCGGTGAGCTGGAGGACCATGCTGATCGGGTCAGCCTGTCTGCTGCTGGAAGAATATAAGGACTGCCTTGACTGCTGCTGCTCTGAGCTCTTCCCTTTGATACGGCCTTACCTATAGCTGGCTGCAATCATTTTTGATGTGAAAAGCTCCACATACGCAGCAGTAGCTGCCGTAGGGTTTCTCTGACCTCCTTCAAGATCTGTGAAACTCCAGCACCATGCACTTCTGGTAGAGGATCTAACATGATGGAGACTGGGAAGGTAGCTGGCAGGAGCAGTGCCAGCTTGGTGACACCACCCCATGAAGAGAAGCTCTGCAAACCCTTTCCCATTTGAGCAGAGCTGGGACAGTTCAAAGCTCTTGAGACCCAGCCTGGCTTCTCTGCTCTTGGGACTGGTCACATTTCAGCCCAATCTTTTCTTGGCCCTTTTGGATGCCTGAATGAGCAAGGGCAATGACTAACGGTGACTGGTGCTGGCACCTCTCTCGGTGAAAGTGGCCACTGCCTGGCATGCCTCCCATCTGGCAGCAATGCTTCCAGCCCTGCTGAATCTGCCCAGGCCTTTCTCTGGGTGCAGAAATGCCCCAGTCTCGTGCTGACCACTGGCCGAAGGGCTGAGCTGAGCTAACTCAGGACCTTACATGATCAGGCCCTGAGGTGACGTGTGTTACGTAGCAGGTGTATGGTGCAGCACATCCCCCTTCCATGGGCTGCCAAATCAGGGGCCCAGCCAGGGAGGGTGGCAAGCCAGGACTTGGAGCCAAGGAACCTTCTTGGGTTGTGAGACAGCTGGAGTGATGCAGCGCTAGGCCTGAACTTTGCAGACCTAATGGAAAATCCAGGGCGGTCCATGGGAGTCTTTCCATGAGCGTTGACATCGTTTGGGCCAAGCCTTTGAATCTGGAGCTAGCCTCAAACTTTTCCAGCTTTTTCAGGTGCTTGCAGAGGGTATTTTGTTTCAGCTCCACTTCCAGCCTGATTCACTTGGATAGCAATTCACTAGAGACAGACACCTACATGTGCTGAGCTCAGACTTCCATCCGCTCCAGGAAACGTGTAGGGCAGCATGGCCCATCGCACGCAGTGTCCGGAGAGAAACAGCACCCACCGCTTCCCCTGTCACCCGACCAATTTTGCAGTGTCCAGCGCTGAACATTTTTCAGTGAAAGAGGGAATCACAGGCGTGTTGGGACACACATTTACACACAGACTGCACAGACTCATCTCTTTAAGTTATTGAGGATGCGCATTGGTCGAGTGGTGCTGTTGAACAACACTGATTAAGGGCTCAGAGGAAAAGCTGAGTCACCCCAAGGGCATGCTGTTACTCCTTACTGTGAGGGAGCTGTGTGGGGAATTTGCCTGGCACTGGTTCACAACACGTGAACTTGCATCCTCATGTGACACGATATGGCAAGCGTTGTGCTGGCAATTGTGCTTTCTTTCTAGATCCCTGGCCTAGACCAAAGGAAAAGGCAAAAGACCCTGAGAATCCCTCTCTGGTGCTAGGCTGAGCTTACTGCATCCTCAGATAAGTCTCTGAGATCCTGCTCTGAAGCCCTGGTGCAATGACAGAACCCCAGTTTCTGTATTTACTCACCTCAGGGTCTTGACTTGAGGTTCTCCTGGGTGTTTGTGTCAAAACACTCATGGAGACCTACTGCACAGCTCCTCAGGCTGAGGTGGACACCAAGGCTCAGGCCTTGAGTGCTACGTGTAACCCAACCATCAGCATCACTCCTCATGGTGGAGTTGAGGTTCCATTCGGGAAATCTGAATTGCAACTGCAGTTCCCGTAACATGCATGTTCCTGCTCCATCTCAGCATTGCTGAGCTGCAAACGAAGGTGGAAGAGGGGGGGCAGGGAGGCAGAATTTATGTAATTACCTGCAGGAACCTTTCTGCCTCTGCATTGAATGGAGAAACCAGAATGCAGCCAAGGTTTCTGCAAGCTGGGCAAACATCCCGACCAGAGAAGGCTTTCTTGAAACTCCACTCTTCCAGGCGGTGCCTTTCTTGGCTGTTGCTTTGGCAGCACCCGGCCAGAATGTCTGGAGGCTGTTACAGGGCAGGACTGCTGCCTCCTCTGTTTTCTTATGAAATACACCCACAAAGCAACCTGCAGAGGCTCCAGTCTGCCAAATCAAAGGGATCGCAGTTGTCCCAGGGCTACACACTCAGCAGCATTCCAAGCAAAGCTGCATTTCTAAAACCTGGGCTGCAGAAATTAAAGGCACAGGCAGCCTCTCCTTCCCCCATCCCCACTGACTGGATCCCATCCCATCACCCCTTTGCTCCCCGGTTCCCCAAAATCATCAGGAACTAAACAAATCAACAACTTCCCAGCCCCCACCAAAATCCTGGCCCCTGCAGCCACGCTGGGTATTGATTCTCCCGTCAGAGACCCTCGTGATTACGTTCTCCCACACAACCAGGTTAAGTCCTGTCTCTTCCCCCTTTCTGGGCTTATTAACGTAGGGGGTTTGTTCTATTTTAACCACCTCCCTCTTCTCTTTGAAAATTTCCAGTATTTTTTGTGTGGGCAAAGGCGCGTGTGTGAGTGCCCCCTCTTGTAGGCGAAGAGATTTCCAGTGCACCCCCCCCCGGTGCGGCTGCTGTGCTGGGTGCCGTAGCATCACTGTCTCTGCAAAGGTCCTTGGGTGAGCCCTGCACACCCGTGGTGCAGTTCCAGAGGGCTCACATCCTTTTTGTGAACCAGGTGGAAACCTCCCCCGAGCCAAGGAGTTAGGAAAGAGGAGGGGACACAGCTTTTCATGAATCTGGATTTCTATACCACAAGCTGGACTTATTGCCACTTGACTTGCTTCATGGATGTGTCTGAATTAGGAGCACAGCTTCTGTAGACTCTTTCCAGCACCATGGATGGAAAAGGACAACTTCAAAGGGTGGATCATCCAGACTCTCCACTGGATGCTAGAGGAAGCCTGGGGACCACTTCTCTCCAGGCATCTCAGGCAGGACAGATCTTGGCTTCTGCCCCTAGTCCACTTGGGAGCGGTAGGCTAACCCAGGGCTGCATTCTGTCCCACCACTTCTGCACCTTCTTGGTAAGGCTGGGCCACGTCAGTCCACTCCATGTTGCACAGAGTGGACACGATTCTTCGCTTTCTTGCACCTCTGCAACATTAGCACTTTTCAGCCTCTTTGCCCAGGGCTAAATGGCAGTTTCTGGCATGAGGACACATGAAATCTTTCCCTGTATATTGTGTTTTCTTAATCCTCTTTATTGTTTGTGCTGTCTTTTCAGATTCACTTATGTAGTCTCTTAAAGTGCAGTGCCCAGAAGTGGATACAATGAGATTTAAGTGTTTCCCATTTTTGGAATACAAACATTCTCTTGAAATCAGTGTTTGCTGAAGAAAAATACAAGTACTGAGGGAAACGTGTCTTGTGGAGAAGCCTTTCCAGGTAGAAAATGTTGACTAACTCTCCAGTTTTCTGTTACTTTAATGTCTAAGCATTTTTTTTCTGCAAGATTAGTGGGTCATAACCAAGTCCCTCCAGCACATTTTGTTTTCTTTTTTCTTTTTTCTCTTGGCTCTTGCTTTTTCTCTCCTATTCACAGTGGAAGAAGCTTATCTGAGAGAAAAGGAGACAATGCAGGGAAGCATAATAGAGAACGTGGCAAGTCCTGGCACCTGTCTAAAAGCTGTGGATTCCAAAGGAGCAGGAAGATGAGGGTGGAAGGAAGGGAATTAAAACTGGCAAAGAAGAAGGTACCAAGAGAGCGCACGGTATGAGCCTGAATGCAGACAGGGCACAGCAGAGCTGGTCTTGCAGCGGTTTCTCTCCCAGCCATGAGCCTCAGTTGCAAACTCCATGTGGATGGGGAGGTTCTTTAAACTGCAGTCACTGGAGCCCTTGGGAGGGATGGTGCAGCAAAGCCAGGTTGTCCTTCCCTTCCACTTGTGAGGCCCTCCAGGCCAGAGCCAGGCTGAAATCTCTACATCTTTCTGCATGCAATGAGGCAGGAGATACCAGTATGGAGGGCAGCTCTGTTGTGGGTCTCATCAGTGTGCAAGCAAGGAGAAACCATCTCTCCTCCTTAGCTGGCAGAGGCTAAAGCCTGTTGGCTGCTCCAGGTTGCTGGGACGGGGAAGGCTGGGCAGGAGTGAGGCAGAAACTCTTGCTGCAGAGTGTTCAGAGACAGATTCACTGCTGGGCACCCAGCCTGAGGCCTTTCAGTCTGTAGAGTCCTTAAATGAGTGCCCTGGTTATTCAAAGTTTTCAGTTCCCATTGCACGAACTCATACAAAAATTTGCTTCGCAGTTTGGGTGTTCTTGGACCCTTTTTGCCTCATAAGCTCTGGCCAGATATGGTGAGAGACATCTTCAAGACCTCACTTGCAGTCGCCTGTGATGGCTTTTGCAGAATGGCTGGAGCACATGAGTGGTGATCTCCTTCCAGGAGATTTTTAGGTGCAGCAAAACCTACCACCAAGTTAAAAGGACTTGAGATGGCCATGGCTGGAGTTTAAAAGCCAAGTGTTATAAATCAATAGAAGATTCATCATCTTGCTCAAGAAGAGCCAGAAGGACAGAAGCAAGGTGTAAGCCAGGACTGCACTGACACCTCTGCCCAGTACTTGACCCAGAAGGGTGACAGCTTGTTTTCCAGGAGGCTCAGTGGCAGTCTGTGCTGGTACATCATTCTTCTTTCTAGTGGGACTTGCAGAATCTTCAACGGTTTGATAGTTAACAAAAAAAAAAAAAAAAATAGTCCAAGAGAGAAACCTTTCAGTGCCTTAGAACAGCCACAAGTGGTGAATATCCCAGGAGAGCTGGACTGTAATTTCTGCTAGTTTAGCATCAAAGGATGCTCCGAAACTTTACCTTCCTGGTGATGTCTCTTCTTCCCAATGAAAGATGACCCAGGTGACCTTTGACTGAATGTCTTGATAGTCCAGAAGGCAGGGAGCAAGATAATTAGAGCCATAACATCTGATCACAGGGGAGAGGTGAAGGCAAGGTAGGGGCAGAACAATGCTCCTTTTCAATCGCAGGTGTGACTGCTGAGATGGTCACAGAGGGGCTGGGGAGGGGGTAGGAGTGCAGGGTTTTAAAGGGGGGTTAAGTAGCTTATTTTTGAATAAAGGGCGCAGGAAGCTGGTTGTTATCTTCCTAGTGCCATTCAGTCTGCAGGTGTGACTTAATCTCCTGGCTGGGGCAGATGGGTGCTGTGGGTATCAGCCACCTTCCGCAGGTCCGCAGGAGATCCCAGCAGCCTGGCTGCCTGACTCTGGTGCATGAACGACCTCACCTCTCCATCAGCTGAGCTGAGGGAGGTTGATCGCCGTTGTTTTACAGACAGGGAAGCCAACACAGAAGGGGCCTCCCTGCTCCCTGCTTGGCCTGGGCTCACTCCATTGCCCTGATACAGATGGGAATTTCAACCCAAATTTCTCAAATTTCAGTATCAGGCATTCAGAAATTTATAAATCCTTTCTCTCTTCACTAAATGAAATCTTTTTAAGATCCACATCTTTTGCATGTGTTCTCAGTGTGCATAAGCCTGATCTCCAAGCTTTGGAGATGTCAGAAAGAGAAGTTATCCTCTCAACAATTGTCTCCAGGATCTGGGGCTTTCAGAGACACCGTGACACTCATGATACAATTTCAAGATGTAGCAACTCTGCATCACTGTCCTAGTATCGATTCTTCATGGACACCCTTGTGCCCATTGAAGTGCTTCCTTAAGGTTCGTTTTCCCCAATATTCCTTCTTTACAGCTTCCCCTTCACCTCAGCCTCCCCAGCTCCGTTTGACATGGAGCTCCCATGGGTAGGGTCTCCTTCTGCAAGCAGTAAAGCCGTGTGTTTCCAGTGCTAGATCAAGGTTATTATTAGCTGTCACCTGGAACCCCACTGTCTCATTCATTCACATCCAAGCTCTTTAGATCCTTGTCTTTTTTCCTCCTCAAGACAAGGAGCATTAAATGCAAAATGATGAAAAGCCCCAGTCGAACAGCTGAAAACTCCCACTTCCTCTTTGCTGCTGCTTTTTTTCCCCCATTTTTGCTGGCGCCCCAGGAAGCATCCACACAAGTGCAAAATTATTTCCATGCGAGGCTTTGCTCCTGTTAAAACTCTAGGGCTGCTCGTGCACAAGTCCCCACACAGCTCTCGAACAAATTGGACCGATTTGGAGTGATTAGTGAAGAATTCACATATGGTGCCCAGCCAGCAGGGCGGACCAATTGCCTCCTGCAGCCCATTAAGAGCCATTTACTGTGATGGGCCCATTTGTCTTTGTTGTTAGTTCTGGCAGGGCCAGTGACAGGTCTTTGGCTGGCCACTGGGCCAACCTCTCCCTGACATCATCTCGGGGGTAAGAGGGCAAGGCTGAGACACACATCGACTCTGACACCAGCTGATGGATGTCCCCAGGAGCCATGCCAGGCAGGGCTGTGGGGGCCTTACCAAGGAACGGGAAGAGGAATGGCCATTTGGGCTTGCACATTGGGTACCAGTGGCAGCACGCAACCACGGGGTGGATGTGAGACCTTGGCCAGACTGTGGTAACGGTGTGGTTGGGGACAGACGGCTCCCCTGGTGCTGTACTTGCCCTGATGCACGCGGAGGCTTAGATAGAGCCAAAGTTGACGCCCCCGGTCCCTGAGGGCCAGGGGGTGCTCTGCTGGGCATGCAGCAAAGCAAGCAAACTTGTCACAGGCATGGTCCTCTGTGCTTCCTATAGATCCAGCAAAAATTTGGAAAGAAAACAGCAGCAAAGAGCAGGACCCAAGAAACGTATTTCCCTGCTAGTAGAGTTGAACAGCGGGACCCATTGATTGTGGGCACGTTGCTCGCGGCAAGAGACACTGTGCTGCCATAGTGATGCTGGTAAAGGAAGGTGAATAGGCCACGTTGGTTAAGATGTGTTTACACTGCTGTGATGATAACCAGACTAGTCATTATGTGTACATGACTACAGAGGTAAAAAATTTTACTGGCACAGGTGTCACAGCTCAAAACTGTCATCAGGGCTGAGAAACAAATCCAGTTCCAGGTTAAATACAAGTGCATTTTACAGGTTTGGTTTAAGGACCTGGAAATGTGATGTGAATAAGGATGACCCATCCTAGAGAAACTGCCCATAACTGGAACTTTGCAATTGTCTGATATTTCCACTCTCTGACAGTTCAAGGATTTTTTTCCCATTTGTTTTGTGTTAACCCAAAGTGAACTTTCTGTGGGACTAAAAGGAAAAAAAAAAATTGGTGCCATCTGAAACTTTTCTCTGAAATAACAAAGATTTTGAGGAGTACCTCACTTCTATATGCAATCAAAATCAATCTTTTAATGGCATATGATTTGGGATGGGAAGAAAACTCTAAGACCTTAATATCATAAAATATCATAATTCTTTAAATTATTATTCTGATTAATGTAATCACCTAGAATTGCCATGAAGCCCTGTGATTATTCATAGACAAGATATATCTTTTTGCCTCCTACCAGCACCCGGGTCCTCTTTGAAATGGCACTTACAGAGTCTGACCTGTTTTTAACCTTTTTATAAAGGAAAAAAAATCCAGACCAACACAACCCCCCTCCCCAGTAGTCAACTTTCTCTGGCAAAGCCAAGTGGTATTTTAACACTTCAGTCCCTTTGACAATGCCAGCCGCTGAGCTGTTGTGTGCTGACAGCGTCTATTGTGTCTGTCCAGGGTAATTAAGAATTTGATCCAGAGCTTTTAAACTTCTCGGACTGACAGATACTCCCTGAAGTAAGACACTATCAGGGCTGTTTGGAGGGAAGGCAGGGGTGCTAAAAGGTTTCTGTCCCAGGCCATAGGGCACCAGGACACCTGGGTCTGTTTGGAGCAGATTTGGAGACCGCTATTTAGCCATCTCCTCGGCAATTGGGGCTATTTGAGGAATTGGGGTCAATTATAACCAGCCTTCACCTGTCTTGCTTCCACGGAGAACTGGAGCCAGATGGCAACCTGCAGGAGTGGCCTCTCCTGTTCCCGCTGGACAGATGAACTTGGAGCTTGCAGCGTTACCGCCACTCAACGTTGGTTTAAATACAGCGGTAGAGGTGGAATGAGAGAAAAAGGAGACATCCCTTCTCGTCCAAGTCTATCTGCTTGGTACATGCTAGGAGCCTCACCCCAAGCATCCCAAAATCCCTTCTTGGTTGTTTCTGCCCAAATTACAAGGCTGGCAAGTAAATTTCAGTGATTCAGGCTGGGATTTTATGGCAACTTTGAGATTAAATCTGCCATAAATCTGGACATGTCCAGCCTGCAGCTACTCAAAAAGGGTTTTCAAATGCACAAGTGGATTTAGAGGTTTGCATATGAGAATTAGGCTCTGAAATGCCATTTCTGCTTTCAGTAATCTCCCTAGCAGGCTTCATCAACACTGCTATGTGTTGCCCACCAAATTCCCATTACGCGGTATCACCCTTTTCCTTACAAACGTTTTCATTAATAATACTCTTTCATATAGCATTGGAGAGCATGGTGAGACTGAGATGAGCCTGTTAGCCTTCCAGGACCTCCTGTCTATGCCTCAAAGTGTCTTGATGGCATTCCATCAGGGAATCCTCTAGTTTTAGGAGAATCTTACACACACACACCAAAAAAAAAAAAAAAAAAAAAAAAAAAAAAAAAAAAAAGAAGTGGTGAGTTATGACAGGACCAGCAAATCTTACAGAGAAAGTGAAGCATCTGACTTTCCAAAGTAAAACTTGGGGTAAAGGTGTTGGAGAATTACAAAAGCAGGGGCCAGAGGGACCTGCAGTTCTGGTGAGGTTGGAACATGTGGAAGGGAGTTATAACACATGCCCTTCTTTGGGTTCAAAGCTATGAAATCTCCAGAAGCAGCAAAATTACTGGTGGTACTGGTGACCATCCAGCTGCCAGAAAAGCAGGGTTGGGCTAGATGTTTGCCTTCCTCTGCAGCACTCTCTATGTATACATCATGCAAATAATTCTTTCCCACTGCCAGTGTCTTACTCTTCGGTGCCTCCTGTTCTTTCTCATGGGGTACTTGGGTGCAACTTGTCAGGTATCAGTACACCAGAGGCATCAAGGTTTTGCTAGTAATTTCAGAAGAGACAAAATTTGACCTGTGTTGATTTTCTCCTGCCCTCTTGTGTTGTCATTGCACCCTTGGCAAATACACTTAACCAGAGCAAAGCTGTTTGGCACCTTGTGCCCTCTTTTTCCCTGCTGCCAAAAGTGACATAAGATGCAGTGGCCTTACCTTTAGCATAGACTAATCATCAGCTCATGGACTTGCAAGCCTCTGGTATGATTCAGCAGCAGATCACACACTCACTGTGCCCTTCCAGGGTGATGTGCACAGCAAACAAGCAAAGTAAGCGAAACTGGCTAAGTGCTCCCAGCTGAAGATCTGACCCACAATTTGATCACGGGTGTGCAGTCTAGTCTTCCCTGTGTCACTTGAGACTGGCATCTCCCAAGTGGCTGCTCTCAGTTGCACAAGAAAAAACAAAAGAATAATGGAAGAGGTAAAGCCAACACTTTCTTGGAGTAACGTCCCAGTTGCAGTGATGTTGCCTGTACCCAGAGAGGCTGTCACTGGAATTAGTTTTTGGTCAAAGACCATAAGATGGTTTTCAACACTTTGAAAAACGTGTTAGTTCTGAGGAAGTTGTCTTTCCAGCCTTTCCACACAAGGCAGCTTCTCCATGTCCTCGATCATGCTGGTTGCCCTTCTCCAAACATTCTGTAACTCCACATCTTGAGACATGGTGGCCAGAACCACACTCGGTGCTCCAAACTTGAGCACATCAAGGTTTTATATAGCAGCAAAGCAGCACACTCTGGGTTATCCTCAGTGCCACCTGCCTGGTGATACCCAATTCTGCTGGACTTTTTGGCTGCCACTGTACATTAAGACAATGATTTCAGAGAATTGCCAATGACGGCTCGAAGATGACTCTCCTCCCTGAGCTGAATCTACCAGTTCTGACTAAAGCACTGTGTAGGCATGGTTTGGTTTAGATTACTTTTTCCTAGGGTATTAACATTATGTACACTTAAGATAATTTACCTGATTTTTGCCCAGTTTTGTGAGTCCCTTCTGGAGGTCCTCACCGTTGGAACAGTGTTTGAAAAAGTGCCTAGTGTCATCCTCAGGCTCTCTCAGAATGAAGCGTTTTGTTGGGCAAGAATCAATTTACCTTTTTATTCCATTCTCTTAGAACTTCTGAATGTTCCTTGCCTCGAGCTCCTTTAGGAAGACTATTTATTTATTAATTTTTAGTTTCACTGTTTTCCATTACATCGGGAAAAAAATGGTTTTACTGTGCTCTTCTTGTGACATCAGGTCTTGCCATGATTCAACAGAAACAGATCGGGGGGTAAAATTTTGTTTTGGAATGTTTCCATTTTTCTTGTCATGTCCACATTGATCTGGAATGGGGAACAGGGGCATAAAAGAGAAGAGCCTGTGCTCTTCAGGTTGCTTTCCAGCAGATGATTTAATTTATGAACACAAAGCCAGCCTTGCTTTCCTTGACAGTGTCCAGACCTTACCAGGAATCACAGGTGTAGTTAAAAAGTAATTGGATAAAACTACTCCATAGTCCCCGTGAGTGTCTTTGGCGAAGCGTTGCCTACGAACATGAATGAACTGTGGGCTGGAGGGTGAGGGGAAGCCAGGAGGAATAAGCACTTGCATGTTAGAAGGCGAAAGCTGGAACCAGCAATTTCAGCCCTGAGTCTCTCCATCTGACAGGGGTGCAGCACCGAGATAAAATTCAGATAGTGTATTTGGTCCTCTGCTGGAGGGAGCCGTGGTGTTCAGGCAGGGCGGTGAAAGCCATTTGTGCTGCTTTATGCAAGACCGAGTAAATCGGAAGGTTTCCCCACCTGTGATGGGGTTAAAGCAGAGGACACTTCATGGGCAGAAGGTTGCCACCAGCCAAATCCAGCTCCTTCCAGAGCATCCTGTAGCACTTCTTGAGAAGAAAACGTGCAGGGGAGGTCATCTACCACTGACCATGGGAGAAGGTCTTCTCTGAGACCGCTTTTCTTCAGCCCTGACCTCAACCCTCTGGGGTGGTCCAGGAGCCATTCCCGCCCAGCATCCCAGGAGTCCAGGGTTCACCGTCTTTGTTTCTTAGGAAGCCTCATGAAGCCACACTGGGTTACAGCCAGCCTTTAGCACTCTGGAGAGCTGTTGCTTCCTTCATTCCTTGGTGGATGTAGGCAGAGCAAACAAGCCCGCTGTGATCAGAAGAGCACGGCTTCCTGGAAGCTCCCATACCAGACACAGCCTTACGTGGCTGGTAGAGTCTTTGTACCCCTCCAGGGCCAAGGCTTAGCATCATCCTGGCCAGAACCAGACTGCTTGACCCAGGACTGGAGCAGATGGGTTTCCTTGCCAGTGGCAAACCCGGACAGCATGGGTTTTCATGGGCTATGAGAATCTGTCAACTTGCCCTAGGAACATGGAGGGGGTTTATTGTGCATGTCAGGACTCTGCCTTCCAAACGGTAGGAGCTGCTTATGCAAACACTGTGAATTTTCCTGTTGAGTTTCACGAGTTTGTTCTGCAAAAGACAATGGGAATTTGGTCCAAGGGAACAGAGAGGGTTTGGAATTTGCGCGCGCGCGCGCGTGTGTGTGTGCGCATGTGTGTGTGTGTGCGTGTGTGTGTGTGTGCACGCGTATGTGCATGTGCGTGTGACTGTGTGACTGTGTGACTGTGTGACTGTGTGTGTGTGAATGTGTGTGAGCGTGTGTGTGTGTGTCTCTGGCTTTGTCCACTGGATGGCTCTGGGACCCATGCTGGAGGTAGCCTCTCCTAGATGGACCTTTCAGACCTACATTGTGGGTTTGTCTCTATCTTCTGCTGCTTCTGACCAGATGCTCTGGATGGACCTGGGAGTTGACTGGTTGCTTTGCCTTTTCAGGACTGCTGAAGGACCCTGCTGTGGTCACCCTCAGCCCTTGGCTTGACCTCACTGTTGGAGCAGCTCTGCTCTTGTTCTGATGTTCAGTAGCAAGGAGAACTAAAGCCACTGGAGCCTGTGAAGTTGTGTTGCAACACAGTTAAAGAGTTTGGCACTGTAGTCACGCAGCTCTGATGGGAGTAGTTGCAAAGATCTGAACAAACTGCTACTCCGTGAGTGAGATCTGTGTTTCTCTAGAGATGCTTCAGCTGCTGTTGGGCTGAGACAAAGAAGAAATAATTTCTGGGACCGAAGCAATTATGAAAAAGATAGTTTAGAAGACCAAATCAGATTAGAAGTGCCATTTCTGTTCTGAGTGAATATCTTACAAGTTTAAATAGAAAAGACAAAAGGCAGGAGGAGGAAATATACTCTGGGCTTATGCTCCTCGTCTGTAAAAATCAGAGCACTTTGCAAAAACTGTCAGCGGTTTCACTGCATTACTTATGGAGGAAAGTGAACCAAAAGATGTTTAAGACAATGTGTGGAGGGTTACAAGTGATCAAATTACTGCAGTTCTTCCTATTTTGCATTTTAATGAACTGAGCTACCGTGGTTCATGTTCAGTAACTCATTAAGCCACACCAATAAGATTATGTGGCAGCACCCACCCATACACTTAAATGCAGTGATCTTCACTTGGGACCCTTAATGTCATCAACAAGCTTTGTGTGAACTGGGGCAGATTAATAAACTGCCCTGAGTGTGGTTTGCACTTAATAGTTGGCATGACCTGAGTGCTGGTGCTTGAGGAGAGCTCTGCAAGAGCTGGGTGCTGCAGAGACCTGCTTACTCAGAACCTTGCTGGAGGGCAGGGAGCACAGCATGAACCTTGACTCTTTGGACTTATCTGGGCAAGATGATGGTGCTCAGCCAGGCTTTTGGCAGGGAATGGCCCACCTGCATGAGGGACAGCTGTGCCAGGGGAGATAAAGATTGTCTTGTGCTTGTTTGGGTGACAGGGTGGGTTTTCATGCATAAGGGTAAGCCCAGCAGCCCCAGAACCGGGGAAATGCTGCTGGGCAGGCTGGGGCTGTGAAACACCAATGTTCTTGCCCTGCTCTGTGGGAATAAGCAGGATGTAGCTGTATAATGATATAGGTTGTCTAAAACTCTGTCTGTCTGTGCTCAGCTGGTTTGTAGGCTGCAAACCCAGTAGCTGAGCCATCCCCCTCTGGACCCTCCCCTAAAGTCACTGTTTGGTCCCATCTGACTGAAGTAGACGCTACTTCCCCAAGGAAACCACCTCTTCTTCCAATGGACACAGGTAAAATATTCCTGACCCAAAACCCAGCACGCATGTGATGGTATTCCCTATTTCGCTTAGCACAGGGGAGCACTGGAACTGAGAGCAAGTGTCTGTGGATCTTGAACTTGCCCAGCTAAGTACTGCACGTGTCCTTGCCATCAGCTGCCTCTGGGTGCTGTGGGGTCCCTTCTCTTGGCCCATGGTGCTCTGGCACTTCTGGCACTGTCCCTGGCTGGCATCAGCTAGTGCTGCTGCCAGGGCAGCATGGAAGGACTGGGGCTGGAAGACCTCTAGGCTTTGCCAGGGAGAAGGTTCACAGCAAGCCTTGTGGTTTTAATGAATGAGCAGATGAAAGGTGAGGGCAGAGACCTGGATGCATTCCAGCAGGTGGGAAGTCCAGCTCTGTACACCTCTGGTCATTCCCAGGACTGATGGAAACCACCTGGTACCCTTGAGACTGCCTGTGGTTGCCCCAGAGCTACCATCTACCAGTGTGGTGCTTCCATGTGGTAGCTGCAGCTCTTCTGGTGCCCCTGCCAGCCAAGCCACCTTTGTACCAAGGGGGTCACGGGCCTGCACTTGTGAGTATTTCTCCTGGCTGTAGCAATACCATCTGCTGCTCTTCCTGCTGCTGGACCCTGCCTTTGAACTTGGGCAAGTGTTACTGGAGCAGTGGCTCTCGCACAGTTCTTCTTCCAGCTTCTCTTGGCAAACAGTGTCAGAAATGCTTTTACTAAGCGAAAGCGAAGACTGATGTCATCCCTGGTCTCTGTGAGCCAGGGAACTGAGCAAAGGCCTAGAGTGCCTATATCTTAATCCAACTGTGGTTGTTCCTGCTTTCAAGCCCTTATTACCTGCCTAATTCTGCGCTAGGATATTGCTCAGACATCTAAGGAGATGCAAGCTGGCAATTTCAATGCACTCCTAAACATCTCCAGCAAAACACCCGCCGGTGCCAAGCCCTTGGCTCCTGGCTCCTTAACCTGTTTCTACTAAGTAAGGAGATTTCCAGGGCGAGTCTGAGTTGGCCCTGCAGGAGGCATCTTTTCTCCTGCCAAGGCTTAGGCTGGAGTGAGCTGCTCCGGAGCTGTCACTCAGGGAGCAGGAATGCAGGCGAGGCTGCCCTGTGGTTACAGGGGCTCCACCCCAGAGACAGAGGCAGGCACCGAGGTACCAACATCCCGGGTTGTTGATGACAGGCACTGATCTGTTTCTTAACCCTTTGGCTTCCTTCTCTCTGGCTGTTACGGTATCCAGGCAGTGCTGGTATCTCGTATTTGCCCTGGGCTGGGGAGGTAGCGGGTACGGGAGCAGCTGCTGGACGGGGCATCTTTAACAGCGAGTCAGTGTTAGGTGGAGATCCAGCCCTCCCTCCTCTGTTTCCAGGGTCTAGAGGATGCGTCCTGGCTGAAAACTCAAGTTTAGGAGAAGGGGTCCCTGTGCTATTTTTGTCCTGGAAGGCTGGAAAACTGTAATATGCTAAAGGATTAATCTGTTCTCCCCCCCCACCCCCCCCCCCGCCCCCTTAACACTTGGGATTTGGGTTTCATGCTGATTGCTCGGCTGAGGTCTCCTTGGAAGGCTTGGGGTTGAAGCAAAGATGGTTAACCAGGAGTACTGTACCTTATTAGCATTAATTGTCCATAAAGCAGGCAAACCCAGTGTACACCTTCCCTGGTGAGAGTCCTAGTCCAAGAGTTTTGGAAAGTCTGACCAGGTAAATGTTTCCCTAGCTCAGTCACCCAAGTTTCAGCTGCACCTTTCTTGTGATGGCAACATCCCACCAGCCTCCAGGTACCCATGCAGCTCCAGAGAAAACCTGTTGATGGGCAAAGCTGGGGCTGGAGTGGACAGCCCAGCTGATGGCATGCAGCTCCAGACACCGGGGATGAATCCCACTTTAATGCCAGGGTTTAAAGGGTGTTGTGGCCTTCTGTGTTGCTCCTGTGTCTAAGCCTCAGCTCTCCATCTCTAAAACAGGGATGTTTTTTGTCTGTCCTCCTTAGATGCAAAGTTCTACCCAATGTCATACCAGTAAAAGTCTTCAGCTGGGGCCCAGACAACCTACTGGTATCCTGTTGTGTTTTACCTGTCACGTAGCTTCTACGTGCTTAAGTACCTGGAAAGACAAACCTCACAGGCCTCTTTTCCCCATGAAGCAGGGCAGGTGTCCTGCTTAGTTCTTCACCCTGCAGATCCTGAGTATTCAGAGAACTGAGTTCCAGATTTTGGCCTGTCTCCCTCCTTGTTCTCCTTATGTATCTGCTTGATGTATCCTCACTGCAACATTGAAATCCATGTGGTGCACCTAAAGAGTTGCGGTTGGTCTTCAAAGCTGTTTTGTGTGCTCTGAGGTGATGAAAGCTGTCTAGACCCTGGCTGCGTCCATCATTCCAAGGCACAGCAAATACACTTAAAAGCACATCACTGTTTAAGGGAAGGGTACAGATCTTGCTTGTTGTTTCTCCCCATTTCAAGTTTACAAGTCGCATCCCTAAGCAGGCTCGTTCTTCGCTGCCTGTCAATGCTTCTTCCCATGCTGAGAAGGTAGCACATCTGTCCGTCTCTGTGGGCTTTGAAGTTGTTTCTGCTTGTGTTTATGGAGCATTTTCCAGCCTGTAGCAAGGAAGGGGCACAGAAAGGGGAGGTGACGTTAATGATTTTGTCGCCCTATGTCTGGGGGCTTGTTCCTATTGGAGAGATGCTACAGTGTTTCTTAGCCTGGTGCTGTATCCTAAAATGCCCTTTGCAGGTTTTTCTCTGTCCCTTCAGACAAACCACTCGTCAAAGTAAGGGATGCCTGGATCCTGCTTACAAAAGCCAGCATAATGCATTGACATCCCCCTCCTTGTGCCTGAAAGCAGAGTGCTCTATAGAGAGTCACTGACCTTAGAGAGACTGTGAATAGCCGGGGAATGGGCTCCTTGCTCCAGTTTGCAATCAAATGCTCAAAGCCCCGTACCCACCTTGCTGACCTTTCCTGACCTCTGTTGCCCAAGGGTCAATGTCTACAAGTCAAGAAAGTCCTCTGGAGACAAAGGGGAATTTACCTCTGCAAAACGTACAGTGGCATAAGAGCTGCCGGACTTACCTGAGCGCATGCTGCTAGAGGACTGGGGCCCCAGTGCAAGCACAAATGGTTTCCCTGGGGCTGGGATGGGTGGTGGAGTCTTAGGTCAGATGCGGTAGCAGTTCCCCTGCATCTCTGCCCTTTGATCAATCCTCGCCTTTTGAGTGGTGGCCCGAGGATGTTTCCTGCGTGCTGAACTGCTTTGCCCAGAACCCAAAGGAAAATCTTACGGAGCAGATATCCCTCTTTTTTTTCAAATGTAGCTTTGTTGAGCTTGCGGAGGAGACTTCCTTCATTCCTACTGTGGTCATCAAACACATTATCAGCCTGTTTATCTGCAAGGATGTATATTGAAATGAAAAAGAGAAAAAAAAATCAAACTCAACTCCAGCACAATGGACAAAAAAACCCTCGGGGAAGGTTCCAGTCTGGGGGTGGCTTGCTGGAGGGAATTTAACTTCATCTTGACTTTCCAGTGCTACCTCTGACACAAGCACCACTGTGGCCTGAGAGCCCCTGCTGATTTTAAGGAGGAACAAAAGGTAC
This sequence comes from Falco naumanni, assembly GCF_017639655.2. Classification (NCBI taxonomy): domain Eukaryota; kingdom Metazoa; phylum Chordata; class Aves; order Falconiformes; family Falconidae; genus Falco; species Falco naumanni. Next base: position 440,214 of record NC_054071.1, read on the forward strand.
TGAGCTAAGTGTGGGTGGGAAGGGTTAACTGGGAATGAACCAGTGCCATCTGTTTCCAGTCTGTAGACATTTAACTGCCCAAGGAAACAGCCAGCCTTGGAACTGGATGATGCTGGCTCTGTTTGGATAGGGATTTTGAACAGAGCTGTCCTGTTGCTGCTGCCCTCATTTCCATGGGCACGTCAGGGTGACCCTGGCTCAGGGCCATGCCAGCCGGTTCTGGGGGGTGTGTTGTAATCCCAGTAACTTACAGCACGACCTGCTCTGTGGGCTCAGCCACAAACACTCGTCCTGCGGTGATGTCATGGAGGACATCGCAATGTCGTCTCACGCCACAACACGCTTCTGCTGACACAGCTTGACGTCACACGGGCACCGTGATCTGTTGGGCACAGCTGTGGGTGAGTGCTCTGCCCTTTGCTGGAAGCGTTATGTCAGCCAGAGGCCCTGCCAATGCTACCAAGGCAGCAAAGTCTGCATTCGCACCAGCAGCACCTTTTAGCTTGCTTGGTGCTGACACACCACTTTGAGAGCTGCCTGATGATCTGCTGCTGCAGTTCAGGTTTCTGGTTTATCCTCACAACCTGGAAGCTCCGTCAAGGGCTTAGCCCTGGGTTTGGCTGGAGGATGGGGCAGGGGCAGCTGAGTTTGCTCAATGGGAGCTCAGGCTGAGCGCAGAGTGGGGCAGCCTGCTGCCTTCTGGCATCGCCTGCCTGGTGGTGGTCTGACCATGGACAATACTCTGGTTGATCCTTCTGGGAGAAGCAACTGCATGGCACCCAATGGTGCAGAGCTGCTGTCTATCTGCTGCTGTGTGCAACGTCAGAGCCAGTTACTCTCTCATTGCTCCTGGTTTACAAGTCTGAGGCTTGTCTCGGGGGACCCTTGTTCTTTATTAAAGTCCATGCTGAATCAAGCATAACTGGAAGCGAGTAGATCTCCAGGGGTCATTGACTCACATCAAAGGATTCCCCAGAGAGCCCTGAATGCCTGTTCAATAGGACTTAGTGATTCTTCATGGCAAAGAGCCTCTTCTCGGTTTCCAGCCAGGCTTTCTGTTCAGTCCCTCAGCTTGGTACTGTGTCCTTGTCAACAGCAGTTGGATGGGTGACTCCTCTCGCCCTGCTAGGACCTGCTGCTGGGAGTGTCCCACTGCACTTTGTGTCTTTGTCCTGCTCAGATAATCACAAGGAGCTCTTTCTCCTCTCTGTGCTCTTTCATTTTGTTCCATTTCTTTATCTCAGGAACAAGCAGGCTATTCATCCCAGGGGAGGTCAGCTCTCGACCACCTACAAACCCAGCACCTGCAGAAGTGACCACGTCTCATCAGACTTCTCCTGTAAGCAGGGGTACCATAATGTCACCATGGGCATCCTCTCCTCTGACTCCCTCGTGCTGTGCAGAGCCAAACGCCAGCCTCACAAGGTTGCCAGGAGGAGTAACTGGGACATCAGTGCTCTAGTCTTCCAGCAGGCTTTACTGGCTCTTGGGGCTTTTTTGCATTTTTGTACATTGAATAAGGTTCAGCTCGTTCTCTATTCACCTGCCTTGCCTTGTGCTGGCAGGCCCACCCCATGCACCAGGACTTTCTGCTGGCATCTCAAGTTCACCCAGGTCTGGGATCTTGTCTGCCTTGGTGTAGTCCTGTGCCCCAACATAGCTTCAGCCACCATGCTCAGTTGCCCAGCCACCCTGTTGTCCTCTGGTGCTTTCAGGATCCCAATGACTGCATTCACTCATGGCCTTTCATTGTTGTGTATTTTTCAGGAGGGGGGTGTTTGACCTTGAGTATGAGGAACTTGTGCCTCCATGTGTGGGCTGTGTGGATGCACCAGCCTCCTTGAAGCTACCTTGGGGCTCGCTGTGTGGTTTAGACTTCTCTTGCATCTAATTAGAAGCTCATTTCTCCCCTTCTTGCCTGTCACTCATTCTTTTCTTTCCCTTCTGCCTTCAGAAATGGTGCTCAGCACAGGCAGTTCAGCGAGAACAGGCTCTGATGCTGGTTTTCTTGGTCATTTTGGGTCCTGTGGTGCTAAGCCTTACCTATAGGCTATATCTGACCAGGGTTTGCAGACGGCCAGGCAAGGCTTTACCAGCTAACATATCTCAGGAGACGGGCTTGGCATTAGAGACCTCACACCAAAGAGGCAAGTGAGCCAAATGAGTGCATATCCCTTTCTTTCAGGAGTTTGAGCAACTCAAATGCAGATGGACTTACATCAGGGAGCTTGTAGCAGAGTCTTTATTGACCCTCTGTTGTCCCCATGTTCCCTGAGAGCTGAGCATAAGGACACTTTTCTCTCTTGCTGCCATCACTGGATGATCCCTTACACGTGAAGAGGGAATCCAAGTGGTCCTCAGCAGCGTATAATATAGCGATGTTCTCAGAATATTTTGCAGAGAAACCTGTGTTCTACAGGTAATTAAGATTTGGCCATGACTGCCTTAGACATAATAACATGTGCTTTGTAAACTAGGAAAGGATTTTTATTTTCCTGGGGTGGTGTCATGACCTGGCATTATTTAAAAATTACTTTGTATCTGTGATTATTATTGCTTGTATAATGTTACAGGTAATTATCTACCAATAATTATTATGTTGAATAATTCCAGAAAGAGTTTGTTTAACATAAACATTTAGAAAGCTAAATACTATGGATAAGATAGAGCCCAAGGGCTCAGGACTGCTGGATTTTATTTCCAGCTTTGCCGCTTGTCTTCTGTATGGCCATAGCACTTAACAGATGCGGCTTCTGCAAATAGCTGGACTTTATGGGGAAGGAGTTTTGCCCTCTACCATCAAATAAGCCAAAATTATACTGCCAAGATTGAAAGCAGCTTGGATGATGCTTCACTGTCCCAATAATTCATGTGGAACATCCCAAAGGATTGGTTCTGGGGTGTTAGTTTCTTCTTTAGAATAATCCAATGTTGTAAAAGGCAACTCAAAGTCACTTATTTAAAAATCAGCTCTGTAGTATCGCTTCCTTTTCCAATTCCCAGCCCAACAGAGCACTTCAGGAATGTGCAAAAGCTGATGCTAAAAGCCCATGGAAAAATTTGCACGGGAACCTATTTGTGTGTTTGAAGCTGGGCAAGAGCTTGTCTGACAGGAAAAAAAAAATAATCAAGAATGAAACAGTCACCAGAAAATTGATAGACATGCCTAGAAATGCCTTTAACCCTTATTTACTGTATGGCTTGTGGTTTAAAAAAGCCTGGAGTCTTATTTTGACTGTTTGGTCCCCGCTAAAATTACAGAGGTGGGGAGAAAACACCCGACAAACCGTATGGGCTCTGACAAACAAGCCCAGAGGAAAGGGGTTTGTTCCTGGGCCTGCCGTGCAAATTAAAAGCAGGTTTCGAGCTGGAGTTCATGTTCATTGCTGTGATGGTTGCAGTGGGCAAAGGGAAGGAACGTACCCCGTGTGTCTCCAGAGCCCGTGTTAATGTGCCAGCTTCTGCTTCCATGGCACTACCTTGCTGTAACTCCTGTGGGTGTGGAGTTCTTGTTGTTTTATCATAGGGGCTGATACCCGTTGAGCTGGTGCCGGAGCAAGCAGGCGTAACTCGCTGGAGGTGGTGGTGGTGCAGCCCACGGAGAGTGGAGCCGGACTTGCTGCTAAAAGCTCTCGTGAACCCCTGGCCCTGAGAGGTGCCACCACGGTGCGGAGCAGGGGAAGGAGCCCCACGTGTCTGTTCGTGCAGAAAAGGAAGCTGAGGAGTACGAAACATCTTGCAGAGGGTTGCACAATGTGGAGGAGCTGGCAATAACAGGCAGGTCTCTGGCTCCCCAGCCTTCCTCCAGGCAGGCTGCTCGTGTGCTGTGGAGGGAGCCTGGTCTTGCTTGACACCAAAGTCCATAGGAGCAGAGGAGAAAGTAGGTGATCTGCCAGCAAGCAGCACCGCCACAGGGATGACCCTCATCTTGGAAGCCGCATGGATTCGAAGGAAGACCTTGTGGCTGAATATATCCCCATCTCCAAGTGCATGAGATCATCGATAGTGGGCAGTGGGGAACAAACACATCAGCCTGTTTGGTTTTTTTTTTTTTAACTATGAGCAAAATGCTCTGGGCTTTGCTGCCATGGCGCTTTTGAGCAGCGAAGCAGAGCAAAACCACTAATTCTGAACCACGAGGACTTACCAGGGTGGGGTCCGTGTGTGCAGGAGTGTGTGTGTGTGTGTGTGTGTAGTTTTTTCTTATTAGCAAAAGACAGGAAGGACTCAGGACAAGTGACAGCACAACAACCTCGGTCGGTACATGTGACACTGCTTTGGGGTCCTTCTCCTCGCAGCCAGCCTGTGTGCAGCCCAAGCCCTTCCCTCTCTAAGCATCTCTGAGCCCTTCTGGTGTCGCAGGCATCTAGAAATAGCTGCAGCGTGGCTGTTCCCTCTGCTTTTTGGGACTGGGGAGAGGAAGGAGGCTTGGAGCAGCACAGCTCCCTCGTGGTGGCCTCCTGGGGTGGGGCAGGTTTTAACAACATGCCAGAATATGTGGCTGTCCTTGGACATGTTTAATTTCCCATTTCTCAGCGCGGGGAACGCTTGAATCGCCCTTTAGCGGTTGGACACAGAAGGGGAAAGATCATTAACATACAAAGGGCTCCTCTTTCAACACCAGCGTTGCAAACTTTCATGATTTTAGTTCTGTCTCATCACATTTGTTCTGTGTTGTACTTGTGTTTGTATTTTTTTTTAAAGTCCTAGCTCTTGGAATTGGGCAAACGCATCAAAATCTCAGCTTTTGTTAAGGGCTCCTGACAGCTGCAGAAGAAAATCAGTTTCTAAAGATGCTGCAAGCAGTGATCCAACATGAACACTGCATGGCTTTAGTTTATTTCTGATTTTTGCCGTAGTCAAACAAATCTCTTTGAGGGGAAGGAGACTGAGGGAATGCTTAGGACTAACAGACTTGGATTGTTGCTTGTTGCAACAGAGGATTACTACTGCAGCAGAATGGGTAGAAATGGAAAATGCTAAATTTTCCACTTTTTCACTTGTCTACTTTCCCCTCTTTTTGCGTTGCTCTCCCATTTCAATGAATTAGAATAATTTTTTGTCCCCTCCTGGGAACACAGATGAGGGTTGGATTGATTTGGGGGATTGCTGCCTTCCCCCCTCGATTCATGCAGGGCAGATGCTTTGCGTATAAGATTAACTTCTTTGGCTGTCTTGGTTTCTCAGGTGGGATTTGTTTATTGCAATGGGAAATGTTGGGAGTTTGAATCCCATTTTGTGTTGGCATCAGGGCAGCTGGATTGACATGGTCCTGACATGGACCCATTCCATGTTTTCACTGAAGATGCAACCCACTTGAGATCAGGTGTTTGGTGGGTATTGCCAAAGCTATTCAGGTTAAACATCTTCATTGGTTCTTAAAGCCTTTCTGACAATGGGCCTAAGGGGAAATAGGTCAGGTACGTGGAGATCTGTGTCACTGTGTTGGCTTGAAGCATTCCTAAATGCCATCTGTGAGGAGATGCCAGAGTGCTGACCCATCGCCTGCCGCTAGTGCAGGCTTCTCCTTACGATGTGTTGTGCTCTTCATCAGCCAAACAACATAGCAGCTCGTTGGTGGGGAGGCACAAAAGGAGAAAAAATAATGGTGCTTCCCCCGTAACATTCATCTGCAGTCCTGTGACTCACCTTTTCAGGAATCTGGTTTAATCATTTATGCAGCCTCTGAAGGGACAGGCAGGAGACAGCATGGAAGCATAACGCCTTTGAAAAGTATTGCCTTTAAAGCATTTGCCTTCCAGGGGATCCTGTAGTAGTTGCTCCAGGGCTGTAACGATAAACGACACCAAAGTTTGTTCTAATTCTCTGTGGTTTTGCTTCTTGCTGGGCTGTTGAGATCCTGGCAGTGTTTGCTGTCTTTGCTGAAAGTCCTCTTGTTCTTGGCATTGTGGGAAGCATAACGTAGTATGAGAATCTCCTACATCGCCCCCCCCCCCCCCCCCCAAAATAAAAAAAGGTAAAGGTTAGTCTTTGCAGTGGAGGAATAAGAATTGTTTTAACACTCCTTGGTGCCTGTCTTCCATATGTTCCTTGTACCCAAAAGGCTTTGGCTGCCTATTGAAAATCACTGTTTTCCACAAAAAGTGTAATTTATACAAAATATATATACAAAATGTAACTTGCCCATTTTTTTTAATTGAAGCCGAATATTTTATTACTGGTAGTTTATGTCTTTGCTGTTCCTGCTCTCCCATTTCCTATCTTTGCCACCATTTTAACGATAAAACTGAAATAGAAAAAAACTTCAAAGTTGAGTAATTAGAGTTCTGGGTTTATGTTGGGGGTTTTTAAGCATAAATTTTAACCAAACACATTCTAATGATTTTTTTTTCAACTTTTTTTAACCAGAGGTTTTGAAGCCACAGTTCCAGCCAGCTTAGCTCAGCTGTGCTAAGCACACAGGGCATCCTTCACCAGGCTGTTGAGTGCAGGTGAGTTGTGGTTCTCCTCTCCTCCCACATGGACTTGCAGAGCTTGTGCTGCCCCATGTCTCCACACAGGGTCTCCCTAGCCTTGGACAAGGCAACCACTGGAGAGACATTAATTAATCTCAATTTAGATTTGATACTTTGGCCTTGGCTCTGCTACTATAGTCAGTAGACATTTTGCTGTCGGCTCTAGTAGGAAGAGGTTTATTAAGTGTTTAATAAACTGCAGGAACCCAGTGGTTTTCTAGTGCATGGGCTTGCATAGCTGTGTTTTTCTGTAGCAAGGGATACAAAGGCATCACACGAACCAGTTTTCACTGTGGCAGTGTAAGAGATGCGTTAGGAGACGATTGCCAGTGTTACTAGTTAGGACTCACAACCAAGAAGAAGCTTTCCAGGGCTCAGCTCCTCCTCAGGAGCCTGAGCACCCAGCTCTGGATGGGGAGCACTAGCTTCTTCCAAAGTGCTTGGGATCCACGTGGAAATTGAGCTCCGGAAGATCTGGTCACTGTGAGGACATAAGTTGGAGCTGAGCTACCTCTAAGCTCCAATCCTGGGGCGGGATGGGGAAGCAGGGATGGAAAGAGCTTGAGGATGGCAATGGGAGCATGGAAAGGAGGGTCAGGCTTGAAGGGATTTGCCATTCCTTCACTGGGAGGAACGGGGGAGACTAAATGAACCCTTCGAAAGAATCAGCACCATGTGTACCTCTTTGGGAGCGGGAAACATGTGCTTCTAATTTTGCTTGCTTGCTGTGTGCCAAGGGGATCTGTTTCCCATTGACTCTTGACCCTTCAGAAGAAAAGGGGAAAAACAAAAGAGAAATAGCTGGCCAGACTAGTGCTGTTGAGGTCCATGGAAAAATCCCACCAGCTTCAACAGGACTATGGTTCAACCTAGAGAAGAAAAAAACTTCTCTGAGCTTAGAACTGTAAAAAAGTAGAAAATCTCATCTTGGTTTGGGACACTGGCTGGACTGGAAGTCATTGTATTTCCAGCTTGTCACTGTACTGGAGGATCAGGCCCACCTAAAACTGCTCTTAGAAAAAGTGGATAGAATCTTTTCCTTTTCCGTAGGTGGAAAATTCTCCTGAGGGAGTGTACGTAGTATCTAAGACAGCAGACATGGTCTTGGAGAGGGCCTCACTGGGAAATGGATTTGCTGTCCAAATAATATTCCTAGATAAAAGAAAAGCAAAGATCTAAAATCTTTTTCTGCAAAACAAAAGTGCAGAAAAGAAAATTGTTTGGTTCTGTGAAAGCGACCTTTATTCAATAAACTTGAAATGTTTAATTTAGGCTGATCTTTAAAAAGTGTTATATGAAATGGAATAAATAAAAAATGAGGGAGTGTGTTGAAAGAGGAATAAAAAAAAACAACTCTTGCTACCCTACATTTGGGCCATTCTTTCCTGAACAGTCCTCTGCATCCTTTTCAGTCTCCTGTGAAAGTCTCCCAAGTAATAGAGACTTTCTCCACTTTTCAGAAACTTCCACAAGAGCAGCACTCTGATGTGCACCTTTCCTTGGCTTAACCTCCTACCTCTTCTTATGTTAAATAATCCCGTCTTTGACCATCTTCACTATTTGAAACCGACCTGCCTTGTAACACGTTTTCTTTCAGCTTTCATTTTGTTCGTGTCAGAAAACCCCACTGTTCTTCCCTTGTCACCTACAGTGGACTCTCTGCAGTCCTTCCCTGTACCTGTCCTGGTCTAAGCTATCATCTCTGATGGTGACAGTGAGCTTTTCCCAGGACACACCATGGTGCCACCAGGAAATTGCATTTTTATCTCTGTCAGGACCATTAATGATGATGATGGAGAGGATTTCTCTCAAGGCTTTTTCTTTAAGAGCTCCCTGGAAAATCCTCTTCAGCCGGAGACTCCTCTTCTCCCACCGCTCATCATTGTCTCACTTCTGGCACTTCCATACCCAGGGCAGATTTCCTGTGCTAATCCCCATCTTGAAGCCATATGGCAATTAGTGCTACATTCACTCCAGTCCAGATGAGCTTGTCCATGTTCCCTTTGCCTGGAGTTGGGGTAACTCTGATAAAAGCTTTTTGGTAAGTCTGGCACCATCTTCCCCTGTTGCATTTTATTCTAGTTTCCATTTCCTATGCTGTTCTGGATTACTCTTCCAATAGAGGCTATATTTGCCTTCATCAATGGTTTTTCTTCCCTCTGAAATAGGAGTTGCAAACCATATATTGCTTCCATTTCCATGTGATTGATAGGACATTGTCTTCCTTCCCGAAATTTGGATTGCCATAGCCAGAAGCTGTAATAAGAGGAGTTGAGCTAAAACACGCCCCTAAAGCATTGAAGGCAGCAATAAGGTTAGGTACTCTTGCTGAATCTTGCACAAATATTAAAACCTCAGTGGTTTGCTTGTTACACAGAAATAGGAGTAGGAAGATGCCGTGAACTGGCAATGTGAGGATGCTTCTTGGAGGTTTCCCATCAATCCCAGGTATGTTCTGACCCCTTGTAATCTGTGTATTAAATTATTTCAGGCAAGGAACCCCTCTAATTGCTTCGGTAAAGATGGCATTCTCCTTCCTCTCTAATTTTTTCTTCCCCTTTCTGTGAGTCTCTGCTTCCTCAGTTGTCTCCCAGCAGGGGCTCTTCCACTGGCAGAGCTGGATGGCTGCATGACAGTGGTGTCAGGTGGACCACGAGGTGCTTTTTGCCAGGTTCCTGCCTGATGACAGGTGACTCAGTGCTTCAAGGCTTGTAAGGAAGCCAGAGAGCCAGCATCTGATGAAAAGGCCCCGTGGAGAGAGGTGCAAGGGGAGAGAGGGAAGAGGAGAAACCTCGCGGGATGCGATGGAAGTGAGTCATCTGACAGGTACTGCCACCAGGCCAGTCTGTAATTAAAGCTAACTTTGCCCGGTGTCTCCACTGGAGCGTATGCCAATCATTCCCTGTGGCATTTTCACACTCCTTATCTGTCAGCCCAGAAATTACTTTTTTAGATCAACTTTGAAGGCTTAATTCTGGCACGGAGGGGGGGGGTGGGTGTCAGACAGTCTGCTTTGCCACGCAGCACCTTTCAAGGGGAGAAGCGATTGTTGCTTTGTGTGGACCAGATTTTCAAGAGATGGGAGCTGGTTTTTCAAGGTGGGAGCAGGTTTTCAAAAGTGCTTGGGTCCTGGCAACTCCCATTGTGTTTTTCAAAATGCACCCGATGAATTGCAGCTGCTACAAAAACCTCAGTGGGAGCCAAGCTCCTTAAAAAATTTTGAGACCACGTGGTCATGCAGAATCAAATCGTGGCAAGTGCATGGATGTAAAATTTCTGCAATGGCTTTGCAGGCTGGTGGTGAGTCCTCTGATCTGACCCACCATAGTCAGTTCTTTTGTGTGTTGCTCAGGCTTTCAACAACCTATTTTCTGCGGACAGCTTTGTGATCTCTTTGCAGATGGACCGAGTGCACTGTTATTAAAAAAAAATTATTAGTGAGATTAAGTTATACTTAAGTAAAACAGTTGATGGATTGGGTTCAGTTCTTTGGCAGTGGTTTCTGGGGGTGCAGCTTTGATATCTGTGGGAATTATGCCTGAGTTGGTGAATTAGGGCTTGAGTTCAGATTCTTATGCACGTGGTGATGCTCCGAAATCAGGACCACGTACATGCCTCCCACTGTTTCAAAATCCTTTTGTCTTCTGTTAAATTAATGGAACGGGAGATTTCTGATTTCCTATACTTGACTACATAAGGGGCTTTGAAGCATGCAAGCAAGCCCATGTCCCTGTCCCAGTCCCCAGAGGAGGTGCATGTGTTAGGCAGCATGAGCAACACAACTGGGATCTCCCAAGGATTCTGGGGCAGAGTTGGACCAGGCGCCCTTTCCCCAAGCCAGCTGAAGCCTTCCTCACCAGTTCCTCTCTTGTAAGAGGGAGGATGTTATGAATCCAGCTGCGGGTGCGTGTGATGCACATGCACACAATCCCTCTCCCTCACAGGCCGTTGCTGCCTGCTGCAAACACACGCGGCTATGCTCCCTGGCACACACGCACTCACCCACGCCGAGTGCCCTCTTCCAATGGCCTTGCATGAGCACCCTGTGACTCTGTGCCCAGGAATGCTGCCGCGGACTGATTGCCTGCTGGGGATTGCATCAGGCCCATAAACTCATTCTGCACAGGATGAAGTGGCTTGGTGACACCTGCTTGTGTGCAATGTGGCACTTCTGTGGGGATGGCTGGTCACCATGGGCTTGGGAAAAGGGAGGTGAGGGTTCATTCATCATTCTGGCACCAAGAAGCATGGGGTGATCTCCTGCCAGCCTCCACAAGGCTTTCGGACCTTTTCCACTCCTCCTGGAAGGGGTTGGAAGAAAGTTTCCCCCAGTCTCTAAGCTGTCTGCAATTTTTCCAGTTCTCCAGCTAGGGAGGTAGATGAGTCTGCTGAGCTAATAACAGCCCACATGCCTTAGACTTTCTTGCCCTTACAACTCCAAGCCCTTCCTTTTTCTCCTTAAAAAGCTAATAGAGCCTCTGCTGTTCCTGCTCAACATCACTGGGCTGTGCTCTGACCTGGTCCATCCTGCTGGCCTTTTATCTCTCAGTGATGCTTGCCCTGGGCACATCCCAGCTTCTCAGCAGAGTTTATGCTGCTTCCCACTTATGCCTTGTGTGTATGTAGCATTGCCCAAAGATCTGTGCAATGCCAGGCCTGGATCCACCTCGCTCCTTTCGCACATCTCTCCCTGCCTTTGCCAGGCACCCTGCCTGCCTTTGTAGTTTACTGTGAGAGATCAGCAGTTCTAGGATCCCGGCTCTGGCTGAGTGAGGCGCCTGCATTAGACTGGGTGGATTACCAGAGCCCATTTCTCTCTATGGGCTGGAGACAGAGCCCCAGGTGCTCCACCGTCAGGTGCAGACATCCTTGCTCTGAACATCTAATGCTGGGTGAAACAAACGCCACCCTTTACATTTCTCACATACATTAAAGGCTAAGTGGCTGATAAGAAACCTGCTAGATTCTAGCCTAACCTTATTAACGTCCAATTTGTACCTGTCCTTGTACCAACTTTGTCCTTCAACTTGACGTTGTTTTTCCACCCGGTGGGTACTTGCACCGTGCCTCTCTTCAGACCGAGCGGGACCGTTCCCTTCACGCTCTCTGCGGAAGCCGAGGGCGCCCAGCACCTCCCTTGTGAGAAGGGCTCTCCATTCCCTCTGTTGTCCTAGCAGTTCTCCTCCACCTAGTTTCTTGATCAAGGGTGATTAAAAGAAGACACTGTATTCCAGATGAGATCCCTCAAAGGTATGTTGAGGGAATCCTCCTCTGTTTCTACTGGGAACGTTGAGCCCGGTAATCCTAGGATTGCATTGCCCCATGCATGCTGCTGGACCACACTGGCAATCCGTGGTCATCCCAAGGCTGAATAACGCACATGGATCTTTCCGTCTCTGCTGGAGGCAATTATTTTCTGCCCCCATCTGGAATGCTCAGTCTTTTTCTGACCTAAGCCTTCTGCTTGGACAATTTATCTCCAGGTGGAAAGCCTTATCTCAAGAGTTACCCAACAACCTGTGGAAAATCAACTGGATTCAGCCAACTCTAGGTCTGCCTCTAAGAAGCTCATGATGAAAAGAAAAAAAAATGCTGAGAAGCTAAAAGAAAATATTTTTCAAAACTCTGTGACCTTTGAGAAGAAATAATTCCAGAAAAGAAAATGTTACAGTATAGAATGAAACAAGCATTGCATTTGGCCAGACTTTGCTGAAACAAAATACTCTGACAGCCCTTGAGTAGCTGGGTTTCTGCATGGGTCTGGGAGAGAGATTTGTTCTTTGCTGTTTATTCAGCTTTGGATTTTGGGAAACATCAACATAATTTCTTGTTTTCTTTTCTTTCTGAAAGAGTTAGAAATTTCAAAATCCCAAAGCTCTTCCCAAAATGAAACAGCTGGTTATTGCTCAACTCTTTCTGTTCCTACCTCCGCCCTCCTGATGAGTTACACAGAGGGTGTGACGTTCTGGGATCGCGCTGATCCCCAGGTGCTGGAAAGGGCCACTTCCAGCAGCTTCTCCCTAAGCAGTGCTCAATCCCACTGTCAGCTGGTAAACCCGTCCCTGCTGAAAAAACCTACCCTCGTCCCTTGGCTCAGCTGCCTAAAGGTGCCGTTCCCAGCCGTGCTGCAGAGCCGGCTACTGAAGCTGCTCCTGACCCCACGTTACTTGTTTGCATGGACTGCAGGGCGGTTGCTTCTCGTTTATACCCGTGTAAATAAGAGCCGAATCAAGCTGTTAGTGTCTCACACCTCAAGCATCAGGGCTTTCTCTGCATTCGTAGAAAAGGTTGAGGTTATTACCAAAGAGGTGAAAATTAGATAATAGCTGATGTCTCAAGGGTGCCAGCCATCCTGGTTTTAAGTGATTCTTTATTTCAAGCACATCATAATTCGCTGGTGACTGCTAACTGGAGCCTGGTGTCTTACTTGCATTTATGGGCTGCTAGCAGATGATTATAGAAAATGCAGTAATTAAATAAGTACTTCGGCTGGGTAGGTTTGGCCTGGGAAAGAGTAAAATTAGACGAGGTAGTATGAGCTGTTCTGAATTGTGAAGTCTGATTAATTTCACTTTCTTTTCTTGTAATGTGTCCAGCAATATTTAGGAGGAGGAGAAGGAGGGGTCACCCGGGAAAGCCTGTGTCTGGTGAATTAGAGGCAATAGGCTAGAACAGCTGGCGTGTTACAGCCACACTTGGTAGCTCCATCCCACCAGGTGCAATACAAGCAGGAGACCTGCGAGCTCTGGGGGACAGGGGCAGTCCTAATCTGGGGGACAGGAGCAGTCCTAAGGGTGAGGGTGGTGGTTTGACCAGAGCTGTGCAGCAGGCCAGCGGGAAGCTGTGGAGAGAACTCGGACCTGGCTCCAGCGGCTGGGCAGAGCTGCCTTTTCTGCCCTGTTGCCTGTCCCCTTGGCTGGGCAGCTGCTGGGATTCAAGAGTAAAAAGGGTTCTTGGGGCATCTATTTATGATATTTTTATGAGAGCATCTTTTCACGGGAAGCTCACTGCTCTTCCCCCCTGCTTTCTGCGTGCAGTGCTCCTCTTCAGCATAACAATTCCCAGCAGAGCCAAGGCCAGGGGTTGAACTGGCCCCAACCATTAGGAACCTGCAATTACCCAAGCATCTACAGGATGCCATCAACACAGGATTCCCTTTGATGAAGCGTGGTATCCAGGTAACCTGTTCCTAATCAAACAAGACACCTTGGTGTGCAGGAAAGGGCACTGCTGGCCATTCCAGGTGCTCCGGGAGTGTGCTGTGGGCAGAGCAAACAGGAAGCCGAGGGATGGACCACTGAGAGCCACTCCACCTTTGCCCAGGGGTGTTGGGTAGGTGACGAGTCACTTAGAGCTGGTCCTTCTCTTGCTCCGGCAGTGACGCATTGTTTTGAACAAGAAATTCCAAGAGCATTGATAGTCCTTTTGCTTTAGGGACAGCATCATTACTTGAGGTTTTTGGGGTTAAATCCACAAAGGTGTTGACCTTCCTTGCTGTCAGGAGCCCTACAGGATTTGGGGCCAGGGCTTACCCTACAAGTGTGCAGTGCTGGAGGTGCCAGAGGAAGGCGGATGGTCACCAGAGCCTGCCTCTTGAGTAGATGGAGAGAGCAGCCATTCCAAACCATGAGTCACTGCACTTGGGCTCTGAAGCACCCTCGTGCTGGAGGCCACCTCTCTCGGTTTCCACAGACTGCAGAGGGAGCTGGTGGTGCTTTGAACCATCTGGCACCGAGTCTGGCCTTGGTGCTTACATAAGAGCGGGATGCTGAAATACCTGAATGGCTTGGGCTTTCTGGAGCCACCCATGAGGCCTTTGGTCTCTCCTTGCCATGCAGCTCTTGCAGCATCTCATGATGCTGGTGCAGAGGGTTAGGTAAGGTAACCGAAGGCATTAAAGAGATGCCATTCCACACCTGTGCAGACTGCCCTCTCTGGGGTTCCCTCCTCTGTTTAGGTTTCTTTCCTTTTCCTCATCAGATCAAGAGATGAAGTCTTGACTGAATCTCTCGGAGGGCTTGAGTCTAAGGAGAGGAGATATTCTAGACCCCAGGAGTTGGAAAGACAAGTGGTATTTTGAATATCATCCCTGCTGGAGCATGATGAGATACCCTCAGACATGCATAGCTGCTGAAAACACTCAGGTTAAGACAAGACGCAGTAATCCTAGGAGCTCTTCCAACAGATTGCCTCTTGGGCCAGCGTACAGGGAATTGAGTTGGGGCCATCAGAGCTAGCAGCAGAAGCTGAGCCAAACCACCCACAGCTGTTTCTGGGGACTGATGGGGTCTGCAGCACACACAAGGACAAGGGTCTTCCACAGTCCCCTTGGAGGCTGCTACTCCAGACTCTTTCACTTGCTGATACTTTGCTGTTCTCAGCGCCTTGCAAGTAGGGAAGGGCAGACATCAAAAGCTCAATGGGAGCATCCAAAAGTTCATCTGAAGCATGCAGACCTTTAGCGTTTGTAACGGGAAGTTGGAGAGATTTCAAGCACTCTCATCCCACCTCCTGGCGCTTCTGTTTCTGGTTAGGGCCAGACATAACCACAAGAACAAGCTTTCTCACGGTGTTTCAGCACATTTCCTGTTGGTCCTGGAAGAAAACTGGAAGAACGTTTGAAATTAAGAGGACATCTATCCTTTGTAGGAACCTCAAAAGCTCTGTTTTGGAACTAGGCACAGGCTCCGAGTGTTGTTAAGGGGGGAGTAAGTTTGTTTTCTTGAACCAGTTTGTGCTATCCTGGCTAATAAGTGTGTCTTGCCCCGAAAAGAGTTATGGAGAAATGAGTCATGGTCCTGTAGTGCGATGGGAGCAATCCTGGGGTGATGCTTCAGGAGACTCGGATGGAGCAGCCTTGTGCGATGGGGGAGCCCACAGAGGGGCAGAGGTGGGTGTGGGGATGGAATAACATTGCTGTGGAGAAGATGTCCTCTGCTGCACTCACACAAGCTGGTTTTTCCAGGGAAGGTTTGTCAATCTCATTTAGCAGAGGGTACTGGGCATGGGCCATGGGCAGAACTGGTTGGAAAATTGTGTATGTGTGTGATTGTGGGGAGGGGGCTATATGGAAACATTTCACCCTGGGGAAGAGGAGGACATTTGAAAATGGTTTCATCAGACTCTTTATGTGAGAGAACATGTGGGAGTTTTCTCCAACACAAGTTGAAGTTTGTCTGCATCTTCCTGGGATTGTTTTTGTTGTGACAGACATTTGTAATCAAATTAAATCAAACCACAGAAAAAAACAGCCAATAGGAAAACCCTTCAGCTCAGATCACCCCTTGGTCTCCAAAGTCCTCAGAGGATCCTTCTCTGCCGTTGTCCCGACTGGGGACTGGAGCATGAGAAAGCAGCTTTGGGCTGGGAAAAGGCAAACTAAGAGCCAAGCAAGCCTTGCTGCCACCGCCAGCGGTGAATTGTGTCCAATAGACATCCAGACATACCCTTTTTATTCCACCCAGTGCATGCTGCACCTCTGAATTTAGTTTGGAGGTTGTGAAGGAGCAAACATCTGGTTTTGACGTATTTTGTCTGGGGCATGAATCCTCATGATCTTTTTTTTTTATTATTTTTTTTAAGGTTAAATAGCATCACACCAGAGAAGTTTACACAGCCAGCTAAAGTGTGCTGGGACACATAGAGGAAGGAATCAAAACCATGGAGCCAAGCTGGGATTTAGCATTATCTCCCTACAAAGCACAGGTGTAGTTTACTTTCCCTGTTTTATCTTTGCTAAGCCTTAATCATGGAGTTGCTGCAATTCCTTCCATGAGGTTAAGTCAAAGGAAATCCCCAGGTCAGGTCATCCATCCTCTGCGCTTGGTTCTGATCCTGTGCCTGCACCTTGCTAAACCCAGGAAGATGCAAACTGGGCTCAGCAGCAGGATTTGAGCTGGAGGCAAGGGAGAGAGCACTGGGGGGGTTGACCTCTGTCTTGCCCCTCAAGCGTGACAAGCCAGTGAGGGTGGAAAAATGTCCAGATTTGTGGTTTTATGTTGCTTCAGAAATGGTTTCCACATCTCACCTTTCTCCCTTGAGGACCCGTGTTTAGAAAAGTCAGAGCTCTGCATCTGACTTCTGCTGGGAACTCAGGTCCATTCTGTAGCAAGCGTCAAGTCTCCACTGCTGGCAGTCTGAGAGGGTTTGGAAACGGACCTGTCAGGGCTGACAAAGGCAGAGTTGTCCCTACTTCAGGGTACACGATAAGCAGAGACCTCTTACATTCCTCCTGCCCAGCTCCATCCCTTTGCTACCTTTCCTCTGCTCGGTGGAGCTGCGCTCCTGACCGCTGCCCCACACAGCGAGGCAATGCGAGGGTGTTCATCTTGCCTGCTAGAAACCTCAGGTCCACAAGGGTGAAAGCCCACCTGATACAGCACGGTCTCCCTTTGCGGAGAGCAGATCTCCAGGCAAATTCACTGCAGGCTGACATCCAGCCAGAGAGATGCTTCACCGAAGCAGTGGGACAGGGTAAGGGAACTTGACCAAGACCACACAGGGGCTAGTAGCCTTGATTGGAGCAGATCCCAAACCCCTAGGCTGGTTTGCCACCCACAGGGCCACGCTACCTCCCTTGGGCAAGGGGAAGTTTCCTGGGACAATCCTTTCTTCTCATCGGCCTTTTTCTTTTCTTTTTCTTTTTTTTTTTTTTTTTAATTAAATGAAATTAAATTTCTGTAGCATCTTTTTTTTATTATTATTATTATGTACCTTAGGCATCGCTCTGAGTCCATCGGGGTGAGTTGTATAACACACAGAATGGGCAGGTTAACTATCTGCCCACTACTCCTCCCTTCCCCCTCCTCTCCTCCGGCCACCCTAGAGCTATGCTGCGCTAAATGTGCTTCAGTTTCATCAATCCCCAAGCTGCACATCAAAGGCTGCGTTTGCTTAGCTGCGCGCTTCCCTGGCAGGCTTCAGGGATTAATCACACTCGAGCCTGCGTGAAAAGCGTGACCGTGTCACACTTGTTTGTCTGGGACAGGTGCTCTTCTGGTTATCTTACAACAAAACTGACTTGGCTGGTGGCCTTTATGAGCATGCCGTTTCCATTTGTATTTCTTTGGGTTACCAGCCACAGCCGAGGTTGGCTGTAGGTGCCATGCAAGCATAGCAGAAGATGCCGTTACATATAGTTAATGAACATCCTTGATTTGTTTGGGTTGCTGTAGCAGCCAGGAGTCCCTGATACAAACCAGTGGCCTGCCAGGCTAGGTGCAGCGCAGGCAACAAGAAGCGATTTCTGCCCCTAGAGCTCTGAAGCCTAGCAGAAAGTGAGGAAAACGAGTGGACACCTCCTAGGGAGCCTGAAGAAACCATGGGAAAATAATGCTGGTTGCACGATCGGTGTCTCTGTCCACTCCCAGAACAGGAGCTGCCAGCTTCAGAGGCTGGCTGGCCACCACGAGAAGGCTTAAAGCAGCACTTGGAGAAGAGTGAAACCTCTGCAGACAGGACTGGCCCCCGGAGATGACGCCTGGGAGTTGCCTGTGTGCTGGTGACAGCCCTGCACTGCCAGAGATTCGCATGGGCTGTGTTTGTACCCTTGGAGGATGAGAACTGGCAGCCAAAACTGCAGCTGGATGGGAGCAAGGATCCTTTCATTAACTTCAGCTGCTGCCTGGGTATGGGCTGGCATTGTGCTGACCTCTGGGAGGGACCCAGGGAGGCTGCTCCGGTTTGCTTGGGCTGCACTGCCTTCCCTCCTGTACTGAGTGGCCTTTTCTGTAGTTGCCTGTGGTAGCAGCGATGCTGCAGGGTGGAGGAATCTGGACTTCACCCAGAACATGCAATTTGGTCAGGGTTTTCCTGGAGATTGACCCGGCACATGCAGAAATGCTCATGGAGAGTAGCATTAGGATCCTGGTTTAGGTGGGATTATAGCCTGGATTTTTTTAATCTTGGGCATCATCTCTGGCAAAAGCATTAGCTCACAGTTGCAGAAAGAAGTCCCAAGAGAGAGCAGAGCACTGTATTGAGAAACAGGCACTGCCCCAAGGAGCTTGCAAAAAAGCTGGGAGGGGAAGTAAACACAACAGAGCAGGGCTGGGATTGCAGCATGCTCCCGCTGGCCCTGTCCGCAGCCTACACACGGGGTCCAGTCCCTCCTGGCTGCTGAGCGCCCAGTGCTGACCTGTGCTGCTTCTGCACGGGGGAACGGGAACACCGGGGCCCCAGGCTGCGAGGGAGGTAGCCCGCAGTAGGGAGGGAGGCGCCATGGACGTGAGCCTGAGCTGATGTGAAGATCTGCACCTTCTCCAGGCAGGCTGAGGATGGAGAAGCCCTTGGCAGCTGGAGGACCTGTCTGCAGCCGTTAGCAGGGATGGGGCCGAGTTGGTCATTCCCAACATGCCTGCCATGGCGGAGAGCTGGAGCAGTCAGTTTGCAAAGCCTGAGGGGTGCGTGGCACACGCTCCCTGAGCCCCAGGATGCGGGTGCACTGCAGCCATGCTGGGGAAGGGACACCTGGATCTCTTAGGGGGACGTGGCTTTGGACCAGCACAGTCTGAGCTGCCTGCAGTGTCCCCAGGAGGATGCGTGGGAACCTCTGGGCAAGGCCAGGAGAGTTCCTGCAGGATGCAGGCGGGGGGAGGCTTACGGCAGATGAGGTGATACCTACAGCCACTGGAAGGCTGTACGGGATGATCTTGTTCCCTAGCTAATTTCCAGCTCCCAGTTCAAATCCTCTGCACTTCCTCTCTCCCTTGACAAGATAAAGATCCTGGGCACGCAAGAGTGAACACCCTGCCCGTTGCGTCCTCTTCCACAATCAGACCAGACACAGAGTGGTGCCTCTCCCCACATGTGCCATGAGGAACAGGGACATGACAGGGGGAAAGAGGAGGTGGCTGCCTTCCTGTGGGTGTGTTTTCCAGAGCAGGAGAGAAACCAAGATGGATCAGACACCAGCCAAACAAGGTGACTACGTTGTGAGGAATGCAGGAACAGGCTCGGTGCATGTGTGAGATGCAGAGAGGAGATAGAGGGTGGCTGCAAAATGCTTTCACCAGCACAGCCATGACACTGGCCTCTGAAAGGCAAGAGGAAGGGTCAGTCTCAGCATCTCCATCCAGAATGAAATAACATGAAAGCAGTGCAACACTTGTTGCCACAAGACACAATTGTTAACAATAGCTTAGCAGGGCTAATAAAGCTTTTAGAGAAGTATGAAGACAGCCAGAACAGTGAGAGCTTTAAAATAATAAGTTGTAAAAAGATAAAGGGGTTGGGTACAAAAATCCTTGCGCTTGAGCACATAAATGGCAGTGCAGAAGATGAAGGGACAGGCAGGAGCTTATTCTGGGGCAGGTGATCCCTAAACGACTTCCTTTAGGGCTCCCAGAGGAGGAACCAGAGGAATCCCAAGTCTCATGCTGGAGTATTCTCCTCCTTTATGAGATTTTTCTGTGGTAATATTGGATTTACTCCCCTGGATAGGCAGGGATCCGTCCATTTGCTTCTCTAAGATGAAACAGGTCTTGGTACCAACATGGCAAAGCACAGTCTCCTCTGGGCTTGGAAAAAAAAGACATTTGTGCAGAACCTGTAAGGAGTTTGTTGTCAGGATGCCTGCCTGTGCCAGCTGGGAGTGAGACTGGCTTACAAGCCTGCAAGTCTTGTGAGGGAACAGGCCAGCAAACGCAGAGTGAACACATGAGATTCCTTTCCTCTGAAAACCAGGCCAAAAAACCAGTGTGCCCCCCATCTGCAGAGCCAGCAGCGTGAGGCTGGCTGGCAATGACCCTGTTCCTCCCAGACAGGAGCTTTGGAGTTGCAGCTTTCCTCTCCTGGCATCAAACAAGCCCTGCTTCTCCCCTCTGATGGTCTGGGAGGCAGGTGGCATGGAGAGATGAGCAGAGCAGTGGGTGCTGCCAGCACAGGAGAGGTGATGGGGAGCAAGAGGCAGCGGAGGGCAGGCTCCCCAGGGCATGTCAGGTGGTGGCTCCAGCAGGACCCTGTGCCTCTGCTCCTGCCAGAAAAATGGGGAGAAGGATCCTTCACCCTGCCTCTGGCCTCCAGGGACAGCTGAGGAGACTGGGAAAACTTTCCTGTGTCTATCAGAAGTGAGCAGTTTGTCATGTCCTGTGTTATGTATTTACACCTCTGCTCATGCCCCTGTGCTCAGTTCCCAGCTGGGGACCTGATGAGGCCATTCTGAATTTGGCCTAGAGATGCAGCGCGGAGACGAGCCGCACATGTACTCAGCCCCATCCGCCTTTGATCTTACGCTCTGTCAAGAAAGATGCTTTGGCAGGAATCTTGCCCATCAAGTACCATCCATAGACAGCTGCAATGTCACAGCTGTGACCAAGCCCTGACAGCTCCAGGAGCTGAGGTGTTGCCAGGTTTAAACCAAGTCCCCACCTTCTGCCCTCAGGCTGGAGGCTGGCTCCTTTCTGTTCTGTGCAAAAAGCTCAGGGCTCCCTGCTCCTCTGTCTGGGGAGTTCAGGGGTCTTAGCTGCTTTCAAGCGTTGTCACGGGTTGGAGGAACCATCACCGACCCCCCGACCCCCGATGCCCTCAGCCCTGGGTCTGGCTGTGCAGATGCTGCCCTGGTCCCAGCTGGGGGTAGGAGCTGCTGCACGGTTCAGGCTGCTGAGGAAGAGGATGGGATGCTGCTGCCCGTGCAGAGAGGCCAAAGCTCGGCCATCGCATCCTCGGATGAGCCAAGCCGTTGCTGCTCCCTGTGCCCCCGGGCGTGGGTACCACTGGGGTGTCACCGGGTACCACTCGGGTACCGGTGCTCCTGTGCTGCTTCACCCCCCCCATCCTCTTCCCAAATATTCCCGAAAGTGGCTTCCTTCCCTCGGCTCGGGGTGGGGAAGCCACTAGATGGCAACGTTACCTGCAGTCTGGCCGCCTCTCCTGGGGATGGAGCGGGGCAGGGATACCCCCGGGGGTGGCCGCAGGGACCCCGGCCGCGCTGCCCCGGCACTGCGGGGTCCGGGGGCGGGGAGCCGGGCCCAGGGGCAGGCTGGTGGGTCACCTCTTCGCTGCAACTCAGCAGCCTGCGTGAAGAAAACGAGTTACCTGAAAATCACTTCAATTCTAGGTCATTGGGTTCAACTTTAACAGCAAACTGGCTGCGGCAGTCGTGCCACCAGGCAGAGGGGTGACAGCACCAAGGCACACGTACCCATATGCATATATATGTTGTGTATACACTAGAGACTGTTCACCTGCAGAATTTCTCAGGCAATTCCCAAACCGTTCCAAACGTGGCTGGGTTTGACACTGACGAACGGTTTGGTCCACACAGCGAGTCCAGCCCACGGTGACCAGCAGAGACCATATCCAGCCCGTGGTGACCAGCAGAGACCATATCCAGCCCATGGTGACCAGCAGAGACCGTGTCCAGCCCTTGGTGACCAGCAGAGACCATATCCAGCCCATGGTGACCAGCAGAGACCATATCCAGCCCATGGTGACCAGCAGAGACCGTGTCCAGCCCTTGGTGACCAGCAGAGACCGTGTCCAGCCCTTGGTGACCAGCAGAGACCATATCCAGCCCTTGGTGACCAGCAGATCTGCAGCGCTCGCTGCCGTTTCTGTGAGTTGGTGCCACTGCTGCCACTGGCAGCGCTGATTTTGCTGGTGGCCAGGGCTTTTGGGTATGACCGACTCAAGCCGGCTTTGGACCAGGCAGTGCAGGAATGCGCGGCAGCATGTAACCTGCTGGGAAACACCCCCCCGTGCCTTCCCCTGCTCCTTTCAGTTATCGTTGCAGCCTGTGTTATGTCGGCCGAGCCCTGTCGCATGAAGGGCTTTAGACCGGATCGGGTGGGTAGGGCTGGTGTGAAAAGCCATCTAGTGTTACCCTGGGCTTGTTCCCTTGGAAAGGCAAGGGAAAGGCTTCAGAGAGCCTGGCAGTGCTTCAGGCATGGTGTCCATCTCTGCTGGGCCGCATCCAACTGGCTGGCGAGTTCCTGCAAGCAAAGAAGCTACTGACCTCAAGCCTGCACCTTTGTGTGCCTCAGTTTCCACACATGATGGTCCTTCCCTGCTTCCCCTAAAACAAGGAAGAGGAAGAGGATGGAGGAGCATGGTGGCACACTTCTCCAAGGCAACAAGCTGGCCTGAATGGGAGCGCTAATTAACCATCCATCAGATTGGGGCCACAGTGCATGAGGAAATGAAACTACAGGGTGGTATGGAGGAGCAACCCTGAACAGAAAAGGGATGTGCTGTTCACCCAGGGAAAGATTTATGGGAGTCCTGAGTCAAAGCTTATAGTACTACAACGGGTAATATAATAAACACCAGAGGATAGTGCATGCAAGGGAGCAAGAGGCATCACTGCGTGTTCCCCGTGAGGTTGCAGAGCCTGGAGATGGACCATGGTGGACAGGGATGGAGAGGGAGGCAGGAGCACTGCCCTGCAGGAGCCCTCGCTCCTGAGGTCCTCCAGTGTCTGGCGCAATGCTTCCAGGTGTTCTGTATTGTTTTTCTTCCCTTTTTCAAGGCTATTGTCCCTCCTTAGTATCTACTCGCTGCCCTTTGAGCTCTGAAAGCTGCAAGTTTGGAAACCAGCCTTTGTCACAAGATCTCCCGCATTCTTTCAGCTACAAACCTCCACCCCGTGTGCCCCCAGAGTTGAAGCCTCCAAGAAAAGCCCTGAGGGTGGGACACCACGTGCCGAGCTGGTCCCAGAAGAGATGCTGCCACCACAGCGCAGGCAAGGTGAGATTTGGGCTGAGGGGAAGGAGCGGAGGCCAGAAGGTCTCAAGTCCCAGGTGCCTCCTCATGGCTTCTTTGCAGCAGAGAGCAATGGTGCTCATCCATGAAGTCCTGCCCGCTCTTCCCTCTCCACCGCCCTGGCAGGGTTGCAGGTCTTTCCAGCCTCCATGCCTGCCTGTGTGACTAACAGAGCTGGCTGGCTCCCAGGGGTGTCAGTCCAGGACCCCAGTCAACCCCAGGGAGCCAAGAGGAACAGGAAAGCCCAGAGTCTGCTTCCTCATCACCCTCCTCCTCCTCGCTGCCTGCTAGCTGCCGTCCTGGGCCAAGGGGTGGCCCTGGATGGCCCCGTCTCCCGTTGGCCCAGACGGGAACGGCCGCTCCCTATTACTCATGGGGATGATGTGGGGGGATGCAGGGGCGGAAAGTCAGAGTAAATGGAAAGTGGGCACTTGCCTCTGGCCTTGTCTTCCCATCGCCGCAGCTGGAGCTGAGCTCAGCCAGACGCCCCGGCGCGAGGCCACGGGTGGCAGGCAGCTGGCGAGGGGACACGGTGCTTGGCTGTGCCTCTCCGTCAGGCTGCTGGGGGACACGAGGCGAGAGTGAGCACGCAGCCACCCGGTCCCCGTGTGTACAGACATGCACATGTGCCAGAGAAATGCACCAGTCTGTTCACGCACACACACGTGTGCACAGCTGCCTTATGTGGGTCCATGTGGAGCTGCGATGGGACACCCATATTCAGCACCCCCTGGGTGGCTGGAACCCAGTGGGGGGGGTGCTCTGCCCCCCAGAAGAGGTGCACATGGCTCCAGCAGCTCAGCTGGCTCCCTGGGGGGACAGTGGCTGCAAAGTGGAGGGAGATGGGGTACAGGAGCTGGAAAACAGGAGTCTGAATTAGAGCTACAACCTGAGATAAACCTGAGATAAATCTTCTCCTGCTGTTTGCACTGGGAACTGACTAAGGCTCAGTCTTATAGATGTCTTCAGAGGTATCTATAAGACGTCTTCACCCCATGCCCTGGGATTGCCCCTCAACACCCCCAGTCATCCCTCTGCCACGGAGAGGCTAGTGCTTTGCAGGCTCACCTTATGACAAAAATAAACCCAAAAGTAAGGTGAAGGAAAATGTGCCCTAGCTGGGCTGGAGGTTCCCTGAAAACCTTCCTTCCACCCCCGGGGCCCCCTGTGCCCTGAGCCCTTCTCTGGCTCTGGTGGTATAAAGCTGCCTTGAAACCAAACCCACCCGCAGCCCATAATGCTGACCAGCCACCCCAAGCCTTCCAAAATCGGGACGGTTATCCATGTTTCCCAACAGCAAGGTTTTCTGGCATGATGTCTGGACCGTACAAGTGAATCTGCAGGTCGTGTTGCCACAGTTTCAAATGATTTCACAATCTAGCTTCTGTGGGCTGGGGAAAGACTCACTTCCCACCTCAAAGGCTTTTTGGAGCACTCAAATTTACTAACGTTAGTATTCAAAATGTTTCCTTTGCCAAAAGCCAGATTTTCCTGCCTAAGCTGAGTTTCCATGAGGACATCCATCGATGGGGCAGGAAGGACCAGAGACTGGAGAGCTCAGCAAGGCTGTGCAGAAGGCATTGATGTATTTTTATAGAAAATACCTCTTTAAAGAAAAACCTTTTGACGTGAAGGATTTGGGTTGACTGTGACTCTGAGAGGGTGCAAGACATGGATCCTCACTGCTTTCCAGGTCTCAAAGTGGGGGCAAATCCAGCTGGTTGGAGGGGAGCTGGGGAGTCATGGGGGTCCTCTGTTCCACACGAGTGCCCAAACTGCTAGTTATTATGGGATGGACACATACACCTCTGCAATATTTTGATGAGAAATTCTGCCCAGGTCAAAGCGAGCAGATATGTTCCTGGCAAAAATGATTTCCAATGAATCAACATTTTCCTGTTAAAAACAAAACAAAACAAAACAAACAAAACAACTTCCAAACCCTGCCTCAGTCACTTTTACTGCTCAGTGCTCAGCTCAGGGCGAGGTGGCAGCTGGACTTAAACCACGTTTGGGGCGATGAACTGGATGAAATGGGACCCCTGGAAAACCCGACCACAACCAGGTGGAATTTTCCAAACTGACAGTAAGACAAAAGCTTGGCTGACCTCCACGCTGGCAAAGCTCTGTCAGGGGACGTTCAAAGGGAGCAGTGCCCGCGGTGCCGCCCGCCCTCCCGGGACCAGGAGGTGAGATTCAGGCGGAGGTTAACGCCGGCGATGCCTTCTCCGCTTTGTGCCGAGCAGGATTGGGTTACGGGGCTGGGGCTGGGAAAGCTCCTCCGCAGGTCGCAGGTCGCAGGTGGATTAAGGAATTCCAGTCCCCATTCAGTGCCCAGTGAACCACAACTAATATGGGAGCTGCAAAGAGCAGGGGCAGGCAAGGCGGGAGGCATTGAATGGGAAAGGCACCTGCAAGGGAGGGCGACGTGAGCTGGGCTGCTGGAATCTGGCAGGCGGTGTGGAAATGGTGTGATTTCCCATCAAACCTGGCCACAACCTGCTTTTTTGGCTTTGAATAAGGACAGCCAGGGAGAGCCTGGGCGAAGGTGGCGGGGTGGCAGGGGAGGTTCATCTATCACCTCTGTAGCGGGGGTGCTTCCAGGGAGAGGAGCGATAACTGCCCAGTGCAGGTGGGTTGCTGACCTGGGGCAGAGCCAGGCTACATCCCGGGCAGGGCTGGAGGTGGGCACAGAGCCTGCGAGGGCCTGGATGAGGGGAGCCAGACAGCACGGTGCTGGGGAGTGTGCTGGGGTGCGTGCGGGTCTGAGGGTGACGTGGGACCTCCCAGTGAGGGGTGAGGACCTGATACACTGAAAGGGCTGAGGGGTGGAGAGGGAGTAGCCAGGGCGTAGGAGGTGGTGAAACCCCGCGTCCATGACAGTGCTAAAACAGATCAGGTGATAGCAACTCCCTCTTTTTGCCTATTAAAACACCTGCCTCCTCCAACAGCTCCGCTGAGCCACATGGCTCCAGCCAGACATCACCCTGCCAAGCCCAGGATGCAGGCTGGCATCTCTGCTTGTCTGAGGCTGGTGGCTCCTTGCTCCAGCCCAGTCTGACTGGACCTGAGCTGGGCACCCAGCCCACCGGTTTGAGCTGCCTGGGGACATGCAGCTGCCAGGGGAGCCAGCAACAGGATGGGTGCCTGCTCCCAGCATCTCCAAAATCAGAACAAGGCTGCGGAGGACAGGATTGGATGGGACAGTCCTCCCACACCACAGCCTGGCCTTGGGAGGGATGTCCCAGTGCTACAGGGACCCCGACGACGCCACGTCCCCCAGGGCAGGTCCCCCTGGGGCCTCCTGGCTGTGCCTGGGGAGACTTGTGCCCGAGAGCTGTTGGGGAGGCAGCGATCCCGTACACCCTGCTCCCCAGGAGACTCCTAGGCGCCTCTTAATAGGACTTTAATTATACATGTACCATCACCATTTTTCTTCTCCCTCTCTCTCTCCCTCCTAGGTTCAGCTTCCCCAGAGATGTAAATACCCGGCGCGTGCTGCGGGGACTGTCAGCTCCACTAATGACCACCTGCAAGCATGCTGGGGAGGGAGGATGGCGGTGTGGGGACATGCTAGGTGACACTGCCCTGACCAGCTTGGAAGTGGCTCCCTGGCTTGGCAGGGGTGCCCCAGGGCCCCAGGGTGGGTGGCTGTGCCTCCAGCTTTGCAGGAAAGGACGGTGGCTCTGGGAGTTGGAGAGATGGCTGTCATGGGCCAAGAGAGGAGGGCTCAGGTCTTGCAAGGGGACCAGGATACAGGGTTGTCCCTGTGCTCACTCTGTGCAGCAGGATGATGCTACCAGGTGGCTGCTAGCCCTAGGCACTAGCCAGCCATCAGATGGAGGTGGCCACCAGACACCTCTGCCCTGGGGGGGTCCGAGCTCCAGATGTCACGCCGCCAGCTCTGCCAGTGTCCACCCTTATGACATCCCTGCCAGAGCGATCCCACCTGCCTCAGATGGTGTCTGATGCCCACAGCACTGACAGGTTGCTTTTCAAAGCTGCCTGGCTTTTCCTTGAAGCCCTTTGCAGAGATGTGCATGATCTGGCAGGGGCAGAATCCTTCTTTGCAGGGGGGTGAGTCTCCTGAGTCGAGCATTGCCTGGCACTGCTCCACCATGTGAGCAGGTACCACGGGCTCAGCCTGCTTTAGAGCAGAGGGTTGGCTTTTGCCCTTTTCCGCTGCTGGGCAAGACCCTGACTCCTTTATTCAGGCAAAAACTCACACTGAGGATTTTGCTTAAGTTGAGCCTGGGAATGTGGCCCTCGAGGCTTAAATAATTCTTTCTACATGGTACACGCAGAGAACAAAAAAAAAAAAAAAAAATCCAAGCCAAAAATACAAGCAAACCAGAAACAGCAATATAAGAGGAACAATTTCCTTTACCACTAATTTTGTCTGTGTTAATTAGCAAAAATGTGGGGTCACTGATTATAATACTCCTAACATCTCTCCAAACCCACACGTCCTGGCTGGGGACAGCAAGTGACCACGCGGCATTGAGCCTCCCCGGGTCCCCTGGCAGCATCACGGGGGACAGGAGGAGATCTTGCCTGGGAAGCCTCCGTGGGTGCGTGGGGCTGGACTCTGGTAGCTGCCCTGCTGTTACCTCTTCTGTGGGTAAATCGAGGACTCTGAGATAACATTTTTTTCCAAGGCTTGACCTGAGTCTGCTCCTTCTGAAGCTCATCATTGGCTGCAAAGGAGGAGAAAGGAGCCAGAGCTGCTAACCCGGCAGTTTTCATCAGTGCTAAAATACAGAGCTGGAATACAAAGAATGTGGTGGGTCTAACCCAGGGAGTTTTTTCCCACTCCCCTAACACTGTGCCTGGATTGAGGGATGATCTGGGCATCTTCATTCCCCCGAGGACAGATGCAGCCACCATCCTTGGCACCTTCCAGCAGCAAACCCACAGGAGCAAGTCACTGGGGTGGGTCGAAAAACACCCATTTCTCCAGAGATGTTGAAGCTTTTCCAATTTATTGCTCCTTTCCCTCTTAAAATTTCCTGAAATAATTTTTTCTCAGAGTCTTAACCACCAAAAAGAAAAGGACGCTTTGGGATGCTGCTTTTTGTTAAAGCTTTGAGGGACTTGGTGCGTGTGTTTGAGGGTTTGTGGAAGGCTTGGGGTTTTGCCAAATATGGGAAATGTCAACAGAATATATATTTTTCTCTCCAAGTAGTTGTTGAAAAGTTTCTGTTCCATCAGTAAAATGTCACAGTGATTTCTCTCTCACACACACACACACCCCTTCTTCTGTTCACCTGCTCGTGGGCTTTTGCTGTGGGACTCCGATGTGGTTCCCTGTGAGCCACACTTGGCTCACCTACGAGCATCCCCCCTAGTCTCAAGCTCAGTCTGACACAGGGCTTCACTAAAAGCCTTTCTGATTAATACAGATCCAGGGAGGAGGGGATGATTAAATCGCTCATCTATTTTCGGCAGAGAGAGTAGGTGCAGGGGAGGGCTGGGCTCCCCCCGCTGCTGAGGAGCCCTCTTTGCCAATTCGAGCGAGTGCCGCAGATTTCCCATCACTCAATCCCCACAACCTGGGCAACAAAGCAATTTTCTGTCATCAGTGATGCAAAGTGCTCACAAACGAGGACTGAACGTGCAGTCAGCTGCAAGCTCAAGCCCTTCCTGTCGGCTCTTTAAACGCTCCACACATTCTTCCCTCAACCTGCGAGCCCCGACAGGTCCCGCAGCACAAGACGGGCACCCTGCATCGGATGCCGTAGATACGGGGTCGTCTGCGCTTTCCCCTTCCCATGCATATGTCCACCTGCCAATGCCACTTCCAGTGCTTGGGAGAGGTGGGGGGAGTGTCCCAGGCGCTCCTAAATGGGGGAACCAGGTGTCACCCTATGACATCTGGATGTGGAAACACTGCCCAGCCAGCATTTTCTCCGGGCCAGTGGTGCCAGTGCTGCCACAGCTGGAGCATCCCCAATGTGTGCCCCCAAAGTGAAGATCCCCCAAGTCTCCCTGCTTGCTCTGACTTGAGAGCAGATCATTTTGTGCCATTTCTCTGTACCAAAACCCAAGAACAGTGATTCCTCTGTGAGTCTTCGTTCCACCAGTCCGGTCAGCGGAGTCCCTGACCCTGAGACACAGGGCTTTCCCCAGGTTTTTGTAGTGCTGCGGAGTGGCCTGGGCAGGGCTCAGATTTCAGAGGAAACGCTGCTATTTCTCCCTGATCCTTTACAAAAACAGAATCCAAGCATCCTACAAATGGTGAGACGCACACACCCGCAACACTTCCAACCCATTAAAACGTTTTGCTTTGAGAAAACAGAACCATTTTGTTCCACTTACTGAAATTTAAACACGGTTTTGCTTGTTAAAAAAAAGTGGCTTGATTTTGCAGCAAAAAATTACATCTTTCCATTGCAACAAGTGACAGAAGAGGCTCTTCTTCCCAGGAGTTCAGCTCTTCCTCCCAGCCGTACCAGTTCACCTCTCAGGTTTTGCCTCCCATATACCCTCAGAGCACCCCAGCATCAGCAGAATTGCACCCCTCCCTCCCTGCCCCTGGATCCAGTGGGTGAGGGAGGTGTGCTTTGGTGGGGTCACTGAGCAGCTGACAGTGGCAGGGATGGAGCACAGCACAGCCCAAGGAGTGTCTCAGACACAGCTTTCAACTTTCCAGGTAGGACATTAAAAAACAAAACAAAAAAGAAAACGAATAACAAAACCAAAAAAAACAAAATCAACCACCAAGAAAATCTGTGGGTTTTAAATTCCATCCTTGACCAAGCCCCTTTCCAGAGAAATATGTCAACAGGCGCTGCAGCCAGCGGGTGGGAGCAGGATGCTGGGGGGAAACATGGGTTTGAATTCTCCCCACCCGATCGGCAGGGATGGGAGCGGAGCTAGCCCCGGCGGGACTCTGGGCTCTGTGGCAGAGCATCACTCCAGGGCTGCCAATGTGCACAAGGACCATCCTGAGTGTGGGTGCTCCAAGCATGCAGACCCCTGCAGGCACCTGGGATGGAGGAGGATGAGGGGCAGGAAACACCATCGTGGGCACCGGTCATGGCTAGAAGCAAGAGGAAGCTGTGCCGGCACCAGGGTACCATGCTGGGTGCCTCACCTCTCTGAAAACACCACGTTACACCTCCCCTCCCTGCCTTGGCTTGCCAGCGTGGCAGCTATTAAGGTGGTAAAATAGGTGCTGCACATTTCAGCCCTAATCCCAAAGTTTATAAAGTTTCTCCTTTAGAGATGTGTGCCTGCAAGAGATTGTTTCAAAACAAATTAATCAGGTTTATTGGGTCAAATTCTCCACTGAAAGGCCAGCACTTGATGATCTCTTTGTTTAAATGCTGCATCTAGCCATTACTAACTGCCTTGTTATGTTGTTAAAGTTGCAAAACCTTAATGGGTCTCACTAAAAGGAAAATAACAGCTTCTCAAATGAAGAGCCTACAATGGAAAAGGAAAAGACCATTTGTGCAAGGAAGAGTCCCCTGGAAACCATGTAGAAAACCTGGGACAGACCTTAACTGAGCGCGCTGTAAGCCTCGCCCTTAGGGGAAAATCAACCTCCAAACAGTTACCTAAAGAAAAAAAAATCAGAACCAATATTGTTCGTATTTAAATGCCCAATAAATTCAAGTTATCTAAAAAAAAAATAATAAATAAATCCAAACCAGTATTTCCCATTATTTAACTGCTCTGCTTACAACGCAATAAATTCAAGTTATCCTTTTTATCTGCTCTACCCAGAAAGAGGCAATTCTGCACCACTGCAGCAAAGGACAAGTGGAATTTCATCCTGGTACCAATCCACAGCCGTAGTCCTGGCGAGAGAGTTTCATGTGAAGGGACAGAAGGGAAATGTAACTGGGTTTTAAGACTTTTTGGAGCACCCCAAAGGACTTTCTGTGTTTGCATCAGCAGAGATGCTTTTGCAGAGTCAGACTCCTCGCTGGCTGGGGCAAAGCTTCACTAGTGACGGCTGAGGGGAAGGCAAAGGGCTCTGGGCTGTGGCGTGTCACCATCCCAGCAGGACGAGGTTCAGCCCGTTCCCAGTTTGGTGCTCTCCAGCTCTCTGAGTTAAGGGTGATGGGAAGCGAATGAGGGTTAAAAAGCCCCTTTAACTGGTGCTCTTGTCAAATTGGCAGGGCAAGGCATTGAGGCTGAGGCTAATGAATGGAATAATTGATTAAATATGTCATATTTCTGCCTAGCAGGTTCACACCTTCCCCAAAGGTTTCCAGATGGGGCATAATTATCCCCCAAACTGGCTTCACACGCCAGGGCACAAGGGGAGGAACAGTGACATGGGGAATTTAGACAGCAGAAAATTGTTCCTGCAATTAATCCCAGGCACTTAATGAACTCACCAAAGAACAGCAGGTATGAGGAGAGACCCTCTTGGGTTTGGCCATCAGTGGTGCCGGTCAGGAGTAGCTGGTGATGCTGGTGTAAATGTTGAGCCTCTGTGCATTTAGGGGGTAGCAAAGCCAGTGCTGGTTTTGCTGCTCTCCAAACAAGATGCCATGCAGGGGAACTTGCCCCCCACCTTTGCTCCCTCGTTCTTCTGTCTCAGTAGGGGCCAACAGCTGAAGTGATGTAAATCAGTGGGACTATATGCCCACCCACCCCACCCCCCCCCCCCGTGGATCGCTGCTGATTTATATCAGGGTCCTTTTATTCCTTTGATTTCCAGCCGACAGTCCCCAAGAAAATCAAACCCAGACCAGAAGTCCTAAACGAAAATATTTGCTTTATTGAGGGGGGGATGAAGCAGGGGGTGAGGGGGGATGATTACTTGTTTTAACAGTTTTTAACATCTCTATGGTTTCATCTCAACTCAAACTGCCGATGAAGCAGGGCACAAATCCTGGCTGATGCAGTGGCTTTGACCGCAGCCGTGTTGCTGGCAAATGCTGATTTACACGACCTGGGCCAGTGCCTTTGATGGCACCAGGCTGACCCACAGCCCTGCAGAGCCTCTGGGTGCTGGAAATCAAGAAAATCCCCTGAGCCCAGGCCAGGGAGCTGGGTCTCACCCAGCCCAGCTGGGTGCTGAGGCTGCACATCTGGGGCAAGCCTTTTGTGAGTATCTTTTTGCAGAAAACCCCTTTCAAATCCCTCTGAAGATGCTGGAGCTCTGCAAAGGTAAAGAGGGAAAAAAATAATAATGTGAATTTTCTGTTCCCTTGTGTCCCTCTGAAACCTCCCTGTCAAAGCCAGGTCTCAGACCCTCTGGTGACGGCCACGTCACTGTCACCTGCTGGGTGCATGTGTCCTCTGGGCCACCTCTGTGCCTTCAGGTCACCTTCCCATCAGTAGCTCCCATCTCACCTCGCTCATTCTGTGATTCATTGCATGGGAGAACAGGTCCTGGATGCTTCGGGGGTGTCTGACACCATCCAGGGGATAAATCCTGCTCCCACTCGTATTGGTGCTCCCCTATGAAGCAGGATCGGGCCCTGGGAAAGGAGGGCATCACGGAGCATAGCCTTTCCCCTGAACTATTATTTTCTCAGGGGGATCTCTAGCCCCCTCCTAGAGCCTGCTCCCAAGCAGCCCCCCATCCCCTCGCTTCCCCCAGGATGGCTTTCACTCCTGCCAACCAGCCCAAAAATCCAGAGGAGCCAGCACCACAGCTCGCGGTGCAGAGGAGCCCAGCTCGTGCTGGCACCCCTTCTCCCCGTGCTCCCCCGGGATTACTGACGGGCTGGAGATAGGGCGGTTGTTCGTTAGTGTGGCAGCGGTGGCGTGTGGGAGGGCAGACGCCAGGCTGTCTGCTCCCACTTTGTTCGGCTTGTTATTAACTTCTCCTTGGGCTGCCATTAACCCAGAATTCCTGTACTTGGCTTCAGGCTTTCCCCGCGCCGCTCTATCTCCAGCGTGTAATTACAGCTGTTGGGATCTCCCTTTATCTCGGAGGATCTTGTAGGTTTGTTACCTGGCACATGCTTTCCTGCCCCCCCCACACCCTTCCCTGCACCCCTTTAATCCTTCCTGCTTTCATCAGCCTCGGCAGCTGGTGCTGGCAAGCTGGCAGTTAAAAAACTGGAGCCTCCATCACCTTGGCTTTGCATCCCGAGTGCCCACCGCCACCGCACGAGCATCACCGGGCAGGTCAACAGCAGCTCCCGCACGTCCCAGCTGGCAGCGCCCGGCACACTCCCTGCCACCGCGTGGGTCTCGGCATGTGTCAGCACCTTCCAGCCCCAAGACCAAGACTTCGAATTGGCTCCAAGCATGGCCTTGATTTATTTTTTTAATTTAATACAAGTTGACTTGATGTATTTATTTTGGCAGCGGGTTACCCCTCAACCCCCAAACCCTGCTAAAAGAGCATGTCCTGTCCCTGCCAGCCCAGCCGACACAAAGAGGAGGGCTGGGACCTGACCCCGGGCGTGCACCCTGTGCTCATCCCCAAGCAGGTGCCTGGGTGGCACAGCTCCTGCCCTTGAGCTGCCAAAGCTCAAGGCTGGGAACCAGCCCCAGGGGAGCCGTGGCTGGGAGCTGGGAGTTCTTTACAGCCTGGAGGTCTGGTGCCAGTCTCTTACCCCATCTCCCAAGGGAACGCGGAGCAGGTAGAGCTGTCCCTGCGCATGCCCCGGTGGGCTCGGAGATGGGACATCCCCTTGGCACAGGATGGGGCTCAAGGATGCTGAGATTGACACCTTCAGACCCCTAACCCAAAACTCCACCTGTGTGAGGCTGGTATGGAGTCAGGAAGGAGGAGGAGGAGGAAGAGGAGGAGGAGGAGAAGGAGAAGGAGGAGGAGGGGGAAGAGGAGATGGGCTGCCTCTCCTCTGGTATCACTTCTGCCTTGTTGCTTGCTTTGGGCTATCCCATAGTGTGGAACCTCTTTGGAGATCCCTAAGTGAGGGGATCCACTCTCCAGCCCCCAGGCACAGTGGGTGGAATCCCTCCTTGGCATCACCAATGAAACAGAGCTGTGCCACACCTCATCCCAGGAGGGGATTTGACCATGAGGATCCTCCTCCTCCTGCCAGAAGCCAAATACTGCCCCCAAACACCCATGGAGACACTGTCCTTCCACCAGTAGCCGGCACAGGGACCCTGGCTCCTCTGCTACATGGTGGACACTTTGGGGTACTTATATTTAACTACGGGTATTTACTATGTCCACCACATGGCAGAGAAGTGGGAGAGCACAGGGGGCTGGGAAGGGTTCCCAGGTCCCCTCAGCATTGGAACCCCCTCGATCCAGCCCTGGGAGCCCCTCCTGCCACCACGGGCAGCCTCTGTGGTAGGGAAGATGCAGCCCCCAGCCTCAGCATCTCCCTCCCACCCTCAGTGCTGGGGCAAGAAGCACCAGAGGGAGCGGAGCCACCAGTAGCTCATCCTGGCAAGCCAGCACCCGTCCCCCGAGCCAGTGAGAGCTGAGTCACCCCGGCAGGGAAAGTGAGGAGCCGGGATAAAAGCAGATCAGTGGAAGTTTCCTTTGATACTCACATCGGCCACGCTTTGCCCTTGGTGCTGGCAAAGCCAGGCTCCCTGGGGACTCCTCGGCCAGCCCGCGCAGGGCTGGAGAACATCTGGATTTTTAAATTGTGCCTCTTTTTATGTGCTGCTTCGCCCCCGCGTTTGCCTGGATGGGGTTGGGGGATTTTCCACATTAGCCCCTGGAGTTTGGTGGCCCGGGCAGAGGTGGCAGGACAGCTTCTCCCCACACCCAGATTTTAGGCTCACATGGGATTTTGAGCCCATGTCATCCCTGAAGACAGTCCCAGGGACACTGGTGTTTTGCCCAGCTCCACACTGGGATGGAGGGATGTGGGGACCCCAGAGCCTGCACCCAGCACCAAGGAACCAGTCTGTGAGTCTGGCTGTGCCAGGAATGATCCCTACAGTGTCATGAGCAAAGGTTTAGGGAGGTTGGAATGGGGAGAGAGGGCAGAAGCCATCAGCTACGGAGGGTTGGAGGCGAGTCAGAGGAAGGGTTGTTGTATCAGGAGTCTGGGGCAGGACAAGGTCCCAGTGTGTCCTGGGGTTAGCCAGGAGCTTGGCTATTTATATCAGAGCTCCTGGCCCCAGCCCAGAGTGACTCAGACCCAGCATGATGGCCAGATGGAAACATGTTTTGAAGATGGTCTAATGGGAGGGTGGGGACAGGGGACCCTCCCTGCCAGCATCCCCAGCCGCCTGTCACTGCTCCCTCAGGGCTGCTTCTCCCGGGCAAAGCCCACAAAGGGTGGAAGCCGAGACCCTGTGGCCAGTGCTCGCCTCGGCTCAGCTCAGCACGGGCCACCCGGCTCCCTTCCCTGCTCCATCACCCCAGTGTCCCCAGAGCCATCACCACGGTGCAGCTGGGGCCAGGGACCCCGTCCAGGGCTCGGTGTGAGACCTGGGCTTGCAGGAGGTGCAAAGCCACCCTGCCAGCGCCATCCGGGCCCGCGGCTGGCTGTCCCCAAACGTGGTGACAGCATCCCCCGGCCACGGCGGGGGGGTTTGCCCCTGGTTTTGACTTGGCTGGCGGCTGGGGCGGAGGCTACGGGGCTCCTGTGGGCCCCACGCACCCCTCCGGGGTCAGGGCTCCCCGGGGCAGCGGGAGGGAGCGGCCGGGCAGGTTGGCGCCTGCTGCCGGGAGCGGGGCCCCATGGGGACCGGGTGCTGCCGACGCCGGGGAAGGGGCCTCCCGTCTGCTGGGGCGGGCGCCGGCAGGGTGGCTGTGGGGCTCCCACCCCACCGGCACCCTGGGTGCCCCCCCGGCACCATGAGCACAGGGATGGGGGATGCCTCGACGCCCCGCATGCCCTCCCGTGTCCATCCTCCTCCCACCCCTGGTGCGCCCCCCGGCCCCGCACAGGGGAGCTGAGTGTGAACGGGATCAGCTCCCCCTGCCCCGGGTCTGTCCCCTGGGCACCCAGGGCTGCCCCGTGCCCCCCCCAAGGGCATGCATCCCCGGGGCCTTGTGCATGGGGGATCACAGCCCCCCCCCGTGCCCATGATGGAGGGGGCCCTGAGAAGGGGTTACCCCCCAACACAGGTGACCCCGCACGGGCAGGTGGGTCCGGCCCCACTGCCGGCAACACTCAGCCGGGACACAGAGGTCACGGTGCCCCCCCGGGGAGTGGGTGCTTTGCGCCAGGCAGGGGAGGCGGGGGGGTGTAACTCCGGGATGAGGGGCACACGCACACAGGGGGGGCTGCCCCGGGGGTGGGGGGGCAATCGGGGGGGGGTGGGGGGGGTGCCCCGGGGCGTGACGTCACCGCGGGCGGGGCTCGGCGGGGCGGGGCGGGGCGGGCAGGGGATGCCCGGGGCGCGGGGCCGCGGAGCCGCAGCTCGGAGCCCGTCGGGGGGCGGCGGGGCTCGGCGCGGCACTGCGGGCGGCGGGGGCTGCCCGCCCCGGCCCGGCCCGGCCCGGCCCACCATGACCATGAGCTCCGTGGCCGAGAGTCTGCTGGGGCCCGACCCCTCCAAAGCC
This sequence comes from Falco naumanni, assembly GCF_017639655.2. Lineage (NCBI taxonomy): Eukaryota > Metazoa > Chordata > Aves > Falconiformes > Falconidae > Falco > Falco naumanni. The sequence continues at coordinate 476,808 of NC_054071.1, forward strand.
GCTTTCCTCGAGCTCAGCCACCCCTCGCCGCCGCACTACCCGCTGCACGGCCTCCACCCTGCCAGCCACCCCCAGCACGACCCGCCGCCCTTCGCCTCCTACGGCCGGCCCGGGCCCTACCCCTACACCAGCGGTGCCCCCCCGCCGCCCCACGGCGGTCCGTACCTGCCCTACCCGCCCCCCGGCGCCCAGCATCCCCCGGCCGGGCTGGCCCACGGCGCCAGGCTGCAGGACGCAGGTAAGGGGGGCGCAGGGTGCTCGGCGCTGCACACCCATCCCTGGGCACCCACCCAGTGGGAAGCGACCGGGATTTATCGGGACGGAGCCATCGGAAGCACTTTGGGGCTGCGCCGCCCCGTCAGGGGAAGCGGCGGTGCAGGTCTCGGCCGGTAGGGAGGTCCCCGAGGGGACCCGCGGCGTCGGGGGCGATGTGCCCCCGCTCCCGGAGCGCCCGGAGCCGCCGGACCCTCTGCAGATGGGTGGCTGCGTGGCTGCAAGAAACCCCGAGGATGGGGAGCATCAGAACCCCTGCTACCCGTGTCCTGCCCTGCGGGACCCCCGCCTACCCCGGGTACCCACGTCCCACCCCGCGGGACCCCCACCTGCCCATGTCCTGCCCTGCAGGACCCTCGGCTGCCCCCGGCTGCCCCATGTCCTGCCCTGCAGGATCCCCACCTGCCCCCAGCTGCCCAATGTCCTGCCCCGCGGGACCCCCAGCTGCCTCATGTCCTGCCCCGCGGGACCCCCACCTGCCCACATCCTGCCCCCTGCGCCCTCCCTGGGCCAGGCAGACTCTTCCCTCTGCCCCACTGCCAATATGCTCTGATCTCAGCTACCTGCCCCATTCCATCCCCTTTCCCCACTGTTTTCCCCAAAAGCTGATGCAGGAACCACAGTCTGAGCTACCCCGGAGAGAAGCAGCCCCCAGGCTGCCCCATAGAGGGGTCCCGAACCTGGCTGAGCTGCCGGGCCCTTTCGGCTCCCTCATCAGCTCTGGAGAGCCGTGGCTGTGGCCAGAGCAGACCCTGTACGTGGGTGCGCAGGCACATCTGCCACCGTGTCCTGCACTTGCCCACATCAGCCATGTGCCCCTGAGCTGGGACCACCTTGGCATCTCTGAGCCCCGGCAGTTTTCTGCCCCACACAAGCCACATGTTCCCAGAAGGACCCAGGGATGCTCAAAGGCACGGAGTAGGGAGGAGGTGGTCCAGGATGGGGGCACACACTTCACAGCAAGTGGCTGCGCAGGGGCAGGGGAGTCTGTCCCGTTGTACCCTCCATCGCCCTGTGGGGCCCTGCCTGGCCCCCTCAGTTGGGTGCACAGCGGAGGGGCCTGTGGCCTGCCTGGTTTTGGACTTGAATAGTGATTTTGAATGAACAATCCCCTCCCTCCCTCCTTCCCTCCTCCTGTTTCCCCTTTGCTTTACCTGAGGCTTAAACGAACCAGCAAAGCACAAGCAGGTCCCCCGCTACTTATTCCCCCTCCCCTCCCAACCTAATCTCCAAAAAGCAAAACCCGCTGCAGCCCTCAGGGCCAGGGTGGGATGCTTTGGGTTTGTTGCTTTGGTTTTTAACCTCCCAGCCTTTTGGTTTAACTCTCTGTTCCTCTCCCACCCCAAGAGCATGAGAAGCCCCTGGCCATCGCCAACGGGGAGCTGCGCATCAACAGCAAGGGGAAGAAGCTGCGCAAGCCACGCACCATCTACTCCAGCCTGCAGCTGCAAGCCCTCAACCAGCGCTTCCAGCAGACCCAGTACCTGGCGCTGCCGGAACGGGCTGAGCTGGCGGCCCAGCTGGGGCTCACCCAGACCCAGGTATGGCCCTGGGGAGGGGCGAGGGGCCGGTCACGGCCCTGGCGATGCGCCATGGCGGGGGCTCATGCCCATCGCTGCTCCAGGAGTGACTCTGGATTCAGGCTGCGCCACGACGCCAGGGTGCAACTGGACCTGTGCCGAGCCGTGCCGTGCCGCAGCAGGGGAGCTGGCGCCGGTGGGCCCCCGGGGCTCGGGTTTGGGGCGCCCCTGCTCGCACCTCCCAGCGGCACCGGGACTTTCCCAGCCCTGGAGCCTGGCTGCCGGCCCGGCCGTGCCCGGCGCTGGGCGGCCCTGGGCCGCGGGATGGGGCGAGTGGGTTTTTGAAGGCGATGGGGAGAGACAGGCAGGCGGCAGCGGTGCAGCCCAGAGCCAGGGGCGAAGCGAGCTCATAAAGCCGGGGAAGAGGAGACAAGTGGGAACCTGCCTGCAGCGCGGGGGGGACCACGGGGAGGAATGAGCGGGGCCACCACCTCAGTGCTGCGGCGGCCCCAGTGCCACACCCTGGCCCCCGGCTGGGCTGGGGGGGCCGCGGCCCAGGGCGAGGGGGGGACATGGGGACACATGGGGATGTGCACAGCTGGGGACTTCTGGCTTGCTCTCCCTTTACTGCACATTCGTCTGGACTCTCTCTGCCTCTTCCCACTTTCTCCTCCAGCTGCCCTTGGTGGAGTCTCTGCTGGCTTGTAAGGGGGTTGGCTCAGAGCCCGACTTATCTCATAGACCCCCACGGCGAATCAACTGTGCCCCCTGGAGAGGGCAGGTGTAGATGGGGGAGATGGGGACCCCAGAGGGGCCTGTAATTATTGATGCTGCATGTTTAGGGGGGGCATTGGCCCCATCCTCCCCACTCACCCCTCTCTCTCTCACAGGTCAAGATCTGGTTCCAGAACAAGCGCTCCAAGTACAAGAAGATCATGAAGCAGGGCTCGAGCGTGCCCGATGGGGAGCACCTCCACACCGCCACCTCCCTCTCCCCCCGCTCCCCCAGCATCCCCCCACTCTGGGACATCCCCGTGCCGGGCAAAGGGCCCCCCCTGGCCTCCAGCAGCTACATCAACAGCTTCGGAGCCTGGTACCAGCCGCACCCGCAGGACGCCATCCCCCGGGCCCCCATGATGTGATGCTGCCACGGCTCCAGCACCCACCAGCTCCAGGAGGGCCAGTGAAGGGGGGATGCTCTGCCGCTGCCCCCCAAGGGACTGGGGAGCCCAGCAAAGCCCTGGGGGACCCCAGCAAATGGAGAAGGAGGAAGAGGAGAAGGAGGAAGGCGACCACGGTCTTCAGGAACCTGGGGATCACCTGCTCCATCATGATCCGAAGTGAGACAGCTCTGGCACAATGCCCTGGTGTGCCCATCCCAGCAGGACAGGACTTGGCCTGCAGCCACAGCCCCGGGTCCGTCTGTTCATGGACACTGGGCAAGGAGGGGCCCCAAGAGGGGCTGGGGGGCTGGAGAGTCCCCAGAACCCCCTGGCCTGGCTTTATTTATAAATACCGTCCGTTATTTTATGTGCCCCCCCCCCCCTTTATAAATAGGCTGTATACTTGTAAAGACTGCTTCTTCATGCCTGCGGCTCGCTTTGTGGGTGTCTGGCCCGGTTCGGTGGAGATGCTTCAGTCCCAGTCCTTGGAGGCTCCCATCTCCAAAAGCCCATAGTAAAAGAGCCCTGCAGGGATGGGGGCACTGGAGCAGGGGGCTGGGGCTGTGTCATCGTCCCCCCGCCCCGCAAAACATCTGTGTGGGACCTGCTGCTGTTCACAGACATATGATCGCTCCCCTGAAATGGAGGTACAATTATGGTAATTGTGGACCCGGGCCCCTTGGTGAGGGGCTTCTCGCCGCCTCCTCAGGGTAATTATGGGCAATTTGGAGCTGTTGAAGATGTCTCCATTAATAGGGGCAGGAGAGAGGGGGCAGAGGGTGCAGGGCAGGCTGAGGAACCCAGAGTGAGTCAAGCGCCGTGTCTCCAGCAGCCCCTGTGAATACCTGGCCCAGGGAGAGAGGGCATTCGGGGAGCAGGGGATGTTTTTCTGCTGCAGGTTTGACAGTGGGTAACCTTTCCCTTTGTGCTTCTCAGAGGCCAGAACCCAGATAGAAAATACATTACTGTTATTTCCCACTTTTCCCAATGTTACTCAGTGTTTGTCACCCACGCTGGGGCTCTCCCCAGCAGAGATTTGCTGGTGCAACAGGTCCATACCAAGGTTTGCTCCATTGCACAAACATGCCATGATGTCCACTCCAGATATTCCCACCTTAAATTTCCCCCATTCCAAGGGTCTCTTCCTGCCCCAGGGACCACATTTCGCACCCCAGCCCGCAAGGGAGCGATGCCATGATGCCAATGATGCTGTGTGCAGCTCGGCTTTGCACCTTTGGCAGCACACGAGGACAGTTTTTCTGAGCACTTGGCTCCCACCTGTGGAGTTGGGTGTTTGAGCAAGCGATCCATAGGTGGGAGATGGGCAGGGCTGGAGCTCTGGCACCGGGTGTGGGAATGGCATGCCCCAGGGCTGGAGTGTGTGGGGCGCCCCAGGTCCCTGCCGGCAGCCGCAGGGCTGGACATGAGCCCCTGCCACCCTGCCAGCCGGTAGCGGGTGTGAGTCCCTCAGCTGAGAGGATTGGGGTGCTGGCGGCGATGCCACCGGGATGCAGACATGGTTGTCCCCGGCTGTGTCCCACAATGACCACAGGCACATTGCAGCAATGGCACATGAAGGATGTGGAGCCCACGGGCTGGCTCAGCATCCCAGGGGACACTGGCCGGGACTGGCTGCAGTCCAGGGCCAAGACATGGTGCATGGTGTCCCCTGCATGGGTGGATGATGTCCCAGGTGGGGCAAGTCCAGCAGAAGCAGGGGTCTGTGTAGGGCAAGGCTGGCTTTATTTTCCCCAGGTGATGGAGCCCATCCTCCCCACCAAGCCTTTAGGGAGGTGGATGGGTTTGCTTTGAAACGATGTCAGAGGAAAGGAGAATTTCTCATCCAGAGACTGGGGAAAGCCCAGCTCCTCATGGGTGGGATTTACCCTGGACAGGGGCTTTGGGCTGGAAGAGGCAGCTTTCCTCCAAGAATTACTCTCCAGTCATGGGAAGGGGCTGAAGCATGGTGTGGTCCCAGATGCAAAGGGCTCTTGGATGGCTTGGGGTGCTGCCATCGAGGAGCTGGGTGCTGAGCACCATCCCAGCCCTGTGCGTTTGGGGTGACATCCTGCAGAGCTGGCAGAGGGGTTGGAGGGGGCTCGGTTCTGTGGTGGGCCTGGGAAGGAAAGGATCTGATGGGATGAGGGAAGCAGGAGGCAGAGGCCATGGCACCAGCTCAGCTTTCCCGACAGATGTGCTGCCAAGGACCTGCAGCCAGAGCCGTCCACAGGTCCCATCTTGCAGCAGGAGGGAGGCAGCAGCCCTCGGCTCCTGGGGCCGGGATCCGGCCCACCCAGCACTCGCAGTGCGGCCAGGGTGGTGGCTGGGGCCTGAAGCCCGCAGGGGAGCTGCCTTCGCCCCTGGCTGCCCTCTGCACCCAGCCGCATGCATGGGAGAGCCATGGCCGACCCTCCTGCCCTGACGCCCGGGAGCAGATCCCAGTTAGGGCACCCTTGGGTGCAGGGAAATTCCTGCTCCAGCCCATCTCTCAGGCACCCAGGGGAGCCTGGCTCCCACTGCCACCCGCCTGCACTCGGGTCCTGCTCGGGATGCTCCTGTGGGATGGGGCTGGGGACAGGGACAAGGTCCTGTGCCCTGAGGAGGGGGGTTGGGGGCTGTTCTGCCCTTCCCTCTGCAGCTGAACTGGGTGGTGAGCCCACTTCCCGCTGTGCCCCAGGAGAGGGGCGGCGCTGCCTCACAGCATCACTGAAGCTGGTCTTGGCTCTTTGCCGTCAGCCAAGAGCATCCCAGGCTGGGGACACTCAGAAAACGGCCAAGAGCCCCCAGACATCCTGGTCTGGTAGGGTTTTAACCCACTGGATGGGAGAAATCCCACTGGGCGATGGGGATGTCCCTGGCCTTGTATGGGTCCCCCTTCCCTCCAACTGCACAGGCTGGAAATCCAGCCAGCCCCCCTCAAACTGCCGGGGCAGGTTTGGGCAGTGGAGGGGACTTTGTGTCCCCTTCCCACACCCAGCTCGGATGGGAAGAGGACCGGGTCACACAGGGAGCAGAGAAGTCCCTGAGGCCACTTTGTCTTATTTTCTGGCACTGACAACAGTGACGGAGCCCCGGCTGGTGGCAATGCTGTGGCCGCCCGGCATTGCTCCTTGGCTCCAGCTGCCGCACGCCGGGTTAGCCAAGAGCTGGCGAGGGGATGAGGACATGCTGGATGCTAGGCTGGGCCGTGGGCAGGAGCTGCCCCCGTGCTTTGTGCTGGCAGCAGCATGACGCAAGTGGCTGGAAACAGCGTGTTGCAACGGGGCAGGAGACGTGTGCCGCACTGGGAGGGCTGCGCGCCGGGGCTTGTGCGTGCGGGGCAGAGCTGTGCGGGGACTCCAGTGGGATGCCTGGTGCCCACAGGGACTGGAAACCACATCTGAGCCCTCATCGTGCCTGTAAACACCAGCCAAATCCCCTCTGAGGGGCTGGGTGTCCCCAGCATCCCTGTCTCAGTACTGTCCTGTGCTATCCTCCACCCCCGGTGCCGGCGGGGGATAACTGGGATGATGAAGGATGACTATTTTATTCCTGTGCAAGGCTGGGAAAAGGATGCTATGAGATATGGGGTGATGTCCCCACCCTGGGGGGGTGTCCTGCATCTGGCTCTCAGACCCCATTCTGGTGTGTCAGGAGCATGCTGGGTCATCAGCCACTGGCAGGAGGATCCACCCTGGGGAGGGATGGCCGGGTCCTGCAGCCCCTTTTGGGGAGCTCTAAGGGTCTTGTCCAGCTCTGGGCTGGAAGAGCTGCAGGTGATGCTGGTGGCAAACCCCCTGCCCCAGGCTGTTGGAGATGGGGCTGAGGGAAGAGGAACAGGGGGAAGGCAGTGCACAGCCCTGCCTGGCTCTGCTGCAGCTCCTCGGGCAGGTGCAAAGGGCTTCTGCACTGGCTGTGGCTCTCCGGCACCCAGCCTACCCCGCAGGCTGTGGGTGCTGCAGCCCCTGGGCACCCCCAGCCCCACGCAGTCTCCAGGACATGCTCCATGGCTGGGACAGAAGAGTGGGGCAGGAGGCTACATGAGCACAATGTCTTCCCCCAGTGCCCATCCCCACAGCGTCAGGACTGGTGGCACAGGCTGCCAGCAGAGCCCGACTCGCAGGCAGTGTTGGAGAGGAGCAGGATTAGTGCCTGTCCGCAGGCAGTGATGAACCCAGCATTTATATAATCTGCGGATATGTAATCTTCTGTCTTTCTTTCTTTCTTTCTTTCTTTTTTTCCTCCCCCCCAAATTAAAAAAAAAACCAACACCAACCAACCAACAAAAACCCCACTAAGCCAGCGCCAGCTCATGCCGTGCTTCTCACTCCAGGCAACGCCGCTCAGTTTCCTCCTCTCCCAGCCTGCCGCCTCCCTGCTGCTGCTGCCAGCCTCCCCCTAATAACCCCCGTGTCTCCAGCGTGTCTGCCCGCCTGCCGGCTCCGGGGCGGTTTGCACGCAGCCTCCAACCCCAACCCCAAGCGCTGGGGGACGGGGGGCTGGCAGCACCCCTCAATCCTTTGCAACCAGCCCAGTCATGCAGGCCCCATACCAGGGTGCCTGGGGGTCCGGCTGCACCCGCTGCTGGCCTGCCAGGGGCATGGGATGGGGATGGGGAGGCGGCAGGTGCAGCCCGTGGCGGGATTTGGGGAAACACCAATGGGTGCAAGGTGCGAGGTTGGCCCCACATGGAGCTGGCCATGGGAAGGGGGGTGTGGGGACACCTCTGGGGATGCCGAAAGCTGGTTCATCCGGGCTGTGCCCGGTGTGCCAGCACCCTACGGTGCTGGGGATGTCCCCAGCCAGTGCAGAGGGGCCATCCCCAGAGCCACCCCACAGAGGGCTTGGGGCTGAGGGGGGCGGCGGGGGGCCCTCCACAGACATCGGGGATCTGATGCTGGGGTCTAGGTCCCCTGCCACCAGCATGGCTCAGTGGGGACAGCGCTGGTGTGGGCAATGGGGCTTTGCTCCCACCCATGAAATGACACTGGTGGCAGCAGGGCAGGGTGACGAGCGTGGTTTCAGCCGCAGGGACTGTCCCTGTCACTGTCCTGAGGCCCCATGTCTTGGGGGGTCTTTGGGTCACTCGAGTAACGCCAATGGGGAAAGGCACCTCCTCCGCAGGGGCAGCGAGTGTGGGTCCCACAGGGTCAAGTGCCTGTCCCCCACCAGCCCCCACTCATGGGGTGTCCCCAGAAGGGACACTGGGGTACCCCAGCTGCCCTCCCAGTCTGCATGGCTGGGAGCCTGCTGGTCCCAGTAAGAGGAGTGGGAGGGAGGTGACAGGGCTCTGCAGTGGTTTGGGGAAGACTGCAAACCAGGAGTAAAATCTGCCACCCCCAAATTCCCTCTCAGTGGGACAAAGCAGGAGCCAGGGAGAGCTGGCAGCAGCTGTGCCCATCGCCCGGTGCCAGCCCCACTCCCCAACTCCCCAGCTGCCCCCCCAAAACGCAGCACAGGGGAGACAGTGTTTAACTCTGCATTTCCCAAGCCAGAAAACTCCTGAGCTCCTCAATGCTCACCAAAAACCTCCCAAAAAATGGTGTTTGGAGCCTTGAAATTCAAAGTACTTTTATTAACACTAATAGATCAGCTTTTGTTCACTTGGAAAGCAGCAAAGGACACTCGAGGAAGCCCCTGTCTTTAGACAGGACTCCTATCAACCAGGGTATTATTATTTTTTTCCTTTAAAAAGAAGTGAACAAAAAACCAGACCGAAACCAGTTTGGTTTGGATCAACTTTATACAAACGAACCTTATGTACACACTCTTTTATTCCCCCATACATCCCTATTTATATAAGGCAACATAAATAAGATCCTCGGGACTGTACAACACATATGAACACTTCTTAAAACTGCACTTTCTGCTTCTAAAAAAATAGCATCATTCTCTTAAAAAATAGTAAAGAAGTTTTTTTTTTTCTTTAAAATGTGTTGTCGACTTATTTAAAAAATAGGCATTCTGCTTCGCCATTAGCTTAACTGACACAGACGGAAGCGCTGTTAGAAAACGGACATTAGCATGATTTTTCTCTTTAAAAAATAACTTAAGCCATTCCTGAACTGTTTAAATATTAAAATATTTTCTCCCCACACACTTTTTATTTATTTTTTAAATAACCACCTTATTGTCTGAGCATCGTCCCGGGCGATTCCCACAAAGCTGCCACAGAAGAGGCCAGGCTGGGGGTCCTGGTTTGCTCCTGCAGGGTGTCCGTGACCCCCCTGAATTGCTCCGGGTCCCCAGATGTCGGGTGCCGTGAGGGCTAAGCGCATCCCGCTCCTTTGGCGTCGGCAACGGGCACCCACGCGCTGCGACGCCGCGTCCTCCTCCCCACAGGCTCCATCCGGGCTGGGGTGTGGGTGCTCCGGGGGCCCCTCCTGGGTGCCCACTGGTGCTTGCGTGGGGTGGGGGCGCTGGGGGGGGGCAGCGGGGGCAGCCCCCCCAGGGCAGCTCACCAGGGTGGCCCCAAGAAGCAAAGCTCCTGCGAGGAGCTCCCGGTGGATTGTGGCTCCTCGGGGGCCGTTTTTATTAGGGGGTGATGGAAAAAGAAAAAAAATGCACAAGAAGAATTCACCACCTTTTCCTCGACTGCCCTGGGCCGGGAGCTAACAAGTTTAACCCTTTGCAGTCCTCTTGTTCCTGAGATGAGCTGGGAGAGGATAGGATATATAAGTGTATATCTAGGGGTGCGTGTACACAGGTGACCTTTTTTTTTTTAAAAAAAAAAAAGAAAAAGAAAAAAGAAAAACCAAAAAATGTACGGGGGGGGGGGGAAAGGAGGCAAAGGAGTTCTGCCACTGTCTCTTGTTCCTTGTCTGGCTCCGGGCTGTTAGTAGACGGCACCGGTGCTGGGGGGAGGCCCCGGGGAGGTGTGATGCATCGTGGTGGCTGGTGGCGGCTGGTGGGGTCCATGGGGTCCACTGAGGGTCTGGGGGTGATACCAGGGGTTGTGCTCCTCCAAAAAGCCCGGGGAAGAGCTGTAGGGAAGCGGCTGCGGGAGCGGGGTCCGGCCCGGTGTGCTGCCGTGCGAGTTACTGTCCCAGACGGCCGGGGAGGGGGGAGAGTTGCAGGCCATGGAGTCGCTGTTGTTGGGGCTGTGCTCCAGCGGCACCTCGCCGTTCTTGTACAGCTTCTTGAACTTGGAGCGACGGTTCTGGAACCAGATCTTCACCTGGCAGGAGGGAGAGGGGTCAGCGCCCCGCCACCAAAACCAGACACCCGGCTTGAACAGGGAAGGCACCTGGGACACGATGCGGTGTGGGAAGGGACCCCAGACACAGATGCGGTTTGGGAAGGGACAAGGGACACAGGTGTCGTGGGGAGCTTGGACACTGGGCACCACGGGATGCACCCAGGACATGGGTGTCATGGGGAGCCCAGACACACCATGAGCAGTGGGAAGGCACCCATAACATGGGTGCTGGGGGGGCCCAGAGACATGGTGCATGGTGGGAAGCCCTCCTGGTGACATGGGCGTCATGGGAAGCTCGTCACACCATGCCTCACGGGACACCAGCCCGGCACGCTGGGCGTCGGGAGCGTCGCCGGTGCTGGGTGAGGCGGTGGCACTGGACGCCCTTGGCCCCTGGGGAAGGAGGGGGGGGGGGCGGTGGTTGTCACCCAAACAGGATGTCCCTCTGGGAGTGGGTGACGCGCTCCGTCAGCCCTTTGCCGAGTGTCCCCGATTGCTTCACCGCCCAAGGGAGGAGGAGGAAGGCCGGGCGCTGGGGAGCGCCGCGCCAAGGGCGGCACAAGGGCGCCGGCGCCAGCCCGCAGGCAGGGAGGGTGTCGGGGATGGGATGGGGTGCGGGGGAGTCGTGCGCTGTGGTGACGGCGGTGACAACCCACTTGCCCTCACACCAGCAGATTGGTGGGGACGATCTGTGCCCACATCAGGTGAACCCCAAAAGCGAGGGTTTAGCCCCAAATCTGGGTGGCTTATGGGGAGGGGCAGCCCATCACACCCATCCCTGCTCTTCCAGTCGAGCCTAAGCTGGCACCCCAGCCCAGGGTCCTTGCTGGGGGATGTGGATCCTGTCCCCAAATCCCTTCTCTCTGCCTGGACCAAGTGGGATGGGGGAGCCGGAGCACCGGGGGGATGGGCACAAGGAGAGCCTTGACGAGTCTGGCCAGGAGCTGGGTCCAGCCTCCAGGTCCTCATGTTCTGGCTGGACTCAGGGCCTGGACCTGCTGCTGGGAAGGGGTGTCCCAAGTGCCCTGTCCCAAGCTCCCCATCCCGAGCGCCCCATCCTGAGTACCCTGTCCCAAGCATCCTGTCCCGAGGGTCCCGTCCCGCCTGGGATGTGGTGTTCCCCATTCCTGGGACACTGGGTGCACTGTTGACCCGGGACCCTCCCAGGCGCCGGTGCAGGATTCAGCCTCAGACCCTGCCAGCTGCCTGGGCAGAGCGAGGTCTGGGACCTGGGGAGCAGGGCACGGACGGGGTCCTTCCCTCCTCTCCACCTTTTCCTTGGCAAAGCAGATCTGCTCTGCACAGGGGATCTGCCCTGCACCCGGGAGCAAGCAGGCAGCATCCACCCCTGGGGACTCCCAGAGCCCCTCCCGGCTCCCACCATCCAGCTGTGAACAGAGCCCCCTCCCAAACCCCTGTCGATTCAGGTTTTGCAAGGAGGGGAGCAGCTCGCCTCCCGGTCCTGCTGATCCTGCCTGCCTGTGGCTGGGAACCGGGGTGTCAGGGGGTGTCGGGGAGGGGCACAGCCCTTACCTGGGTCTGGGTGAGCCCCAGCTGGGCGGCCAGTTCAGCCCGCTCGGGCAGGGCCAGGTACTGGGCTTTCTGGAAGCGGCGTTGCAGAGCCGCCAGTTGATAGCTGGAGTAGATGGTGCGGGGCTTGCGGATCTTCTTGGGTTTCCCATTGACCATCCGCACCTCTGGCTCCGGCTCCTCCTTCACCGACACTGGGCAGAGAGTGGAGGTGTGAGGCTGGTGCCGGTGAAGGGGTCCCAGCACAGACATCCCCCCCCAGCTCAAGGTCATCCTGCTTTGTGCGGTGGCACTGCCCCATCCCCCAGAGTGTCCCCCGGGTGGCTGTGTCCAGCACAGCTCCATCCTGCTGCATCTCCCGGACCGCACCGGGAACACCGGAGGGGGCTGAGCCCTGCCCCAGCATCCACCCCATCCTTCAGCAGGGACAAGGGACCCTTCCCCAGCCCTGCAGCCACCCCAGCCCCAACGCAGGGACAGTGAAAGGAGTGCAACTTTGTGAAGTTCCTGCTGCAATCCCAGAGGACTAGCAGGATGGATACGGCCCCTCTCTCCCGAGCATCCTACCTGCTTCTTGGGCTGGGAGCTGCTGGTCCCTGTAGTGGCTGTACTGGCGGTAGGAAGGGCTGTAGGAATAGTCGGATTTGGGCGAGTAGGTGCCGGCGGCACCGATGCCGTTGAGGTTGAACTGGTGGTAGGGGTAGTGGCTCACGGGCTGGCTGTAGGACTGGCCCGGGTAGTAGTCGTGCTGGCTGGTGTAGTAGCCCAGATCGGTGACGGAGGACTCGGGTAAGGTGGGAGAGTCCTTGGAGGCAGCATGGCAGCTCAGTGAGCCCGAGAGGTCGGTGAGGATGCTGGAGAGCTTCTTGTCGAAAGACCCGCTCATCGCTGGACCTGGGGTGGGGGGGAGCTGCCCGCCTGGCTGGGGACCCCCCAGGCCGGCGGCTCCAGCTGCCCGCGCGTCAGGCCTGGCGTGCCCAGGGCCGGCTCCTCCGCACGGCTCTGGCAAGGAGCAACCAAGAGACTGTGCCCAAACCTCCAGCCCCGGCCGCCTGCTTAAAGCCTTTAATTAGGGAGCAGGGCAGGGTGGGTGCGCATTCCGATTGGCTCCAGAAATATTGCCTGGGAGGCAAAATAGGCTCCTGCCTCCTCTGTGTGTGTGTTTTTTTCTCTCTCTCTTTTTTTTTTTTTTTTCCCTTCTTTCCCTCTCTCAAGAAACAACAAAGAGTGGGTGAAGGAGGGAGAAGGAATAAATAAAGATCGCAGGCTCCTGTCTGGAGGAGCCAGGGCGGGAGGGGGCGGCTGGCGGGGCCTCTGGGGACGATGTGGGGCAATTCAGGGGAGGCTTTTGGCAAGGGGATTGGTGGCCCCCCAGGGACTCTCGGTGCTGAGGGGGGATCTGGAGAGGGTGCAGGGTGGGGGGTGTTTGCTGGGGGTAGGGGTGAGGAAGGGTTAGCGTTAGGGAGTAGGATGGATCCAGGCTTGGGGCTGGGTGGCTACAAGGGTATGTTTTAGACACACACACACGGCTTCCACCTTCTCCCAGCACTTACCAGTGTCTCCCAGTTCAATGCCATCCCCAAGGCAGAGTCCCCCCAGCCTCATGAAGCAGGGGGACCCTCACGTACCCCAAAACTTGCCATCCGCTGCCTGCCCTGTGGGGACCTTGGGGCAGTGACAAGCCCTGATTCCCGGGACACCCACCTCCTGCCCAGGGGCTCTGTGCCCCTCTCCCACCCCCAGCCCAGGCTCGGCCCCCCCCCGCTGCCCTAAGAGCCCCCAGCATGTCACCCAGCCCCGGGCCCCAAGCCAGCCCCTGCCACCGCGGCCACTCGCAGGGCTGTCCCCAGGCACCTCCTCCACCCAGCACCGGCGGGGCAGGGGCCGAGGGGGGGGGGGCTTTGGGGAGGGGGCGTTTATTTTGGTGGGGGGTCTCTGCCTCTGCTGGCAGGTCTTTACCCCTGAGATGGGCTGGGGGGCTGCAACGGAGTCTGGGGGCTTTTCCTTAAGCCTGAGCGGGGTTTCTCCCCTCCTGCCCCTCTGTGTGTCCCCCCGGGGCCTGCCCCCCCCCCCCCGCCCCCGGCCCTCGGGCCCCGAGCCGTGCCGCGCGGTGAAATGGTGCCACCTGATGGCCGTAGCGGGGAGCTGCGCCGCTGCTGGGATCGAGGGTTCGAGGCCCGGCCCTGCCGCCAGCACCGGAGGCACCGGTGAAGCAGGAAAATTATCAAAAATGTGAACAGAATGGAAATTGAAAGCATGGAATAGGAAGAGGAAGAGGAAGAGGAAGAGGAGAAATAGAAATAACATAATAAAAACAGAAATACAGAAATAGAGTTAGGAAAATGGAAAAATAGAAATAGAAATAAGAACAGAAATGAAAATAAATGTGAAAATAAAAATATAAATAAATAGAACTGGAGATCATTTCCGTAGGGAAGCAGCCAGGATGAGGCAGGAGGCAGAAGCCTGACCCAGAAGCTGTGTGTGATGGCACGGGCTTACCTCCCTGCATGGGAAACATAATTTGAGATGTGGGAATTAATCCAGGGGGGACAGAACCGTCTGGGACAAGCCCAGCCCCGCTGCCCGTCCTGGCCGCAGCCCCGCGGGGGCCTCCCCGGGGAGGTTTCCCAAGGTCCCGGAGGAGCCGCTGGGGCATCCCCAGGTCCCCGGCCCGGCTGTCCCTCCAGCCGGACTGTCACCAGGGCTGGCTCCTTCTGGGAGGGGGGTTCTCCAGCAGGAAAAGCCGGTTGGAGAGCTGCGGGCCGGGGAAGGCGGCTGGGGAGCGGGGTGCAAACGGGGAGCAGGTCTGTGCAGTCCTGAACCAGTTTGGGACTAGGAGACACTGGTGCCTCCGGCTGCCGGAGGCTCCTCGGCCAGGCTGGTGCTTGCTGAAGCCCCAAATCCGGGATCCCGAAATCCGGGAGCTCGGGGCGGGGGGGATGGGGGGTGGGGGGGGCGGGGGGCTGGGCGGGGGTCCAGTCTGAATGAACTAGGACAGTGGGGGATGGCAGAATTCGCTGTACTGGGGCACCCGGAGGGGGCTCTGCGGGGGGGTGCGTAGGGCAGGGGCTGGCAGAGCTGACTGCAGGGCCCCCGTGCCCCCCCACCAAGGCTGAAGGGGCTGCGCCCCCGTGTGCCCCCCACGAGGCTGGAGGGGTCTCTCCCCCGTGCCCCCACCAGGCTGGAGGGGTTCTCCCCCAGATGCCCCGGTTGGAAACGCCCCCGCAGCCCGGCAGTGCCCACCGGAGTCCCCTTGTGCCCCCCCCCCGCCACAACTGCGGGGGGGCGCGGACTGAGAGTCCCCGCATCCTTGGGCGGACAGCGCCACCTAGTGTCCTTTTGGAGTAACGACCCTCTTTGCTGGCTGGCACCCTTGGGTGTTCATATCCCTCGTGGGTGCGACCACCCCCCTCTTTGGGAGCTAATACCCACCCCCCCGGCAGGAAATGCCCCTCCCTGGGGGCTAATACCCCCCCGGATGCAGACCCCTCCCCACCGGGTGTCAACATGCTCCTTAGGCGTAGACACCCCTCACTGGGCGCCAGCACCCTCTGGGGTGAGACCCTGAAACACCGGACAGTCCGGTGGGCAGGGACAGTCCCATCGCACCCCAAAATGTCCCCAGGCCGGGAGGAGGCCTGGCCACCCAGCCGGGGCTCTTTGTCCCCATGCCAAGGACTGTGTCACCCACCAGAGAAAATCCGCCTGTCCCCAGGGAGGTGGTGGGTGTTCAGGGTGCTCCGAGCCGGGATCGTGGCGATCCCCACGGGGGACCCTGGGACAGGGACTGGAGACAAGGGACAGGGGATGTGGGACGAGGGACAGGGAATGGGGGACAAGGAACAAAGGACAGGGGACGGGATGGGGGACAGGAGATGGGCGACAGGGGACAAGGGACAGGGAACAAGGGACAGGGGACAGGATGGGGCACAGGGGATGGGGGACAAGGGACAGGGGGACAGGGTGGGGGACAGGGGATGGGGAATGAGGGACAAGGGACAGGGCCCTGTGCCACAGCCATGTGCCAGCTGCCAGCGCGCTGCCCTCGGGACTGTCTCCTGTGCCATCACTCTTTCCAGTGACACGGTGCAGCGCGGGAGCTGTACCAGGGCACAGGGACATCGGGGAGGGGGACACAGGACATCCTGCAGCCCCCCCACCCGGGGCGGGATTTCCCTGCCACTGCCACCCACCCACGTGTTTCCTGGCACGGGTGGGAGCTTTGTGGTGGCTCCTGGTGACCTTTGCCCAGGTCGGGGACCGAGGCAGCCGGTGCCACCACCTCCGCAGGGGGGAAAGCATGGTGTCCCCACCCCTGTGTCCCCTGTCCCCGCGTGGGGCAGCTGCCCCCCAGTCCATCCTGGAGTCTCATCCCAAAGGGTCTGCAGCAGGGGTCCGGGGGAGTGTCACCCACAGAGGTCCCAGGAGGGGGGGTCCTGCTGGACGTGGCTCCCCACCCAGCTGGGTTGGGTGGTTTTTTTGGGGGGGGTCTGGCGGTTGCTACCCCCAGTCCACTGCAGGGCTGGGCACTTGTGTCTGTGTGATACACGTGTGTCTCTGTGTCTGTGTGCATATATGTGTACCTGTGTGTGGGGGTGTACGTGTGTGTGTGTACATGTGTGTGTCTGTGCGTCTGTGTCCATATGTCCGTGTGTCTGTGCATGTGTGTACATGTGTGTGTCTGTGCCTCTGTGTGTACATGTGTGTCTGTGTGTCTGTGAGTGGGTGTACGTGTCTGTGTCTGTGTGTGTCTGTGTCTCTGTGTGTCCATGCGTGTCTGTGCGCGACTGTCCCGCGTGGGTGACCACGACCTTGCGTGGCCGCGGCGGGTACCACCACGCATGCTCCCAGCGCCCGCCGTGCACGCGCAGGTACGGCCCCGCCCCGCCCCCCCCCTCCGCGCGCAGGCGCGGGGCCGCCCCTCCCTCCCCGCAGGTACCCGGTGGGAGCGGGGGGGTGCGCGGCCCCTTTAAGGGGAGTGCCCGGAAGGGCGCGCGCCCTGCCCGGCCCGGCCCCGCCCGCAGCGCACCGGCCCCGGTGGGGCGCGGTCGGCGGCGGCTGCGGGAGCCGGTGCGGGCCATGGCGGGGCGGCCGGGGCTGCTGCCGCTGCTGGGCGCGCTACTGGGCGCCGCCGCCGCCTTCAACCTGGACCGCGTCTTCCCGGTGCTCAAGGAGGGCGCGACCCCCGGTGGCTTCTTCGGCTTCTCGGTAGCGCTGCACCGGCAGACCGAGCGGCGGGAGCGGTGCCTGTGAGTGCGGGGCGGGAGCGGGGCCGCGGGCGGGGGCTCCCCGGGGGGGGTCCCGGGGGTACGGCAAAGGGCCCTGAGGCACTGCCGGGGGCCGAGGGCGCGGGAGGGGGGCGTCCCGGGGGTCGAGGCGCGTCCCGGGGGTCGAGGCGCTGGGTGGGAGCGGGGGGGTCCCGTGGGAGGAGGCGGCCCCCGGCCCCGAGCGCGGGGTGAGGGGGAGTCGCGTGCCACGAAGGGGCGCGTTGCGGGTTCCCCCCGCTCGTGGCTGTGCGTTGCAGCCCCCGTTTCTAGAGGGGGGGCGGGGGTGGCAGCCTGACCCCGCGTCGCCCCTCGCCCCGTTCTCGGGGTGCTGAGCACCCGCCGCAGGGTCCCCACGCAGGACCCCGGTGTGGTGCCGAGGCAGCAGTGCGGGCAGGGAGCCCGGCAGCCCCCCGGGGGGAGACCCCCCCACCTGCGGGGGCCTGGCCCGGCCCCGCCGACCCTCACCGGGTGGCTGTGAAGCCCATCGCGTCCCCCCCCCGGCCCCGGTCTGCGCCGCCCTGGGGAACCTGCTGAACTGTGACTCCTGCTGCCCAGCAAAGCCCCCACAAAAGCCCTTTTCAGCCGGAGCATTCTCCGTGCGATCCCGCTGCTGTCCCCGCCGTGTCCCCTGCTGTCCCCCCGCTCGGCCGGGCCCCCGGCAGCATCCCCAGCTCCCTCGTGGCCGGAGGTGCACGTCGGTGTGGAGGTGCATGTACGTGCTGGGGCGAAGGCGCTGGGGCTGGGCTGGGTTTTTCTTGCCTGGGGGCACAGGTTTTGCTGGCTCACCCTCCTAGGGAGCTCCTGGCGGGGGGGGGGGGGCCACCCGGAGGGCTCCCTTTTTCCCACCGTGCCCGTGACAGAGGGATTGGCGGCAGCTGCCGGACAGAGGCATCTGCTGCTCCGCATTCCAGAGATGCATTTTGGCTGCTTGTCCTGCCATGGGACGTCGTGTTGTTGCGCTTGTCCAGGAGTCCTGGAGGGAGTGAAGCTGTTCCCTGTGGAGCAGCTGTGGGGGTGCGGGAGCCGGCCCAGCACCCTGGGGACCCCCTGTCCCCATGGGGACACCCTGGCTCCCTTCCATGGCCGGGTTTCCCCAGCTCCAGTGGCATCAGGGCAGCTGGTGGGCAGGCATCGAGTCGGGGTCCTGGCTGGCACTGGGACAGATTGATTCATCCATCTCCCTGAGATGTTGGCAGTTGCTGTTGCTCAGTCTTGGGGGGGGGTTCGGGGGGTTTTAGCCCCACCTGGCAGGGGCCTGTGATCCCCCAGCATGGACCACGTGGCCCATGCGTGTCTGAGCATGATGCTGGTGAGGCGTGGAGGCCTGGCGTTCTGTGGGGGGAAAGGCTTTGGAGCACGAAAGCCCCAGGGGATTCACACCCCCTGCCCGTGGGAGCCCTCCACTGCCCGTCCCCGTTGCGGGGGACAGGGACCCTTGTGAGCGCAGAGGGGCTGTGGGGTGCCGGGTGCCTCGCTGCTTCCCCACTGGGCCTTGTGGGTGGGCGGTAGAGCTGGGTGGTCTGTACAGGTGGGAGCATGGCAGAGGCCTGGGAGAGCCGCAGGGTCTGCTCCCTCCGTGGGGGTGTCTGTGGCCCCCAGCCTAGGGCGTCGGAGCCGTTTGGAGCGGGGGTGAGATGGGGCTGGCCGGTGCAGGCATGCCCCTCGGCTCCCCCATCCCATGGTGGCCAGCCCTGGGCTTCCTCCCCGGAGCCAGGCTGCTGGCGGGGGTGGGGGTGGGGGCCCTGAGATGGGCTGCAGCACTGGGGGGGTGCACCCGCTCCCCTCCTTCAGCCCCGGTGCTGCACGGAGCATTCCCTGCCCTTGGCTCACCGGGCAGGCCCACACAGGTGCAGCCGGGGTGGGGACAGGAAAGGGACGCTTCCTGATGGGGGGTGGGGGTGGGGTGTGGGGGAGGGGAGCTGTCAGGTGCTTTTGGGGGGGCTCCGGTGCCTGGCCTCGCTGTGATGGGGCTGCTGCACGTGTTGGGATGGCAGCGGGGCAAGGTTGGTCGGGTGCACAGCTGGCGTTCCCGGCCTCCCGGTGGGGTGGGGAGAGCCACTTCCCGGCTGGGCGCTGGCGGGGGGCCAGGCTGGTGTGGCCCGAGCGATGCCAGAGTCCCCCCCCACCCCCCCAACCCGGTGGTGTTTTTCATGTCCTGGAGCTGTGCCCATGCAAAGGTTTGTTTGCTCGCTGCTCCCGGGGCCAGGTGAAGGCAAGGTGGAAGCAGGGGTGTTATCTGCCTTATCTGCCTCCCCGAGATTAAGAGGCTGCTTCGGCTGCCGGTGCTGCACTGGCGTCTGGCTGCTCCCACAGGCTCGGGGCTGGCGTGGCTCGTGGTTGTGCTGGCAGGACCCAGGAGACTCTGACCCATGTGCGTTTGGGGAAACTGAGGCAGAGTGCATCTGTGCTGGCGAGGCTGGGGGCCCTGTGTGTGTAGGTGGGAGGCAGCACCCACATCTGCTGGGTGCCTCAGTTTCCCTCCTGTGTGTGTGGGGAAGCAGGGGCTCTGCCTGGTGCTTGGGGGTCTGTCTGATCCTGGCTGGCCGGTGGGGAGGAGAGCGTGGCTGGCAGCGGGGCCAGCTGAATTCCCAGCTTTCCCTCCCCCTCGCCTGATTTTGTGCTGATTGCCAGAGCCGGCCTGGCTGAGCTCCCCCTGCCTTGGCCAGGGGCCGCGAAAACCGCCGGGGTCCTGTGGGGCTGCGGCTCCTTGGCAGGCAGGGGGGGGATGGATTCATCACAGCGGGGCCGGCATCTGTCCATCCATCCCTTGCTGCTTCAGGGGGCCATCTCCCCCTCTCCCACCTCCTTGCTGGTGTGGGCATCAGCAGATTTGCCCGCTCAGGGCTCCCTGGGGGTGATTGATCATCGCAGGGCCTCCCCTCCCATCGCAGGCTGGGGGTGCGTCAGGGTGGTGGTGGTTCGAGTCTGGAGCGGAGCCTGGTGGGGGTGGGCTGTGTCAGGGATGCCCCTTGGCTGCCTGCCTTTGGGAGTCTGGGGGGGCCCTGCAGCCCAGTTGTGGAGCTGATCTCTCAAAGCTGGAGCGTCTTGCAGCCCCAGTGTAGGGTGAGGTTTGAGGTGGGAGGTTTGGGGAGGGTCCCCGTGCCCCACTGCACCATCACTGCCTGTGGCCAGGGATGGGGTGATGGAGCAGGATAGGGTACTGCGCTGCAGCCCCCGCCCTCCTGCCTGCTCTCCCCCTCTTGGCGCTTGTCGTCCCTCCAGTATGTCGGGAGATGGATGAGGCACGCACTGCACTCACTGCCCAGCTGCTCCCTGCTGGGGGGGCTCGGGGGGAGCACAGCCCCCCATTGCAGAGCCCCTCGGGGCTCAGCCCAGCCCACCCTGCACAGTCTCTGCTCCCCTTACTGCGGTGTTGGGGCTGGATCCCCTTCGCCATCCCCATCAGACCTCTTCCAACCTGGGGTCAGCTGCATTTTTGGGGCCGGTCGGTGCCCTGGTGCTAAGATCATCCCGCAGCCACCCAGCCCAGCCAGCGCCGCTGGGACCCCCCCTGCCGCCGTCCCCCGGTTTACCAGGGCAGATTAGGACGGGGCATGGCCTCTCGCATTCCTGCCTCCCTCCCTTCCCAGCCTCCCCCTCTTGCTGCTGTTTGACCATCGCTGGCTTTGCTGTCCCTGGGCTGAGCCTGTCTCCTCAGCCCCCCATCCGGCTGGAGCCAGTGCCACAAACTGGTCCTGTCCTCCCCGAGATGGGAGCCCCAGCACCCAGCTTCTGGTTTTCCTGTATCTTGAGGTATCTGGGCTCTGCGTGGCACTTGGAGCGCACACAGGTGGGGAATGCCTGTGCATGTGTCTGGCCAAGTCCCCTGCCCCCGGCTCTGGTGGGGCTCACAAGCTCCCAGCATCCTGCGACCTGCCCCCCAGGAGCAGAGCCTGTGGGTGGGCAGCCGTGCTGGGAAATCTTGGCTGGAAGCAGCAAGGCGCCGGAGCTGCTTGACTTGGGCCAGCTCCCGCCCCCCAGGAGCCGTGGGGCATGGCTGTGGGGAGAGCTGGGGGTCTGGCTGAGCCAGGACCGCCTGGGGAGTCTGGGGGCGGGTCTCGGCTGTGGCAGCCCCCAGCAAGGGGCTATACCGTGTGTCTGTGCCCCCAGGAGCTGCGCCGACGGTGGGGCAGCACCCGAGGGCTGTGGGTCCTGCTGGGGCTTGGGGGGGGGGGGGGGGGGGGGGAAGGGCTTGCCCCCGGCTTCTTCCTCCATCCCTGAGTCACAGTGGCTGCACTGAGTCACTTCTCCCACCCCCCCCACCCCCCCCAGGTAAGTGGGGACAATGGTGCCCCTTGTGTGCGTGTGTCCCCGTCCCTCAAGTCTGGGGGAGGGGAAGGAATTGGGGGGGGCAGATTCCTTTGTGCCGAGCTGGAAAACGTCAGGAGGAATCACCCCCCCCCCCCCGCCACCCCATGCCCACCCTTGCCTTCGCACCCGGTGGGTCCCACTTTCCCAGAGGGATGTGAATGCCACGGGCATCCCCAGCCCCGTGTTCCCGGGGGGGGCGGGGGAGGCGCCCCCCCCCCCCCCCCCCCCCCGCCATTGCACTCCTTTGCGGGGGCTCTTTCCTGCAGCTGAGCGACGCAGCCCCCCCACCTGCAGCATCTGGCTGACTCAGCCGGAGCGGTGCCGCTGGCGGTGCCCGTCCCGGGGGGGGGGGCGTGCCGGGGCGGGGGCTGCCTGGGGCCCCACATTCCTCCGGTGCCTGGGCTTTGAGTCAGCCGCCCCGACGTGCCCGGCTCCCGGCCTCCTGCCCGCCGCCGCCTCGCTGCTCCCTTCCCGGTGGCGCTGGGATGGGGACAGCTGGGCTTGCCCCTGTCCTGGCTGGGGGCCGGCCAGCTCGTTACCCCGTGCCCTGTGATAGGGTCTGGGGGCTGCGGCAGCTACCTGGGTGCCCTGTCCCCTCCGGCAGCCTGCCTCCATCCTGCCTGCGAGGAGGGACACGCTTCCTCTGCTGGCACAGGGTGGCCGTGCCTCCTCCACGCCATTGTCCTCGCAATCCCAAAGGACTTCCCGGCGGAAAGGCTGGCCTTTCCGGAGCCCACCGGGCAGGCCGGGTCCTCCTGCCAGCCCCCAGCCCCACGGCAGGGCTGTGGATCCTGCGCCCTGCTGCTACCTGGGGTCCCCAGCCTCATCCCTTGGGGTGTGGGGGGCTCAGGTGCGTCGGGGGTCCCTTCAGCATCACCCTAAAGCCTCTTGGGGATGAGTGCGTGTGGAGCTGGGCTGCGGGTGTTGCATTGCCAATCTCCGGGCTGGACACCCCTCCAGGGATGCCAGTGTCCTCCCACCTGCATGGCACCGCCGTGACTCAGCTGGGATGTCTCTGTCCGGGTGGCCTGAGTCACCCCGGAAGGGTGCTGCCTCCCCTGAGACCCCCAGTGCTGCCCAGAGAGGGGGAGGCAGGCCTGGACCACCCCCCATCTGGGAAGAGGGATACACGTGTGCCCCTTCTGGAGCTGGTCCCAGTTCACCCTCCCTACTCCTGGGAGGGTCCCCCCTTTGTCTTGCCGGGACACCCGGTTCTTGCGGCGGGAGAGGGTGAGCCTGTCTGCCGGACACGTCGCAGCTGTGCGGCGGAGGCAGCTCAAAGGTTGGCCGGGAAGGGCTGTGGCTGTTTACACAAGCGTGGGGGCCCTGGTGCTGGTTGTGCCGAGCAGCTTCCCCCCACTTTGCATCTCCGCGCCGGCACGGTTTGCAGACATCAGCCTGATGCCCTGTTCCTGCCCCCCCACACCGTGCACTGGGAGGGGGGGCTCAGCCGCGTGCCCAGGCTGAGATCAGGTCCTGGGAGCAGTGTGTCTGTCACTGTCCCCTGCCCCATCCTGTGAGCGCTTTCAGCGTGCTAGGGGCGAGAGGCTGGTGGCTGCCAGCCCTGTGCATGCCCAGCTAAGGGGACACCCCCCCCCCCTTCCTGCTCTGGAGGTGGGGCTGGGGGTACGCGGCCGCCCATTATTCGGGGGTGGCAAGGCGCGATGTGCTCCAGGGAAGCAGTTCCCATTCCTCCTGGCCACCATCCTCTTCCCGCAGGGCAGCTTGCCTGGCTTTGCCCCTCCCCCCAAAATGAGGCAGAGGGCATTGGGATGGGTGGACCTGCTGCCCCCCCATCCCAATACCCCCCATCCCCTCTCTGCCCCCCAGGCTGCTGGTGGGGGCCCCCCAAGATGTGGAGCCGACCAACACCACGCGGACGGGCGCTGTCTACGCCTGCCCCCTCACTGCCTCCACGAGTGACTGCCAGCGGCTCGACATCGAGTTGAAGAGTACGTGAGTGCTCAAGGGCACCCCAAAATACCCACCGATGTGGGGGGGGGCTCTGGGGGAGGTGGGGGGGGGTCCCTGCTGTCACGCTGTCTTCCTCATCCAGGTGAGCCGGACAAGGCCATCATCGATGACATGTGGCTGGGAGTGACAGTGGCCAGCCAGCGGCAGCCAGCAGGGAGGGTGCTGGTGAGTGCACGCGCACCCCAGTTCTTTGCACGGGTGTGTGCCAGTGCTGAGCTGCTGCCTTGCGTGACTGCACAAGGGCACCGGGGAGCTGTTGGTGCTTTCATGTGGGTCTTGCACGTGTCCCCAGTGTGGTGGCACGAGGCAGAGGCACTGCAGGAGGGCCCCTGGGGCAGGGAGCTGTGGGGTGACAGGGTGCTTGGACCCCGCTTCTGGTGCATGCTGGTGTGGGATGGACTGGAGCTCTCAGGTGGTGGGACACCCTCATACCCTATAGACCGTTGTAGCCGGGATAACGCTGCGGCATATGGGCTGCATTAATGGCAGGGCATCTTCTGTCTGTATGGCCTGACACTGGGATCAGGGCAGAGGCGGCACAAGGGGGGTGGGGTGGTGGTCCCTCGTTTTTGGGGGTGCCGCAGGCACTGAGGTGATTCCCAGGGTGTCCTGGCAGGCCTGTGCTCACCGCTACACCAAGGTGCTGTGGTCGGGCAGCGAGGACCAGCGGCGCATGGTGGGCAAGTGCTACGTGCGGGGCAATGACCTGCGCCTCAACATCAGTGACGAGTGGCAGACCTACCACAACGAGATGTGCAACTCCAACACAGACACCGACGAGACCGGCATGTGCCAGATGGGC
The DNA here is from genome assembly GCF_017639655.2 of Falco naumanni. NCBI lineage: Eukaryota > Metazoa > Chordata > Aves > Falconiformes > Falconidae > Falco > Falco naumanni. The sequence goes on from NC_054071.1 coordinate 500,828, forward strand.
ACCAGTGCCGGCTTCACCGCCAACATCATCTATTTTGGGGCGCCTGGCGCCTATAACTGGCAAGGTGCGTTGTACTTGGGGAGGAGTAGGGCTGGCCAACCCCCTTCCCCGGGGGTGCCTGCTGCACGTGCCCCCTCTGGGCGTCCCCTTGTGCGTGCAGGGGCATCTGTGTTTGTGTGCACACTAGAGGATGTGTGCGCTTATGTGCCCACGTGCACATGGGGAATGCACACACACGCTGGAGCGTGTGGATGTGGTTTTGTGCATGAGGATGTAGCTGAGTGTGCCCTGCAAGTATTGTGCGTGCATCTCAGTGTGTGACCTGGACAGGCTGGAGACTTGGGCAAAGGCACGTGTCAGGTCCTGCCCCTGGGGAGGGACAGTCCCACGCACCGGTAAGGGCTAGGGCTGACCTGCTGGGAGGCAGCTCTGCAGGGAAGGCACTGGGAGTGCTGGTGGGCAGCAGGTTGCCCATGGGCCAGCAGAACCCTGCGGGGCATGAGGAGTGTGGCCAGCAGGTTGAGGAAGGGGATCGTACCCCTCTGCTCTGCTCTGTTCTGGTGAGGCCACGTCTGTAGTGCTGGGCTCCCCAGTTCCAGAGAGACTGGGAGCTACTGGAGAGGGTCCAGCAGGGGCTGTGAGGATGATGAGGGGGCTGGAGCATCTTCCTTAGAGGAAGGGCTGAGAGAGCTGGGGCTGTTCAGCCTGGAGCAGGCGGAGGGGGGATCTGACGATGCCTACAGATATCTGGAGGGTGGGTGTCAGGAGGACGGGGCCAGGCTCTTCTCAGCGGTGCCCAGCGCCAGGACGAGGGGCCACGGGCACCAGCTGCAGCGCGGGAAGTTCCACCTGAACATGAGGGAGACCTTGTCTGCCCTGAGGGTGAGGGGGCGCTGGGACAGGCTGCCCAGAGCGGCTGCGGGGTCCCCGTCTCTGGGGACACCCAGACCCGCCGGGCGGCTCCGTGCAGCCTGCTGGAGGAGAGCCTGCTCTAGCAGGGGCTGGGCCGGGCGACCCCCGGAGCTCCCCTCCCCGCCCCACCGTGTGTGGTTGTGTGCAAGTGTGCAAAGGCACTAGGCGCTGAGCCGGGTTAACCCCCCCCCATTGTTGCAGGTACCAACTACATGCTGCAGCGGGAGATGTGGGAACTGCACGAGTTCTCCTACCCCAACAAGAGGAACGGCAACACCTATATAGGTGGGGGACAGCAGCACAGGGGGCTTCCCCCTGGGGGGGGCTTGGTAGATTTGGGGCGAGGAGGAGGTTTGGGGTATGTGGATTTAGGAGGAATCTTGGGGGTGGGTGTTAAAGGGGGTTAGGGGGGCTTGGGGAACCCCCAGGGGTGGTGCGAACAGGTGATGCCAGGGTGTTTAGGGTGCTGGAGGAGGTCACGGGGTGGTGGGGGATGTGGGTGTGGGCACATCAGGGGGTTTCCGTGCCGGCCCCCATCTCACTGGTGGGGTTTGGTGGCAGGATACACCACGGAGGTGGGCAGGGCCGTGCTGCAGAAGGACGCGGTGACGGTGGTGACGGGTGCGCCCCGGTACAAGCACAGGGGCGCCGTGTACCTGCTGAGCCGCAGCCCCCAGCAGACGCTGCAGAGGAGCCTCCTGCTCCCCGGCCACCAGGTCGGCTCGTACTTCGGCAGCGCCGTGGCCCTGGCAGACCTCAACAACGATGGGTGAGGGCGGGGGGCCGGGACCCCCCAGCTCCCGGGGTGGGCTCTCACCTGGGGCATCCTGCTGCTCAAGTGGGGTCCCTGTGGGTTGTAGCGTGGGGGGGGACAGCTCTGGGGGTGGGGAGGTTTTTTTGGGGGCTCATATTTTATGGCTCTTGGGGGCGGGGTGGCGGGGTGAGGGGTGTCTCCACCACTTCTGGTGTGGCGGGGTGGGGCTATGTGGCAGCCCCCAGCCCCAACCACCCCTCGGCCCCGCAGGTGGCAGGACCTGGTGGTGGGAGCCCCCTACTACTTCCAGCGGAAACAGGAGGTGGGGGGTGCGGTGTATGTCTACATGAATGAGGTGGGGGACTTCCAGACCCACCCCAGCCTGGTCCTCACTGGCCCCAGCAACTCTGCTTTTGGCTTCGCTGTGGCCAGCATCGGCGACATCAACCAGGACGGCTTCCAGGGTGAGGGGCTGGGGAGCGCCATAGGGGAAGCCATGGGGGGGGTGCAGCGGGGCTGCCTTCGGATGGGGGTGTCCAGGTAAGAAAGGATCCCACTTGAGGGGCTGTGGAGAGGTTTGGGGTGAAAAGAAGGAGATGGGGGACATGTTGGGGGGGGTTGTTCAAGGAGGAGCAGGGCTGGGGGAGTTGAAGAGGGGTCGGGGGTGTTTGGGGGAGCTGTGGGGCTGACCCTGCTCTTCTCCCCACAGATATTGCTGTAGGGGCTCCTTTTGAGGGGCATGGCAAGGTCTACATCTACCACAGCAGTGCAGAAGGGCTGCTGGACAAACCCCGGCAGGTAACGGCCTCATGGGGAGCCCCTCACTGGGGCATCAGGGCTCCAGATCCCCTCCGAGCATCCCATGCTGCAGGGTGGTGTGCAGCAGGTAAATCCATGGGGATGGTGAGCAGTGACTGACACCACCCGCACCCCCCCCCCCCCAACTCCAGGTGATCAGTGGGTCAGATCTGGACCCTGACCACATGTGGACCTTCGGGTACTCACTGAGTGGGGGGCTGGACGTGGACGGTAACTCCTACCCCGACCTCCTGGTAGGCAGCTTGGCAGAGAGAATTGTCCTTCTCAGGTGAGGGAGTGGGGGCGGTGGAGGTCTTGCAGCCCTCTGCCCCCCCACCACCTCGCAGGGACGGCTCCTGCCCCTGCCCGCACCGCAGGGCAGCGCGGTGGGCATGGGGCTGTGTGCCTGGCTCCAGGAGCTGGCACCAGGCAAGGAGGGGCTGTGCGCTGCCGGGGGGGGCTCAGCCGACCCCCATCTCTGCCCAGGTCTCGGCCTGTGATCAACATCCTGAACAAGACCTTCACGGTGAGCCCCAGCAAGGTGGACCCTGCCCGGTGCACACCTGACTCCTGGTGAGCCCCCCTGCTCCGCCGCCCCCGGTCCTGCTCGTGGCACTGCGGTGCCAGCGCCCCGCTCATGGCCCCTTCCCCCCCAGTATCACCGTGACCATCTGCTTCTCCTACAACCAGAGTGCTGGAGACCCCAACTACAAGGAGAAGATCAGTGAGTGCCCAGGGGTGCAGGCGTGGGTGCACGTGCATGTGGGGGGGTGCTGTGGGGTGCCCACCAGCACTCGTGCAAGGGTGCATGCACACATAGGTATGTGCATGTGTGCGTGCAGGGGGAGCACACGTTTAGGGGTGGACATGCACACGTGTCAGTGTGTGTGTGTGTGCACATGGGAGGGTGTTGGAGGCACGTGTGTGTGCAGCACCCACGGCACTCTGCTCTCCCTGCAGCCCTGGAGTACATCCTGGAGGCTGACAAGGACCGACACCCCCCCAGAGTCAGGTTTTTGGGGACTCACTCTGCCACCTACCATGGCATCTTCCCCATGCCCGAGACCCGCTGTGAATCCAAGGAGCTGCTGCTGCTGGTGAGCATGTGCGAGTGCACATGTGTGTATATGCACGCAGGAGTGCACATGTGTTTGTGTGCGCTGCAGGTTGCTTTACATGTGGTGCTGGAGCTGAGAGACCGGCTCCTGGGAGATGGAGAAGGGGGATGGTGGGGTGTGGAGGAAAAGTCAGGAAAAGAGGTGGAAATCCATCCAACCATCCTGTGATGAGTTTGTTGGGTCTCTGAGCAGGGTGTGAGCAGGGGCTGGTACCCCAGATATGCCAGGGGCTGCCTGGCTGTGGCTGGAGCTAGAGGGGGGCTGGAGAGGGAGCTGGGGCTTCACTGATTTCTCCCACCCTGCAGGACAACATCCGAGACAAGCTGCACCCCATCGTGCTCTCCATGAACTACTCACTGGTGGAGAAGCCCAGGACCTTCCAGCTGGGTCCCCACTCCCTCGACGCCTTCCCCGTCCTCAACCAGGACCAGTCCCATGAGAACGAGACCAAGGTGCCAGGGGGATAATGGAGATGCTGGGCTGTGGGCCCCACAGCGAGCCTGGCCTGAGGGGTGGGAGGAGGCTCACGGGGATGTCCCTGTCCCTCCAGATCGAGTTCCAGAAGGAGTGTGGCTCTGACAACAAGTGCTACAGCAACCTCCAGCTCCAGAGCAGCTTTGTCACCGACCAGAACCAGCCCCTGCACAGGTGACAGCGGGCCCCTCTGGGTCCCCATACACCCCTGTCCCCTGCTGTGCCATCTCCTCGGCCACAGGTCACCCCTCAGCCCCTCCTGGGCTGTGTTGGGTGGTGGTGGGGGGGGTCTTTCCATCCCGCTGGGGTGGGCCACCTGTGTACTGAGCGAGGATGGTCTCTGCACAGGCTGAACGGTACCCAGGTGCTGCAGTACAGCCGGGACGTGCGCAAGCTCTACCTGAGCATCAACATCACCAATGTGCCCACCACCCCTTCCAACGGCGAGGATGCCCATGAGGCACTGCTCAACGTCACGGTGCCGGCCAGCCTGCTGCCCTCCTCTGTCCGCCCGGTAGGTGATGGTGTCCCCCTCCCTGGCTGCAGAAGGCACAAGGACGAGGGTGGGCTTTGCCAGGATGGTACTCACCCTCTCCCCCTCCCCAGAGTGGAGCCTGTACCTTTGCAGAGACGGTGCTGTGTGAACTGGGCAACCCTTTTAAGAGGAACCAGAGGGTGAGTGCTCCCCCCCCAGCCCTTTTTGAAGGCTTGGCAGGCAGGTGGGGTCCAGCTGAGCTGCTCCACGGTCCCTCTGTGCTGCAGGCAGAGTTGATCATCACCTTCGAGGCCATTGGGATCATGTTGGACACACGGGAGATCTTGGTGTGGCTGGATCTGTCCACGTGAGTGACCCTGAGTGGGTGGAAATGGGCTGGGAAGAGGGTGCCTGGAGTGATGCCAGCCCCTTTTGCTTGGTGGAAACGCGGTGGTGGATTGGGATCGTATCTGGTGGCATTGCTGGTCTGGGAAGGACAGGGAAGCAGGCAGGGCAGGGACCCTGCTACTGCTGCTGGGAGGGTGGAGGCTGCCCCACACCATCCGGGGGGCTGTTAGCGGCTGGGAGACACTGACCCCTGTGCCTTGGTAGGCAGAGCACCCAGGAGGATCTGCAGCCCGTGTTGGCCAAGCTGCTGGTGGACTATAGCATCCAGTCCTCGCTGACCATGTGAGTGCAGCGAGGCTGTGCCACCCTGTCCCTCTGCATCCCCTCCACCCGCCCCTCCTGAATTTGGCTGCATGGGGAGTGGGCACGGCCCCCTGTGTCCCAGGAATGGGGCAGACAGATGCCCCAGAGATGCTCCCTGCCCCTCTGCCCCACTGACCGTGCCTGTCCCCCACCCCGTCCTGTCCCCAGAGCCTCCTCCCATGCCCAGTCACACTTCAGTGGGACGGTGGTGGGCGAGTCGGCCATGCAGAGAGAGCAGGACGTGGGCAGCCCCCTCAGCTTCGACTTCCAGGTGAGCTGGGGGGTGGCTACTGCCGGGGGGGTCGGGAGCGCCGGTCTCCATCTCCTGCTCTGCTTTGCAGGTGACCACCAAGGGCGAGTCACTGGGCACCCTGGGCACCATCCTGCTGGGCTTCGAGTGGCCCTATGAGATCCCCAACGGCAAATGGCTCCTCTACCCCACGGAGATCCTCGTCAACAGCAATGAGACCTGCCAGCCCCCCGGGGGGGTCATTAACCCTCTCAACCTCACTGTGAGTGACCTTGTCCCTGCTGCTTTGCAGGGATGTGTCCCTGCCCCATTGCCACCCCATCAGCCCAGTGTGGGCAGAGCTGCCTGGGCTCTGATGGGGCTTGTCCCCCCCTGCAGCTGCTGGAGGACCAGGCATCGGCCCGACAGAGGCGGGAGCTGGAGCCCCCCGAGCCAGCGGAGCCCCCCGTCACCCTGGCCACCACCAAGAAGGCCAGGTCAGAGGTGGTGCTGGTGAGTGGGGGCTGTAGGAGGTGGAGGGGGGCCAGCAGCACGTGCCCTGTACTGGGACCACTGTGCACGCTGCTTCTTGGCCCCAGTGCAGCGCATTGTGGGCTCTGATTTCCCCCCCCAACGCCCCCCTTGCCTCCCAGAGCTGCTCCAAGGGCACTGCTCGCTGCATCTGGTTTGAGTGCGCCCTCCTCCACACCCAGCACCCCACCACCTTCAGCATCCGTGCCCGCGTGTGGAACAGCACCTTCATCGAGGTCAGTGCGGGACCCCGTGGGGGGCGATGGGGTCAAGGCTGGGCTGCTCCCTTGGGGACGGTGCTGAAACAGGGCACCGAGCTCCCCAGGTCTCGCCTCAGAAGCTAACACCTGCCGCTTGCCCCCCGTCATCTGTGTGTTCCTACCACGCCCCGCCCTGTCCCTGTGTTCCCCCATCGCCCACATCCCTGCAGGAGTACAGTGATTTCGACCGGGTGAAGGTGGATGGCACCGCGACGCTCTTCCTTCGGACCCACGTCCCCACCATCAACATGAGGAACCATACGGTGCGGGTGAGTGATGCCAGAGCCTCTTACTGGGACAGGCTGGGAGCCACTGGGAGCTCTTCCCCTGATGGGGCTCTTCCTGGCCCTTCCAGTTCTCCGTGGACGTGGACTCAGAGCTGATAGAGGAGCAGCCGGCCGAGATCGCGCTGTGGCTGGTGCTGGTGGCGGTGGCAGCTGGGCTGCTGCTGCTGGGGCTCATCATCCTCCTGCTCTGGAAGGTGAGGGGGTGCCCGGTTCCCCTCCCAGGGAGGGGTGCAGGAGCCGTGCTGAGAGCTGACAGGCTCGTGTCACTGGTAGCTGCCATCCTCCCCACCTGGCAAGGATGCTCAGAGTGGTGGGTGGAAGGTGCCCCCCCAGGTTGGAGGTGCTCACCTGCAGAGTGATGAGGAAGAGGAGCAGAGAGCATCCCGACTTGTCAGCTGGTGCAAAACGTTTTGGGAGTTGCAAATAATAAAACCCAGCCAAAGCAGGGTGGGACCATGGCACCTCCTCACCCCCAATGCCTCCCACCTCCCCCTGTGCTGTAGGGATTGGGTTGGGGTCCAGCCTTCCGGGGACCCCCAGCCCCCTGGGGGACCCCCTGACAGGAGGTTAGGTAGATCTGCCAGGCCACCCACCCTTGTAGCATCCCCAGGAGTGAGCACCGGGGTGAGGGTGCAATAGGGCAGCTTTCCGCCCTGCTCCCCCCACCCCACAGGGGTGACCTGCAGCCCCCTGGTCCCTATCCTGTCCCCCCATGACCCCTGTCACCTCCTTCCTCACAGTGCGGTTTCTTCCGGCGGGCCAACACGCGGGCCATGTATGAAGCCAAGGGGCAGAAGGCGGAGATGAGGATCCAGCCATCAGAAACCGAGCGGCTGACGGATGACTACTAATGGGGGGGCAGCCCCACTGCCCCCCCCCAGGCGCCCACGCCACCCGCTTGGTAATGCCCCGTGGGGGCCAGCTGCAGCGGCATCCTCCTCCTCTTCAGCCTTCTCTCCTCTTCCTCACTGCCTCATCTCTCCTATAGGGTCCCTATAGGTGACGGGGGGCTCTGTGGGGTCTCTCCCGGTGGCTCCAGGACTGCTGCTCCCTTTGCCTCTGCTCTCCACCAGCTCTGGGGTCTCTCCCTCACCCGCCAGTGTCGCGCCCCAGCCTCACACTGACCCTCTCCCTCCTCCCCCCAGTGCGACTTCTTCCAGCGGACCCGCTACTACCGGATCATGCCCAAGTACCACGCGGTGAGGATCCGGCAGGAGCAGCGCTACCAGCCCGGCGGCCTCCTGCCCCGCCGATGCAAGAAACACTGGGTGACCAAGTGGCAGGAGCCAGAGAAGTACTACTGAGACCCCCGCCCACCCCCTGCCCCATGTGAGGGGAGCACGAGGGCCCGTGTTTGATTTTGCACAAGTGCATTCCCCCTCCCCCCCCAGCCCCTCCACCTGCCTCCCCCTGGGACGCGGCCACATCCCAGTGCTGCCTTCCGCAGCTCCCGTCTGCCTCCCTGGGCTAGCGGCACACAGCCCCGCGCTCTTGCACGCTCGTGTCTTGCACGCTCGTGGGGGTGAGCCCCAAAGATACCCACCCCCCCCACCCCCCCCCAAGTTCCCTGACAGGACCGCTGCTGGTCTCACCGAGTGCCTTCCCCCCCCCCACCCTGTGCAGACACTCCTCACAGTGTCCCACATGTGTCCTTACATGCTGGGACATGCTTGCTCCCCACCCCCCTGCATCCCCATTCACTGGGTGTGGGACCCCCCCCCTCTGCTTGCCCCCAGGCTCCATGTTGTCGGGGATGGGGGGGGTGAGATTGCATTCCTTCCTCCCCAGCACAGCGCAGGGGCCTGGTCCTGCACGTCCAGCGCCCTCCAGTCTGTACTGGACACAGCTTTGACTTGGGGGGTGCATGTACGAGGCCGGGTGTGGGTCCCCCCCAGCCTTATCTCCCGTGGGCGCTGCCCCAGGGGTTAACTTATGCCGTGTCTCCTGTCGGCATTTGGGTCTTGAGCCCCGGAGCACGGTCGGTACTGGGGTGGGGGGAGCCCAGGACCCCCGGACCCCGCTTACCTACCCCCCCCCCCCCCCCCCCCCCCCCGTTGCCCCCATCGCGGGGCCCAATAAAGCCTCGCTCCGGGATTTGTAACCCCTTGTCTCGTGTCACGGCTGACAGGGGTGGGGGGTGGGGGGGAAGGGGGTTGTGTTTTAGCGAGGGGTGCCCTGGGCGGGGGGGGGGACGGGGGACGTGTTTTGGCGGGGGGGGGACGGGGGACGTGTTTGGGCGGGGGGTGCCCTGGGCGGGGGGGGGACGGGACGGGACACAGTGCTCCGGGTGGGGGGGATGGGTCAAGGAGAGGGGGCTTACGGTGGGGTGATAGGGGGCCGGGCTGGGCTCAGCAGACCCCGGAGCTCCCCCGGGCAGCGAGGAGTCAAGCGGGGGGGCGGGTAGCTCCGGGCCAGGCGGGGTTACAGCTGGGGGCGTGGCCGAGCGGGGGCGGAGCCAGCGGGCGGTGATTGGCAGCGGGGCGGGTTGTTTGCGCGCGGCGCGCCGGGGCCGGGGCCGGGCCGGGGTCGCCATGCGGCTGCTGCGGTGGCTGGGGAAGCGCGCGGCGCTGGCCGGCGTGCCCACCTACATCGAGCACTTCAGCAAGTTCTCGCCGTCGCCGCTCTCCATGAAGCAGTTCCTGGACTTCGGTAAATACCCACCCCCCCCCCGCCGGTGGGTGTCTCCGGGAGGGAGACGCCCCCTGACGTACACCTGGCCCCAGTAAATACCCCCGCCCCGCGGGGCACGGCCGGGCTGGGGGCGGCGCTCCGGGAGGGGCCGCCGTGCAGCCCCGCAGGGAGATAAATACTCGGGGGGGGGAGGGGGGCTGCGGGCGCTGCCCCTGGGGAGGGACCCGCCCCGGTGGGTGTCTGGGCCTGGGTGGCTGTAACCCCCCCCCCCCCTCCCCCCCAGGTACCCGGTGATCGTGTTTCGGGGGCGATGTTACCCCCCAGATGCCCCCCAGCCCGGGTAAATATTTCTCCTCGCCGCCCCTGCCCTGGCCGGGGAACATCCGCTACCGGGTAAATAACGGGCTGGGAACTGGTCTCCTGGGGGGCACCTGCCGGAGCAGGAGGTCGCCCGTAACGACCCCCGGGGGGTGCTACCCCCGGCGGGCAAGTAACAACCTGGGAAGACACCCCCCTGGGGGATGGCTGGGTGGGTGCCCCCCCCCCCCCCCGGCCGTGCCCCTCCGGGTGAGTCCCCGGTAACTGCCCCCGTACGGGGTAACTCCTGACCCCGCCAGCTCGATAACCCTGCGTGTGGGACCCCTGGCCAGGTGCCCCTTGCACACCCCCAGTCATCCCCCTCCCGCCCTGGTAAATACCTGCTTGGCCCCCCAGCACCTCCAGGGTGGGTGACACAGGCCCCCCGCTAAGCAAAGACCTCGAGGAAAGACCCCAGGGAGGGGGAGCTGCCCCCGCCCACCGCTGTCACCGGTCCTGGGCGCCTCCTGCCCCCCCTTCCCCGGCAGTTTCAGTGTCAGCACCATGTTTACCTGCGTCCCCCTCTGTGCTTGTCCCAGCCAAGGCTGGCGGCTGCACCCGGGGGTCCTTGGCCCCTGCCCGGTCCCCCCCAGCTTCTGCCCCATCCCACCAGCGCTGGGATCCCTCCTCAAGTCCTCCTCACGTACAGCTCCGCCAGTGTCCCTTGTCCCTGGGGTTGTGCCCCTCTAGGGCCTTGGGGACGGTTTTGTTCCCCCCCCCCCCCCCTCCCCAGCCTCGCTGGGTGCCAGCCCCTGGTTGGGGACACCCACATCTTTGGGACACTTCGGCGTGTCCCCGTGGCAGAGGCTCTCAGCAGCCCGGTGCCACCAGGCTGGTTTGGGTGTCCCCAGCACTGATGGTGGCCCGAGTACTTCTCTGCTCAGAATCACCCGCAGGGGGGCTTCCAGCCCCAGTCTGAGCTGTACTGGGCTGTACTGGCCACCTAGGCCACCCTCCCCAGCAGGCTGCGCCGTGCCCCTCGGGGTCCTCCTCCAGCCAGGGGCAGGGACCTGCTTCTGCCTCCTCTGCCCCTGCCCTGCCAGCCGTCCCCTCCCCCAGAGAAGCAGCGGTGCAGCCAGCCCTGGGGCTGGGGGTGTTGAGCTGGGGCTCAGCCCGTGTGTCCCCCCCCCAGGCTCCAGCAATGCCTGTGAGAAGACCTCCTTTGCCTTCCTGCGGCAGGAGCTGCCCGTCCGCCTCTCCAACATCATGAAGGAGATCAACCTGCTGCCGGACCGCGTCCTGCGCACTCCCTCCGTCCAGCTGGTGCAGAGCTGGTGAGATGGGGGGGGCTGGGGGGGCCACTGCTGCCTCCGGGACCACCCAGCCCCACACCATGTCGGGTGTGGAGGTGCCGCCACCACCATCTGTATAGGTCCTGCTGCCACCACGGGTCCTGCTGCTGGGGGTCCCCCCCACTGGTACTTGCGTGGATTCCGCTGCCACCACAGGTCCCACTGTTGTTGCTCATGGGGGTGCCACTGCTGGCACTTGTGCAAGTCCTGCTGCCAGGGGTCCCACTGCCCCAGGTCCCACCATTGTCACCCAGAGGGGTCCCACCGCTGTCACCTGCCTGAGTGCCACCGTGGGTCCCACCGCTGTCACCTGTATGGCTCCCATTACTATCACAACTGCCACTGCCATCACGGCAGGGGATCCCACTGCCACCACAGGTCCCACCACCACTGCACGTCCCGCTGCTGCCACCGACTGTCCTCCCCAGCTGGTCTGGAAGAGGGACAGGGACAGGTGGCTGGCAGCTGGTGCCATGCCATGCCCTTGGGTGACAAAGGCTGCAGGCCCTTTGGTGACACCCCCATACCAGTGGGGTGTCCCCAGCCATTGCGGTCACTGGTGCCGCCTTACGTCCTGCCCCAGCCTGAAAGGGCTGAGCCAGCTCCAATGGCTGGGGGGGGTCCATGTCCTTGGGGGTGGGTGGTGTCTGGGTGTCCCATTAAGTACCGTGTCCCCATGCCAGCTCTGGCATCGTGAACCTTCTCCTAGTGCCACCACGTGACGAGTTGTTTGTGCAGTGTCCTCAGTCCCTGCCAGCACTGCCTGGCAGCAGAGTCCAGCCATGCCATGCTCCTGCAGGGACCCCGGCTTGCAGGGACCCTCATGCCCCTCACCCCATCGGAGGGCCTGCATCTCCAAGTGTCCCCAGAGGCCACCATGGGGGCAGGATAAGCTTGGACCCCCTGCCAAGCACGGGGTGGTTTCATGGGGCAGCAGCTTTTGGGGGGTGGTCCTGGTTGAGGGGGTGCTGAGCCCCTCTCCCTGCGTGGAGCAGCACCCCAGGGCACCCTGTGCCCCCCTGCTGTGGGGTGCCTGGGGTGTTCTTTGGCTTTAGGGGCACTGGGTGGGGAGTAACCAGCTCCTTCCCCAGGTACGTCCAGAGCCTGCTGGACATCATGGCGTTCCTCGACAGGGACCCCGAGGACCAGGCCACCCTGGGACAGTAAGTTGGCAGGTGACAGCGTGTCTTTGACCCCTCTTGTCTCCGGTCCTGGGGTGTCCCCTCCTCCCAGACCCACAGCAGCGAGAGCTGGCGTCACCGAGGGGCCCTGGCACCCTGCACCCTATCTATATGGTCCCCAAACTGCCCCCACTATACCAAGCCCTGAGCGAGGTACCAGCAGACTGCTCTGGGTTTCCCCAGTGCCACCAGCTCCTGGGGAGAGCTGGACTGGATCGAGGCTCTGCCCGGACCAGGTGTCCCCCAGCTCCATCCCATTCCCCTTACCAGGTTCACAGACGCCCTGGTCACCATCCGCAACCGGCACAACGACGTGGTGCCCACCATGGCTCAGGGGGTCATCGAGTACAAGGAGGCCTATGGAGATGACCCCGTCTCCAACCAGAACATCCAGTACTTCCTCGACCGCTTCTACCTGAGCCGCATCTCCATCCGCATGCTCATCAACCAGCACAGTGAGCGGCCCAGGGGTCCCCGACTGCCCTGGGGGTCCCCCGGGGATCCCTCACTGCCCCAGGCATCCCCCTCCCCCAAGTGTCCCAACCTGAGCACCCCTGTTAGTCCCGGGCATCCCCCCCAGCCCCAGGGATCCTGCCCCTGCCCTGAGTGTCCCCCAGCCCCATGGCTTGTCCCAGCCCTGTGCTCCCCCCGCCCCAAGACACACTAACCCTGTGTATCCCCCCCAGCCTTAGGCTTTCCCTCTGCCCTGCCTCTCCCAGGCACCTCCCTACCCTGAGATGTTCCCCGTCCTGCTCTACACGTGTCCCTGTCCCCCATGTCCCCACCCATCCCCATATGTCCCCTTCACTCCTCAGGGGTGGCTGGGCACATCCTGGGCTGTGGGGCTGTGGGGTGGCCCCAGGTGTCTCTGGAGCTGAGACGGGGTCCCCACTGCCTGCTGTTCTCCTTGTCCCCTCTCCAGCTCTGCTCTTCGATGGCAGCACCAACCCTGCGCACCCCAAGCACATTGGGAGCATTGACCCCCACTGCAGCGTGGCCAACGTGGTGAGAGGTCTGTGGGGACCAGGGGGCTCCCACTCCCACGGGGGGCATGAACTGGGGGAGTTGAGGGTCCCCCTGATCTTCCCCTTGCCCTGGGATCCACCTGTTTGGAAGCCATTTGTGTCACAAGTTTGGGTGGACCTCAGCCAAGGTGTCAACAGTCCCCTGTGCTTTGGGGTTACCCCAGAAGACCCCAAAAACTTCCTGGTTCTGTAGGGATGGAAAATACTTGGGAGGGAGAGGGCCCCAAAGACTTCTCCTGCCTTCGTGCTGGGGGTGCTGACCTCTCTGCCTCCCCCTCCCAGATGCCTACAACATGGCTAAGCTCCTGTGTGACAAGTACTACATGTCCTCGCCTGACCTGGAGATCGAGGAGGTGAATGGTGAGGCCGGGCTGGGGGATGTCCCTGCTGCAGGGGATTCTCGGGTGGCTCATTTGGGGCTGGGGAGGACAACGATGCTGACAGCTGCTCTCCTCCCTGCAGCGAGCAACGCCCAGCAGCCCATCAACATCGTCTACGTCCCCTCGCATCTCTACCACATGCTCTTTGAGCTCTTCAAGGTAACCCCGGCCCCATCGAGGGGGGTAGGAGGGAGGTTGTGGGGCGTCCCCTGAACCACAGCTGACCCTGTGCCCGCAGAACGCCATGCGAGCCACCGTGGAGAGCCATGAGAACAGCCCGCGGCTGCCGGCCATCAAGGTGATGGTGGCCCTGGGCCAGGAGGACCTCTCCATCAAGGTGCATAAGGGGCCACCGGCTCCATCCCAGAGGGTCCCGAGCCCGGTCCGTGGAACACTTAGTTGCGGGGGGAGCCAGGAGCGGGGTTGTGACCCCCCCAGCATGTCTTGCAGATGAGTGACCGGGGCATGGGTGTCCCCCTGCGGAAGATCGAGCGCCTCTTCAGCTACATGTACTCCACCGCTCCCACCCCACAGCCGGGCACCGGGGGGGCCCCCCTGGTAGGTGCCATGGGGGCCCTGCACGGCCCTGGGGGACAGGGAATGGGGTGCAGGTCTGTGGCTGGGGGTGGTGTGGGGACGTCTGCGCTGTGGGGACATTAGGAGTGCTGGAGGGTGGCACAGTAGCCATCAGGGTGGCTTGGGGCGCCTGGGGTGTCATGGGGGTGTTTGGGCTTGGCTTGGGGACATTTTGGGGTGCCTGGGGGTGGTATGGGGATGTTTTGCAAGTGGCGTGGGGACACTTTGGTGTGCTTGGGTGTGACCTGGTGACGCTTTGGGGTGGCAGGGGGACATTTGGGTGTGTGCATGGGGTGGTTTGAAAGTGGCGTGGTGACCACTGAGGGTGCCTGGAGGTGGCACGTGGACACTCGTGGGTGCACTGGTGCTGCTTGGGGTGACATAGGGAGGCTTGGGGTCCCCTAGGGGTACCGACCCCAGCACCAGGGACCCCCGTACACCACCTCCTCCTCCCTGCCAGGCCGGGTTTGGCTATGGCTTGCCCATCTCTCGCCTCTACGCCAAGTACTTCCAGGGGGACCTGCAGCTCTTCTCCATGGAGGGCTTCGGCACCGACGCTGTCATCTACCTAAAGGTGGGTCTTTCCCCCGGCACCCGGGGTCTGCAGAGCCTCTGCCCGGGGGGACAGGGCCCTCCCCAGCCCCCTGTGTCTCCCGCAGGCCCTGTCCACGGACTCGGTGGAGCGATTGCCGGTTTACAACAAGTCAGCGTGGCGGCACTACCAGGCCAGCCAGGAGGCAGGGGACTGGTGCGTCCCCAGCACCGAGCCCAAGAACACCTCCACTTACCGTGTCCCCTAGGGTCCCCCCCGGGGGCTCGCTGCCCGCTCAGGCTGTAGATAGCCCTCACCCCAGGCGTTCCCCATCACCCCGGGGTGGCGTTTGATGCCAGTGTGGTGTTTTAGCATCCTGGTTCTGCCTCCCGCCTCCACCGCGGTTGTTAGGACTTGCTGGGAAGCATGTGAAACGTGGGGTGGGGTTCCAGTGGGATGGGGGGTCCCAGCACCCCCCTGCCTTGGTGGCACTTAGGTACGTAGCTGGGGGTGGCATTGAAGCAGCATGGAGAGGGTAGAGCCCCTGTTGCCCCCCCCCCCCCGCCACCTTGGCACCGACCCCAGGAGGTGCACACTAGGGGTACCCCAGGAACAGCGAGGGACTGGTCCTTCCCCAGTATGACCAGTAGCACTTCTCTGCCCCTCCAGCCCTGACAGGGTTGGGGGACCAGGCTTGAGCCCCTCCTCCCCAGCTCCCTGTGCCGTCCCTGGTATTGCACTACTGAGCTGTTCTCATCCGTGTGCGCCGCCGCTCCGCACCCCTGTGCTCTCCTTGGGGTGGGTTCCCCACACATGCTCGGGAGCTTCCCCCTGCCCCCCCCAGATACCCTTCCCCCCCGCCCCCGCTGTCAGTAAATTGGATGTTGACTGAGCTCCTGGTGTGGTGTTTTGAGGTCCCAGGAACCACCCCTCCTTTGCACACACACCCCCCAGCTGGGTCACTGCCCCCCCGCATGCCTCAGTTTACCCACCCTGGGGCCACCCAGGCTGGTGAGGAGGCTGCTGTGTTGCACCCCCCTGGGCACAGTCACAGGGTGGCACTTGGGGACACTGGTCCTGGAGGAGGAGCCGTGCTCTGTCCCCCCCAGCCTGGCACTGAGATCCCCCCACCCCGTCTTGTTCCCTAGCCCCATCCCAGTCAGGCTCGCACTGGTCGCACTGGTTTGCACTGGCCCTCAGTACCCTTTTATTTCCTGGGGTGTCCTCCGGGGTGCCATATTCGCGGGTGGGGGGGGGTGGGTTTCTGCGTTCACTTCCCACACCCCAACCTGGGGGGTGTGCACATCTGGAGGGGGTCAGGCCATGCACTGTCCTCAGCTGGTGCCACACCATGCTGGGGGCCGGGGTGAGAGGGGTGGCTGTGACCCCTCCGGACCCCTCGGGTTGGGGGTGATGGGACCGGGCGGGAGGGGGGTCCAATGTGCCTTTTGCATCCAGAAAAGGGGCCTGTGAGGGGCCCGGACTGTGCCCATGGGGTGCAGAGGGGGCAGTCGTGCCTGTCTCAGCCTGGCATCGCTGTCCCTCGGTCACAGCGGCCGTGTGGCCACAGCGGCCGTGCCGGAGCTGGGTGTCCCCAGGGCATCCCGGGGGCTGTGGGTGGGGATGGGGTGCAGGGATGCTCCTGGTCCCCCCTTAGCTCCGCCGTTGCTCCTGGTCCCTCTTCTTCTGCTTCTCCCGCTGCTTCTCCGCCTTCTCCTGGGCCTTGCGCTCCTTCTCCACAGCCAGGCTCAGCTCCTTGAGCTTCCGCTTCAGCACTGCGCGGTCCTGCGAGCTGCCCACGCCCAGCGCCTGCCGGCACAGTGGCGCTGGCAGTGGGGCGACATGACCTCCCCCGTGGCCATGGGGTGCCAACACCCCCCTGCCCTACGGACCAGCCCCTTGGGGTACCTGGAGCCCCCCGCATTGCCCGTCCTCAGGATCATCCTGCTGAGGTACCTTATGTCCCCTGTGCACCAGCCCCTTGGGGTACCTGGAACGTCCTGACTCCTTGACTTGTCTGTTGGGATACCCGGAACCTCCCCCCACCTCCTGCCCCGCGGAGCAGCCAGTTAGGACAAGAGATTTTAGGTACCCTGTGATGAGCCCGTTGGGGTATCTAGAACTCTGCCTAGAATCCCAGACAGACCTCCTGCCCACTGGGGATACCTTGAACTCCTTACCCTATAATTCAGGTTGCTGGGGTACCTGGAACCCCCTGCACCCCAGCAGAAGAGGCTCCCCCAGCCCCATACCTTGAGCTTGGCACCATCGAGGTGCAGGAGCCGTGGACCATCGACACCATGGGCCGAGAACTCCTCCACATACTGCTCCAGGTTGAGGCTCTCCAGCCACTGTCCCACCTGCTGGCACGTCCAGCCTGCGGCCGCACCGGGGGGCTCATCCAGGAACTGGGCACAGGGGCTGGGTGTTACCGGGGGATCCCCATGGCACCTGTGGGGAGGGACCCCGGCCTCGCACCCCCAGCGCAGGCTCACCTCGTCCGAGGACTGTGACAGGGTGTGGTAGGGGTAGGAGCACTTGGTGGGGGGGGGGCCAGGCAGGCGTGGGCTGGCGCTGGGCGGTGGGGAGTCCTCACTCAGCGTCGAGTCCTGGGGCAGCAGGAGGGGCGAGGGCAGGGCTGGCCCCGCTGCCCCAGAGCAGCCTGCAGCCCCCCAGCACCCCCCCGCAAAGGGCTCTGGCTCCCTATAGCGCTCCCAGACTGCGTGGGGCTTTGATCCCCCCTAAAGCCACCTTGATCCTAGTGGTCTTTGAACCCTCTCCCTATGGGGAGAGGGTTCCTCTGGGGCTTTGAGCTCCCCTCGTAGCTATCTTGACCGTAAAGCTTTGATACCTTTCCCCTATAGCTATCTTGACCCTATGGGGCTTTGTCCCCAGTTCCTATAGCTGACTGTAACCTCTTCTCCTATAGCTCCTAACTCACAGGAGCACCAACCTCCTTCTCTACAGCTCCCTGGCCCTATAGGGCTCCCATACCCTCCCCTATGCCCACCCACCCTACAGGGCCAGGAGCCCCCCATTCCTGGGCACTGACCTGGGAGGCAGATTTGGCAGGGCTGAGCCCCTCATGCCGGGGGGAGCCGGTGGGTGATGCGGAGCCGGGGGAGGCTGAGCCCCTCGCGCTGTCCGAGAACCAGGAGAAGGGCAGGAAGGGTGACCCTGAGGGGCGGCTGGGACCCTCCACCACCTCCCTGGGGACAGAGCTGTGTTAGGGCGCGGGGGCCGTCCCCAGGAAGCACCCCCTGCCCCGGAGAGGGGGCTCTCACCTGCTGCCCATGGACAGGCGGTTGCTGCCCTTCTCCTTTCGGCTTTTGCTGGAGGATGCCCGGCGCAGGGTCACCCTGGGTGGGAGAGAGCCAGGTTGGCAGGGAGTGAGGTGCCCCAATGGCTGTGCTGCCCCCACGGCTCCCAGGTCCCCACCCCCATGCATCCTCGGAGACCATTCCATCACCTTCAGAGGATCCTCCTCCCTCTGGGCACCCCTCCATCTTTCCTTCCAGGCATCCATGTCCTTCCAGGCATCTCTCCATCTATTCCTGCATCTTTCCATCCCTTCTCCAGCCCTGCATCTCTATCCCTTCTCCATCCTTTCTTGTGTCCCTCCCTCTCTCCATCCGCCCAGGGCCAGGTCTCACCCCAAATCCAAGAACTTCCTCCGCGTTTTCTTATCGAGCCCCACAGTGGGGCTGGCCGGCTCAGGGGGGCTCATGTCCCGACTGTCGTCTGCAGGAGGAGGACGGGAGCATCACCCACTGCCTCCCACATGGGTGCCAGGGTCCCCACATGCCCCCCAGCTGGGGGGGGTCTGGGGAACTCACCTTCGCTGTGCCGCTGGGGCCGGGCGTCGCGGCGGGCGAAGCCGGGCGAGCTGTCGGAGCTGTGGCAGGGCTGGGGCAAGGGGGTGCCCGCCAGCCCCTCCTGGGACGAGGCATTGGTGAGGGGCTGGTAGCAGCTGAGGGGGGGGCGAGGAGGCTGGGGGGTCCCTCAGCACCCACCACACTGCCCCCACCTCGAAGGAGAAGTCAGCACCATGGGAGAAGGGCGAGGGGGCCGGGGGCTGCCATCACCCTTGGCTCCCTGGGGGGCACACGGCATTGGGGGAGGGGGGGTGTCCCCCATCCCCTCCCTACTCCCAGCCAAGGCATCCCCCCACAACCCTGCCCTTGGGTCCTTGGTGCCCCCTGGGCTCACCGCTGCCTCGGGCCCCTCGTCGCCCTCGGTGGAGCTGGCACTGTCTCGCAGGCGGGAGCGGGATGGCCGGTGCCGGCGGCCCTTGGCCAGGAGCCGCGCGCGGGCCTTCTGCAGGCTGCTGTCCAAGCGCGGCGTCTCTGGAACCACAGCGGTAAAATCTGGGGGTGAAAGAGAGACCGGGGCAGAGAGAGAGAAAGAGAGAGAGAGACAGACGGACGGGGGGGGGGAGGGAAGAGGTGGATGGAGGGAGGGAGGGATGGTGATGGGGAGAAGGAGGAGGACAGGCAAATGGAGAGGTAGGGACAAGGCGTTACGAGGGAAGGACGGTTGGAAGGATGGGTGGACAGATGGACAGGTTAGGAAAAGGTGATGGACAGACAGATGGGTAGGGATGAGGAGGTGGGGAGGGAGGGGTGGACAGGTGGAGAGGTAGGGAGAGGGAAGATGGTGGATGGATGGATGAACAGACAGGTAAGGGAGAGGGCAGAGGATGGACAGGGACAGGGAGGGAGGGATAAGGCCAGAGATGGAGGGACATGGATGAGTGAAGACAGGGATGGAAGGACAGATGGCCGGGTAGGGCAGGGAGAAGGGGATGGGAGAGCATTGCAGGGAGACGTGGACAGACAGTCAGAGAAGGCCAGCCCAGCGGAGAGGGGACAGAGGGACAGCAGGGCACAGGGACAAGGTAGGAGAATCAAAGGATGGGTGGGGGATCCCAGTGGGGGATGTGGATGGATGGATGGATGGGGCACCCCGGTGGGGTGGGACAGGGGACATAGGACAGAGGGACAGAGAGAAGTGTTCAAAGAGATGCCCTGGCACAGGGAGAGGAGCAGTGGGGTGTCCCCAAGGACAGAGTGTCCCTGGCACCCGGGAGGAAGAAAGCTTTGTCCAGAGTCTCACTGGGATGTCCCTGATGTTCCTGCCCTGTCACAGCCTCCTGCACCCTAACGCCAGCCCGAGGAGCAGCTCTGGGCAGTGTCCCCTGCTGTCTCCCCATGTCTGTGTCACCCTGTGCACATCACTGTGCCCACACCCACATCCTTGTGTGCCCCATGTGTCCCTGTGTCCCCATGTCCCCCTGCCCCATGCACGTCCCTAAGCCCACACGTGTGTATCTGTGCCACATGTGTGTCCCCTGCCCCATGTGTGTCCCCTGCCCCACACGTGTCCCTCCGCAGGTGACTGCATGCCCCATGCCTGTCTCCAAGTACGTGTTGTCCTCAGGCCCAGCTCTGGGGTCCCCCTCCCTCGCAGTGGCAGGCAGAAGGACACTTGGGGTGGGTGGGGACCCGTGGGGGCAGCACCCATGGGTGATTCTGCACCCCACGGGCCCCTGGGGACTCACCGAAAACCTCATCCACGTCCTGCAGTTTGGAGACAGACATGGTGGGACAGAGCTGGGGACAGAGGCGACAGTCAGGGAGGGGGGCACCCCATGCCGAGGGGAGGGGGGTGAGGGGGAGTCGAGGAGGGAACTAAGACCCCTGTGCACTCAGACGCTCTGTGCGTAGGGGTGGGAAGGGGGTGTCCCCCTCCTGGTGTCCCCATTCGCACAGCCTCACAGCGCTGGGGGGCAGGGACTGGGGGGGGAGCAGGACGCAGCACACACCGTCCCCCGCTCGTGGAGGGCAGCCCCCCCGGGGGCAGGTGGGGCAAGAGCAGGCTGGGGGCGGTGGGTGTGGGGATGCTCTTTGCAGGGCAGCTGGGAAGGGGTTAAATCTCTCTCCCTTCCCCCCAAATCCCTGGTGTTCGGGGGTCTCTCCGGGGTGTGTGTGTGGGGGGGACCTCATGCCTTGGCAGTCTGGTGGGGGCTGGCAGGGCGAGGGGGGGCAGATCCGAGCCCAGCTCCCCCCCAGCCCCTCCCTCCCCCCAGGGAGCCGGGCCAGCGCGGTCGTGTGGGGCTGGGAAGGGGGGCTGGGCTGGGGGGGGGGCTGGGGGCAGTGCCGGGAGCGGGTACGTTACCGGCAGGGGACAGTACCGTCGCGGGGTGGTGGTGTACCGGGATGCTGTACCGGAGATGGGGCCCTACCGGGGCTGCTGTACCGGGGCTGGGGCGGTACCGGGATGCTGTATCGGGGCTGGGGCCGTACCGGGGATGCTGCACCGGGGGTGGGGCCGTACCGGGGATGCTGTACCGGGGGTGGGGCCGTACCGGGGATGCTGTACCCGGGGATGGGGCCGTACCGGGGGATGGGGCTGTACCGTGGATGCTGTACCGGGGGATGGGGCTGCACCGGGGGTAGGACTGTACCGGGGATGATGTACCGGGGGTGGGGCTGTACCGGGGTCGCTGTCCGGTGGATGGGGCTGTACCGGGGGTTACGCCCAGGTCCCTCGTCCCCCTCCCCCACTCACCCGCGCTCCTCGGGCATCCTGGGCACCTCCCGCCGCCGGGCCGGGCCGAGGGCGCCGGGGAAGCGCCGGGCAGCCGGGCCGGGCCGAGCCGAGCCGAGCGGAGGGCGCTGCGGAGCCGGGCCGCCCCGCCGGGCCGGGGGCCGCGGGGGGGGACAGGAACCCGGAAGCGGCCGGGAGCGGGGGGGGGGGCCGGGATCAACCGCCCCGCCCTGCCCGGCCCGGCCCGGCTCGGCCCGGCCCGGCCCCGGTGCGCGGCGCGGGCGGCGGTGCTGAAGGGACAGCGCCTGCGGGCGGGGCCAGGGCACGGGCACGGGGACACACACGCACCCCGCCTCCCCCGGCCCTCCCCTGCCACCATGGATACACTGGCCTCCCAGTGCCCCCCGGTACCCCCCATCCTTCCCAGTGCCTCCCAGTCCTCCCAGTGCCCCCATCCTTCCCCGTGTCCCCTAGTCCTTCCCAGTCCTCCCAATGCCTCCTAATCCTTCCCAGTACCCCCCCAATCCTTCCCAGTACCCCCCATCCTTCCCCATGCCCCCTAGTCCTTCCCAGTCCTCCCAGTGCCCCCCATCCTTCCCCATGCTCCTTAGTCCTTTCCCGTCCTTCCAGTGCCCCCAAATCCTTCCCGGTGAACCCCAGTGCTTCCCAGTACCCCAGTCCTCCCCATCCTTCCCTGTTCCCTCTAGTCCTTCCCAGTCCTCTCAGTGGCCCCCATCCTTCCCCATGTCCCTTAGTCCTTCCCAGTCCTCCCAGTGCCCCCCATCCTTCCCCATGTCCCTTAGTCCTTCCCAGTCCTCCCAGTGCCCCCCCATCCTTCCCCATGCCCCCTAGTTCTTCCCAGTCCTTCCAGTGCCCCCCATCTTTCCCTATGCCCCCTAGTCCTTCCCTGTCCTCCCAGTGCCTCACAATCCTTCCTAGTGCCCCCAATCCTTCCCAGTAGCCCCCAGTCCTCCCCATCCTTCCCTGTGCCCCCTAGTCCTTCCCAGTCTTCTCAATGCCCCCCATCCTTCCCCATACCCCCCAGTCCTCCCTGTGCCCCCAACCCTTCCCAGTGCCTCCAACCCCTCCCAGTGCCCCCAACCCCTTCCAGTCCCCCCAGTGCCCCCCAGTTTGCCCCCGCCTGGGACAAGGAGGCGTGGGCGACGCTGAGGCCGTTTATGGGGCTGGCGGGATGCATGGACGCTGCATTACAAAACGAGGACCAGTACATACATACGTACATATATATATAGTATATACACCCACAGGTATACGTGTGAGATTAAATAACCCCAGCACCCCCCCGGGGCTCTTCCTCCCCGCCCCCCACTTAAATACTTCCCCCCCCCCCCCCCAAGTGGCTCCAATCCAGTCGGACACCCACCCCTACCCCATCCCTCCCACGTGCCCGTGCCCTCCTCCTCCCCCTCCCAGTATAACCAGCTCTGGCTCCCAGTTGCCCCCACATCCAGTTACTGTCGGAGACTCGGTACTTTGGGGGGGAGGGGCGAGGGGGCAAAATAGAAACGAAAATAAAGGGATTCCCCCTGGGCCGAGGGGCTGGGACCCCCCTACCCAGCTGGGGTTGGCCAGTGGGGGGGTGCGTCCCAGCCCCAGAGAAATACTGTGATTTATTGGGGGGAGGTATTTACAGTTGGGGGGGGTAAGAGCATCGCCCCCACCCTGGAGGAGGACCCCTGTGCATTATTCCCCCCGCCCCCAGGGAAGGCGAAAGCCCTGGGCTTGGGGAGGGTGGTGGCAGGTGCTAGGGGGCCCTGGGGGCAACCCCCCCAGCCGTGCCCCTGCAGTGGGGTACCAGGAAGCCCCCAGATCCCCGGGGGGGTCGCGGAGGGGCTGGTGTCACCCCCATGCCCACTGCAGAGGTTGGCAAAGGCTGAGGGGATCCTTCTGGCCCGGTGGTGGTGGCACTGGTGGGGGGGGGTGGGGTGGGGGGGCACCTTGGGTCCCCCCCTCCATGGCGAAGGTCCGTGGTGTCCCAGGCACAGAACCCGAGGGGGGCACCTCGCTGTGGGACCGGGGTAAGTCCGCAGGGGCGGGGGGGCAAAGGCAACCAGCCCCTTCCCAGCCGGTGCTCCAGGTGAGTCCCAAGAGGAAGAGCTGGGGTGAGGGGGGGGGTGAGGGGGGGGGAGGGGGGGGGGGCGCTTCCAGCATACCCCCGCTTCGCTGCCCAGTATGGCTCACATGTTGGGGGGGCAGTTCTGTCTGCCCTCCCCCCCCCAACAGCGTCCAACCGGGGTGCCAGCTCTCCGGGGTGCCAGCTCTGTGTCCGGGGGGGAAGAGGGGGTCAAGTTGAAGGGAAGGGGGAGGCCGGGGGGGGGGGCATGCCCCCCGCCCCAATTGGTCCATCACGTCACCACGAGACTCACACTGGACACAGACATGAACGCGGGGTGTCCGCACCACCCCACCCCCCCCGGACACCACCCCCACCCCCCCCAAGACGTGCCCTGCTCCCCCCTTTGCTGTCTGTGCCCCCAGGGGGGAGTGGGGGGCACCAGGGGGCTTTGGCGGGGGTCTTGGCTCCTCCCTGGTGGGAAGGGGGGAGGGAACGGGGACAGGGCTGGGGGAGAAGCCCCCCCCAAATCGCTGTGGTTTGAGGGTGGTTTAAGTCGGGTTGGAATTTTTCAAAGTCTGCAGCTTGGCCTCCAGTTCGGAGATCTGAAAAACAGCAAAGGGGAGAGAGGTCTCAGCGGGGGGGACGGGGGGCGGGGGGCGGCACAGGGCCGGGGTGGAGGGGAAACAGACACGGGGACACGGAGACACGGGTGTGGGCAGAGACATGGGCATGAACATGTGGCCGGGGGGGGACAGGATGAGGGCATAGGGATGGGGACATGGGGGGGGACACGGGGGGGCCACTGGACTTGGGGGGCGCACAGGACAAGGGGGTCAGGACACAGGGGAGCTGGGGTGGGCAGAGACGAAGGGCTGGGGGGATAAAGGGGGGATGACAGGCAGGGGGCCAGCACAGACAGGGTGCTGGAGGGCCGGGGAGGGGCTGGGGGGGCACAGGGCTGGGGGCACAGGGGCGGGCAGGGGGGCTGTTGGCAGGCTGGGGGTGAGTCTCTGTGGGACATCGGGGGATGCTTTGGGGGTGACAGGAGGAGGGCACAGGGGTGGGCAGACTGGGGGGCTCTGCTGGGGGCCAGGGGACCTCCCTGCTGCCCGCCTGCACCCTGGTGCCCCCCAGCTGGGCAGGTGCTGGCCCCCCGCTGCCCCTCACGGCAGGTGCTGCGGGATCCTGGGGGATCCACCAACCCCGCAGAGGATCTGCTATGACCCAGCACAGCTCTGGTCCCACACGCTGGGGGGGATCCAGTGTAGCTAGCATGGAATCCAGTGCGATCTGTTGTGGGATCCAACATGACCAGCATGGGATCCAGAGGATCAAGTGTGACCGTGCCTTGTGCAGATCTACCAGGAACCACTGCATGATCCCGCACAAGCAGCCTGGGATCCAGTGCCCAAGATCTCTTTTGATCCATTATGGGATGTCAGACCCTGAAGCAGGATCCACTGCAACCCAAACCCTAGGCAGATCCACTGCAATCCAGTGTGGGATCCAGTGCCAGGAGGAGGATCGGGCGTTCGCCAGCACCCGATCAGATCCACTGCGATCCAGTGCAGGGCACAGTGGCAGGAGCACAATCCGGTGGGAGCCGGCACCCAAAGCAGATCCACCGCAATCCGGCATGGGATCCAGCAGCCGGAGCTCAGTCCGGAGGGGAGCCAGCGCCCCATGCAACTCCGCTACCACCCGGCGTGGGATCCAGTGGCTGGCAGGAGCCGGTGCCTGAGCAGATCTGCTGTGATCCATCCTGGGATCCAGCGGCGACAGGAGCCCATGGGCCGCGACGGCGGCGTGGCAGGAGCGGCTGGTGGAGCGGGCTGGGTGGCGGGGCCGAGGCTGGGGCCGGCCGTGCCCGGGGGGCTCAGGGGCAGCCCGCGTCCCGGCGCCCAGTGCCCACCTTCTCCTGCAGCTTCTCCATCTCCTCCTTGTGCGCCAGCTCCGACTCCTCCAGCACCCGCCGCTGCGCCGTCTCCTTCTTCAGGAACTCTATCTCCCTGTGGGGGCCAGCACATGGGTGCACGTCACCCACACCCAGCACCGGGGAGACCCTCGGGAGGTGGGGCAGGTCAGGGGGGACCCCGGGTGACAGGGAGGGACCGTGCTCAGTGGGGTGGTGGAGCCCGGGGATCTCCCAGGGGACGGTCCCTGCCCAGGGGATGGTCCATGCCCACGGATGCGGGATGCCCAGGGACGAAGGAGCTGGTGCCCCAGGGATGGGTCCATGTCAAGGGGAAGATCCCTGCCCGCGGGACGGAGGGTGCCCAGGGAGGGTTTGGTGCTTTCAGGGATGGGTTTCTGCCCAGAGGATGGTCTGTGCCTGGGGAACGGTTCACGCCCAAGGGATGGGCCATGCTCAAGGGCAAAGGGCGCCCATGAAGGGGTCAGTGCCCCACGAGTGGGTCCATGCCAAGGGCATGGTCAGTGCCCAGGGAAGGGTCCATGCCCAGGGGGATGCTCTGCGCCCAGGGAGGATCGGTGCCCAGGGCCCAGTGCTGCCCTCACTTTTGCTGGTACTCCTTGATGAGCCTCTTGGCCTTGCTGTACTTGCGCTCCAGGGTCTGGTACTGGGCCTGGGTCTCCTTGAGGTGCTCATCCACAGCCTGGCAGAGGTTCTGCGCCTCCATCCAGTACCCCTCCAGCTTCTCCATCCGCTCCTTGTTCTCCTCCACGCTCTGCTCCAGCTGGGCCTTCTCAGCCCGCCAGCGCGCCTTCTCCTGCTCCAGGCAGTGCAGCTGGGGGACAGCAGGGTCAGGGCATGGCATGGCATGGCCAGGGAGCAGGCATGACATGGCACAGCACGGCACGGCACGGCACGGCATGGCACAGCACAGCATGGCCAGGCATGACACGGCATAGCACAGCACGGCACGGCATGGCACGGCATGGCCAGGCATGACATGGCACAGCACGGCACGGCACGGCATGGCACGGCATGGCACGGCACGGCACGGCATGGCCAGGCATGACACGGCATAGCACAGCACGGCACGGCATGGCATGGCCAGGCATGACATGGCATAGCACAGCACGGCACGGCATGGCATGGCCCGGCATGACATGGCACGGCACGGCACGGCACGGCATGGCACGGCATGGCATGGCACGGCACGGCATGGCACAGCATGGCACGGCACGGCATGGCATGGCCAGGCATGACATGGCACAGCACGGCACGGCACGGCACGGCACGGCACGGCATGGCATGGCACGGCACGGCACGGCATGGCCAGGCATGACACGGCATAGCACAGCACGGCACGGTGAGAGGGCTGGGGAAGATGTGGGGAGGCAAGAGGGGATCGGGGAGATGGAGACCCAGGGGGGGCCAGGGAGATGGAAGGGGGTCCCGTCTGCCCGCAGGGAGCCAGGGCACCCACTCACCTTCCTCTTCAGCTGCTGGATCTCGGCCTCGGTGACGGCATGCTTGATCTGGAGCTGCAAGAGAAGCCAGGTGTTCAAATGGGGCACGCGGACACGCTGCCACGTGTGGACACGCTCCCCTGGCAGCCCCCGTCCCCTCCTCACCTCCTTGAACTTGTGCACCAGCTTTTCAGGGTCCATCTCCACAGGGGAGAGTGTGTCCTCGTTCTCGGCCAGCTCAAACACCTCAATGGCCATCTCCCCGCTGGGGAACATGGGGCTCATCTCCTCCTCCTCATCTGTAGCGTACTCGCCCGTCTGCAGAGGACATGGACTAGCGTTGGCACATGGTGGTCCCCAGCCTGACACCCCAAACCCATCCCACCTGAGGAAACTGAATCACCAGCCCCATATGGGGTGGGGGAACCACATCTGTCCCCTCCTGGGTGGGTGCTGTCCCACTCACCTCCTCGTCATCCTCAGTGTACTGGGTGTAGCGCTGCTCGATCATCTCCCGCTGCCACCGCTCCTGCTCCAGCGTCTGCTGGATCAGCTGCGCCACCTCACTCTGCTCCCCTGGCTTCTCCCGCCCAATGAGGAACCTGTGGGGACAGCAGGGCTCAGCCGGGGGTGGGGGGCTCTGACCACGGGGGGGGGGCCCAAATCGGGGACACCCAGGTGGCACATCCAGGAGACAGTGGGAAGGCTCAGCCAGGGGACGCCCAGGTGGCACAACCAGGGGACATCCCTGCTGGGACAGGCAGTGTTCCTGGGGGGAAATCCCAGGGGGGGAATTATGAGGCCTCTGGATGAGTTGGGGCGCTGAGGGGATGCTGGGATGATGTGGGGGGGGCAGAGAGCACTAGGGCGGCACAGGGCAGACAGTGGGCATGGGGACTGGAGGGACAGAGGTATTTCGGGGCAGGGGGACAGCCCAGCCTGGGAGCTGGGGTGCTCTGGGGACAGGCCATGGGGCAGGGTGCACAGGGGGGTCCCCCGGCCCCCCAAACACCCCAGCCCTGGGCCCTACCGGACACGGCCCTTGGTGTTCCTGAGGACGGAGGCGGCGAAGCTCTGCGTCACCCCTACCAGGCTGGTGCCGTCCACCTCCACAATGAGATCGTTCACCTGGATCCTGGGGACAAGGAGACCATCGCAACGGGCCCACCCCTTGCCCACCTCCCCAACATCTCCCACCCCAGGGAACATCTGGCACATCTGCCTGCTCCCACACCAGCTTCTCCATCACCAGCCAAGCCCACAGGCATGTGGCAGTGGGGACCGTGGTGGGTGTTTGGGGCCAGGCAGCCCTTACCTGCCATCCCGGTGGGCCGCCCCACCCTCCGTCACCGTCTTGACGAAGATGCCCAGCTTCTCCAGGCCCATGTCGGCCCCTGCGCCCATGCCAATGATACTGATCCCCAGCCCTTCGGAGTCTGCAGAGACAGACAGCTGTGTCCTGGCAGGGTGCAGCAGCCACCCAACATCAATGGAGTCACCTCCAACCCGTCCCCAAGGTGCCGCAGGGGCGCTGGGGCGCGGGACAGGGTGAGGACCCACCTTTCTCCAGCTCCACAGGGAAGAGGTCAAGCCGCTCCACTCTCTTCTCCAGCTCGTACTCGGCCGACGCGGCCATGGGGTCGACATCTTCGTTGCGGCGGTCGTAGTCTTCGTTGGAGTAAGTGCTGAAGACCTGCCGGGGCGGAGGGAGCTGCTCAGCGAGGCACCGGGATGGGGCAGACAAGCACCGCAGCCACCCACAGCACCGGCAGCACCTGTGGCCGAGGGGGCATCCCGGGGTGGGGGGAGCCCTGGGAAGGGGCATGGGGGGCATTACTGAGCCTGTGAGATACTGGAGAATCCCCCCCCCCAAGAGTGAGGGGGAGTGTGAGGAAACTCAGATGGTTTGGGGGTGGCCCTGGCAGCAGTGATGGTGCCGTGCCCTGCCCACTGTTGGAAGGACAGGTGGATGATGGATATATGGATGGATGGATGAATGGATGTACTGAGGGATGAACAGATGGACTGAGGGATGAATGGCTGGATGGACGGATAGATGGATAGCTGGATGGATGGAAGGATGGATGGATGGAAGGATGGATGGATCGAAGGATGGAGGGATGGATGAATTGAAGGATGGGTGGATGGATGGATGGATGGATGGATGGATGGATGGATGGATGGTGTGTGCAAGCACTGGCTGCTCTGTGACACAGTTTGGTGTGTGCAGAACTGGCTTGTTCCCCTGCTCCTCCCCTCTCCTTCCCTAGTCAGGGGCTTCTCAGCTCTCAGCCCACCACCTTCTCATGGTCCAAACGGCCCCACGGGAGCAGGGAAGGGCCCTGATCTCAGGACAGCCTCACCTCTGCCCTTCCCTGCACCTTACCCCTGCCTGGATACCTCCATCCAAGCCTGAGCTGCCAGCCTGAAGCCCAGGGACCCCAACCCACCATTGTCCCTGGGAGAGGTAAATCCCACCCTAGGTGTGGGGGTTGGTTTATTCCCCTCATTTTCCACCTGGCAGGTTCAGCTTCCACCTCCCTGTGCTCGCCTGGAGGGATGCCTGGGCACAGGGAGCACCAGGGACTCTGCAGGCCTCGGGGGTCCATGGGCCACCCCTGTGCCCAGGTCTCTGTCCCTCCCAGGCCCACTGTTCCCCATCAGGCTTCACTTGCAGGGTGCTTGGGCACTGAGGAGGGGTCAGCCTTGGGGCTGGGGCTGCCCCTGTCCTCTGGGTCTGGGGACATTGAGGTCCCCAGCCACCTTCAGTCCCAAGGGAGCAGGGATGGGGACGTCTGGGACTGCCGAGGCCTCGTGGCAGCCCCATCCGAGGCCAGGGACGGAACCCAGCACGGGGCATCGAGCCAGAGCGGGGCGACGGAAGGCAAAGGAAGTCGGGACCACACACGTATGGTCCTCTAATGTGTTAAATCCCGGGGGACACTGACCCCCATCATGGGGCACCCCTAAACCCTCCCACACCTGGTCCACAGGAGTTAGCAGCTCAGGAGGGGCTGGGGGCAACCCCACACTCACCCTTGGGCTGGGTGCCCTTGTGCCAGGCACTGAGGTCGGACAATGTCCCCAGCCCAGAGCCAGGAGTGGGGTGCCTTGTCCCCGCACCCTGGGGGGCTGCCTTTTCCCCGCACCCTGGGGGGTTGCCAGCAGCCCTCCAGATGGGGACAGGCTGGCCGGGCACAGAGCCTGGCAGATGTCTCCAGAGGGGCCCCAGCTTGGTGATGCCGCCGGGCGAGTGGATTAGGGACAAGACCACAGCGTGAAAGCCTCGCAACAAAGGGTACAAGGGATGAGTGTCAAGGGCCATCGCACAAAGCCCGGTGACATTCACAGATGGGCAGGATCCACCCGGGGGGCTCCCAGGAGTGCTGGGGGTGAGCAGGGCAGGGGACATGCCTTCGTACCCCGTCCACACACGGTCCCCGGGGTGCTGCAGGCACCTGAGCCCACAGCTGCAGGCACACATCCTGGCTCATCCTGCTGTGCCCCCCACCCCTGTCTCCAGGTCTGGGGG
Organism: Falco naumanni; assembly: GCF_017639655.2. Lineage (NCBI taxonomy): Eukaryota > Metazoa > Chordata > Aves > Falconiformes > Falconidae > Falco > Falco naumanni. The sequence continues at coordinate 530,884 of NC_054071.1, forward strand.
GGGTGGGATGCGCCAGGGGCCTGGAGGAGGTTCCAAGGGGGAAGCAGCCGGAGCCAGCACAAGCCCAGGGGAAGGGGCAGCATGTGTGCCCCACCTCAGGGTGCAGGGCGCCCACCTTGGGGCCCGCGCTGGGGCTGGGTGGGGGTCCCCAGTGCTCCTGGCCCTAACCGCTACAGCAGGTTTGCGGGGCTCAGCATCACCCGTGCACCCAAGGGGGAAGCTGGAGTGCTCAGACGCTCCGGTTCCCTCCCCACCGTCTCATGTGGGACCCCAACCATCACCCCGAAGCGGAATGTGGGCAAAAGCAAGAGGCTAAAGGCTGTGCTGGGGCGAACAGGGCACCCCAAAAAGCCCAGCTGCCCATCCATGGAGAGGACACCCTCCCCAGGGCTGGCCTGGCAGGCTCCCATAGGACCAAGTCCCCCCCCCAGCATGCAGCCACCCAGCACACTGCCACTGCTGTCCCCTGCCCGGGCCACGGTGGTCCCCGTCCCCCCATCCCAGGTGGGGCCACCCACCCGCTCTGACTCAGAGCCAGAATATAGGCCGAGCTCTAAAAATAACCCAGCTCCGGCACAAAGCAATCGCTGCTTCTCCGGTTGGGGGGATACAAGCAGGAGAGAACACCCCGAAATAGCTGCACGGCCCCTTCCCACCCCATCGCCACGGGAGCATCCCAGATGGGGACCCCAAAACCAGCCAGGGAACGGGGGAGACGGGCGATGCTACCCCCGCCCGGCCATGCCGCCAAGACACTTCCCCTTCCTCCACTTCCCGAAAGAGTCCTGGGCGCTGGGCTGGGCCCATGGGCAGGGGCAAAAGCCCCTCCACTGCCACCTCATCCCCGGGGACCCGCGGTTTGGGAGGATCCCCAGCACCGAGGGACCACAGGGGACCACGGGCAGAGGGTGGCGGTGCAGCCACGGCACCCAGCACCCTGCACCCAGATATTTCGGGCATCCCCACCCAAAATATGGGGTGGGTCTTGGCCCGTCCCAGGCACGGCAGTGGGTTGGCAGCGGGTGCTGCGCATGGCCCACTCCAGTGAGTGCCAGCACCACCCCTCCCCATCACACCGGCCCCGGGGGGACCCCTCGCTGGTGGGGGTGCTGTGCCACGCCAGGGCAGGGGCCTTCCTTAGCCAGCTCGTCAGGCCTGGGTGGCCGCCCTCATTCCCCCAGCACAAGAGTACGGCCAAGCGGGATGCCAGGCCCTGTGGCTGGGGGGGGGAGCACAGACCCCCACCCCACATCCCTGTCCCTGGCACCAGTCCCCTCCAGGGGTCATCCACCCACCCTGGGGTACCCCCCCTCCCCAGCTGCCGCCCACCCCAGGCTGCCCCCCCTCCGCAGCTGCCCCTCCATCCCCAGGCAGTCTCACCTGGATGGGGGCTGTGCTGAACTGGATCTTGCGGTTGGGGACAGGCTCCTCTTCCTCGGACAGCCCAGGGATCTCCACACAGCCTGACTCGGGCTCGTACAGCCCTTCAGCCTCCTCCTCCTCCTCCAGCCCACTGCCCCCCGAGTCCTCCCCGAGCCCACTGTAGGCACTTATGTCCACCAGGTCCGCCTCAGAGAAGTCCTCCTTCTTGGCCTCCTCGTAGGTATCGCCCTCCTCCGCCCGCTCGCCCTTGACGCCCTCCTCGCCTGCAGCTGCCCCCAAGCCCCCTTCCAGCCGGGGAGCGGTGGGCACCTGACCCTCGGCCCCCTTAGCCGGCTGGGGTGCAGGCACTGGTTCGCCTGCCACCGTCGCCTCCTCCTCCTCCTCCTCAGCCTCGCCGCTCTCCTCCACCTCCACCGGCTTGATCTTGCAGACCTCCTGCACCCGTGGGGCAGCCGTCTCCTTCTCCGCCGGCCGGCCGCTCTTCCCCACCGCCTTCTCCTCCTCCGGCGGCCGGCTGCGGGCCAGGGCAGCGTGGCCATCACCCAGCCGCCCGGCCTCGGGGCTTGGCAAGAAGACGCGGGGTCGCTTGCCCACCACCTTGGCATTGAGCGGTCCTCCTGCTCGCCCGGGTGCCTTGTGCAGGTTGTTTCGGAGGTCGGCCTTCTCGAAGACAGCGCTGAGCTGGCTGACGGTGGGCGAGACGGCTTCGGTGTCTAGCTTGTCCAAGGACTCGGTGCTGCCGTTGAACCTCACCACCACGTCCAGCTTACGGTCCTGGAAGCCAGCTCGTTCCTTGCGCAGCAAGAGCTTGGTGGTGGTGGCCTTCTCCTGCGGGCTCCTCTCGAAGATCTTGCGGGTCTCCTGCAGCTTGGAGAAGGGCTTGTCGGGCTTGGAGTCGAAGCGGCTGACCCTCTCCGAGACACTGGTGCCCAGCTTGAGGAGGCTGCCCTGGTCCATGCTCTCGCTGAGGCTGCCGGCGCGGGGCAAGGAGAGGCGGACGGGCTTCTCCTTGGCCTTGGCCAGGTCGCAGGCGCCCTCGGGGCCGGGCGCCGTCCCCATCTGCAGGAACATGTTCTTGATGCGATGGACGTTGGAGCCATACTTCTTACCCCGGCTCTTCTTGCCGTCTTCTCCGTCAGCCTCCTTTGTGGGCGCCAGGGCCTGGATGGTGGCCTCGTAGGCATTGCGGTGGGGGGACGCGCTCCGCAGCCCCCCGCCGCCCGCCGCCCCGCCGGAGGGAGCCCCCCCGCCGGCGGCCGCCCCGCCGCCTGCCTCCGTCCTCAGCATGCCGGCCCCGGGCCGCGCCGCATCGCCCGCCGCCGCCAGCGCCGCTCCCCCCGCCCGCCGCGGCCCCTCGCCGCCTGCCGCGGCGTGGGGAGGGGGCGCCGCGGGGGGGCCGCCGCACACCTGCACCGGCCCGCGGGGGGCTGCGGGGCCCGGTCAGGCCATGTCCATCCCGGGGGGGCCCTCCGGCCCGGCCCTGCCTCCCTCCTCCCTTCCCCTCCGCTTCCCCTTTCTCTGTGGCGGCGATGGAGCCGCGGCGGCTGCGATCCGCCCGCCCCGCTGCCCGCAGCGCCCTCTGGGTCTTAGCGGCGCCGCCGCCGCCACCGCCGGGACCCCGGCCCCGCTCGCCGCCCCGCGGCCCGCGCTCCCCGCGCCGTGCCGCGCCGCCTGGCCCCCTCCCCCGGCCCGCGGGTGGTGCCACCCCCCGGTCTGTCCCCGTGTCCCCCTCCGGCTCTGCCTCCCACCGCGCCTGCTTCTGCCCCTGTCCCCCCGGTCTGTCCCCGTGTCCCCCCTCCGGCTCTGCCTCCCACCGCGCCTGCTTCTGCCCCTGGGACCCCCGGTCTGTCCCCGTGGCCCGCGGGCTGGTCCCGATGGCCCCTCGGTCCCGTACCCCCACCCCCACCCCCGTCTGCGACCCATACCCCCTGGATCTGCCCCTACCCCCTCCTCCCTCCATGCTCCGTGCTGTCCCCACATCCCCTGTTTTTGTACCCATGCCCCACCGTCCCATCCCCATAGCCCCCCGGGTGTGTACCCATGCCCCCCCCCCCGTCCCCGTGTTCCCCCCTCCTGTCCCCATATCCCCCCTGAGTCTGTACCCACATCCCCCCATCTCATCCCCTTATCCCCCCCGAGTTTGTACCCACATCCCCCCATCTCATCCCCTTAACCCCCAGTTTGTACCCACGTCCCCCAGTCCTGTCCCTGCACCCCTCCCGGCTCTGTCCCCACATCCCCCTGCGCCTCCTCCCTGTGTCCCCTCAGCCTTGTCCTTGTGTCCCCCTGCTCCCATCCCTCGGGATCCCCACACCCGTGCCCAACACCCCTCCACCTCGAGGTGTCCCCACGGGACCCCTATTTACTTTCTGTCCTCATAAATCCATCTCCGGGGTGCAGCCCGTCCCCGTCCCCCGTCCCCGTCCCCCCCGACGGCTCCACCCAGAGGGGAAACTGAGGCAGGGGTACCCGGGGGCGGGGGGGCGCAGTGGGCTCCCCTGCCTTCCTGCACCACCCGGGGGATATTTGGGGGCGGTTATTGGTGGGTTTGCTGCCTTCCCACTGGGCACCAGGCGGGGGGGGGGGGGGGCAGAGCCGACAGCTGGGGGCCATGCTGGGGGTCCCTGCTGCGGGACAGCACCCCGGGGCTGGGGGACACGGGGGGGGGCTGCCCTGCTCCCCCAGGCCAGCGAGCGCGCAGGCACCAGGACCCTGCGGATGCCCCGCGCCGCCACACGCAGCCTCGCGGCCCTTTGTCCGTGACGCGGCGTGACGCGCTGCGGTGCGACGTCTCCCCACACGGCCACCCCCTTCCCCTTCCGCCACCACCAGCCATGCCCCCCGAGCCCCGCCAGAGGGTCCGGCCCCCCGCCACCGCCAGCCCCCCCGGTGTCCCGGCACCCTCCGGTCCGTCCTGCCAAGCAGCCCCGTGCGGGCGCACACGCATATGACACGCGTGCTCCTGTCCCGGTGTCACACGCGTGTGCAGAGCAGCGATGCTGGCAGGCCGCCTGCCACGCATGTGCGGGGGTCTCAGCTGTCCCTAGGTATCCCCCCACCCCGCTGTGCCCCAGCCCCCACTGCCATCCCACTGCCCGTGAGCTGGGACACCAGGACCAGCCCACCCAGGGGACGCCCCACCGGACCCCCCCTCCAGGCAGCCCCAGTGCTCCCCGTGTGCTGGAGGGGCACCAGGATGAGCCCACCCAGGGGACACCCCACCGGACCCCCCCTCCGGGAAGCCTCAGTGCTCCCTGTGTGCTGGAGGGGCACCAGGATGAGCCCACCCAGGGGACACCCCACCGGACCCCCCCCTCCAGGCAGCCCCAGTGCTCCCCGTGTGCTGGAGGGGCACCAGGATGAGCCCACCCAGGGGACACCACACCGGACCCCCCCTCCGGGCAGCCCCCGGACCCCCCCTCCGGGCAGCCCCAGTGCTCCCCGTGTGCTGGAGGGGCACCAGGATGAGCCCACCCAGGGGACACCCCACCGGACCCCCCCTCCGGGCAGCCTCAGTGCTCCCCGTGTGCTGGAGGGGCACCAGGACCAACCCACCAACCCAGGGGACACCCCACCGGACCCCCCCTCCGGGCAGCCCCAGTGCTCCCCGTGTGCTGGAGGGGCTGGGTGCCACAGGGCCTTGGTGGCAGGAGGTGGCCCCGGTGGGGTGCCTCGCGTGGGACCCCCCCAGGCGGACCCCCCTGTAACACCCCTACCAGGCCAGCCCCGCTGCCTCCGTCAATCAGCCCTGGCCCCGCTCCCGGAGGTGGCGGCGAAGATGGAGGCCCCCAAGCTGCTCCGCGCCTGGGTGCTGGCAGGCGAGTGGCAGCCCTGTCTGCCCCCGGGGGGGACACGGCCAGGCTGGGGGGACCCCCTGCGGGGAGAGGATGGAGGGACCCCCAAAGGAGGGTGGGGATGGGGGCTGCCGGTGGCGGGGGGGACAGGACGGGGACAGGGCTGAACGTGACAGAGCTAAATAAAGCTGTCCTGTCCCTGTGCCAGCTGGGTGTGGGATGGGGGGGGGACACACCAAGTGGGAGCTCTCCGTGATGGCTCCAGGGCAAGGGAGGGTGCTGTCCCCATCCCTGTCCCTGCCCCTGTCGCCCCCCAGCTCCTAAATATCGCCCACCCTGCTGTCTCGGGATGCCTGGCACTGCAGGGACACATTTCTGCCCCAGCCCGGTGTCCCCAGGGGGGTCTGCGGGCACCTGTGGGTCTCCCTGGGGTCTCTGGGCAAGGAGGAAACTGAGGCAGGGAAGGAGCCATGTTCCCCAGCGCCGGCTCTAGCCCTGTGCCTGCCACAGTCATGGCCCTGGGGGAGTCCCAGCCCACCCTCCCCAACCACCATGTCCTCCCCAACCACCGCGTCTCCTCCGAGACCGGAGCCATCTTCGTCCATGAGCTGGAGCGGGAGCTGTTCCAGGATGCCTTCCTCACTGGGCACGAGGATGATGGCGGTGAGGGCCAGGCCAAGGGGAGTGGGGACAAGGGGGGGGGTCCTGCAGTTGTGAGGGGGCTGGGACTGTTAATGGGGGGCACCAGCTAATGCCTGCTCCCCACCAGGCATGACCCCAGCTGGGCCATCTGTCCCTCTCCCTCCCTTCAGGATGGTACCCTTCCATCCCTCCCTCCATCTACCTACCCTTCCATCCCTCCATCCCTCCATCTACCCTTCCATCCCTCCCTCCCTCCATCTACCCTTCCATCCCTCCCTCCCTCCCTCCATCTACCCTTCCATCCCTCCCTCCATCTACCTACCCTTCCATCCCTCCATCCCTCCCTCCATCTACCCTTCCATCCCTCCATCCCTCCATCTACCCTTCCCTCCCTCCCTCCCTCCATCTACCCTTCCATCCCTCCCTCCCTCCCTCCATCTACCCTTCCATCCCTCCCTCCCTCCCTCCATCTACCCTTCCATCCCTCCCTCCCTCCCTCCATCTACCCTTCCATCCCTCCATCCCTCCATCTACCCTTCCATCCCTCCCTCCCTCCCTCCATCTACCCTTCCATCCCTCCCTCCCTCCCTCCATCTACCCTTCCATCCCTCCTTCCCTCCATCTACCCTTCCCTCCCTCCCTCCCTCCATCTACCCTTCCATCCCTCCATCCCTCCATCTACCCTTCCATCCCTCCCTCCCTCCCTCCATCTACCCTTCCATCCCTCCCTCCATCCCTCCATCTACCTACACTTCCATCCCTCCATCCCTCCATCTACCCTTCCCTCCCTCCCTCCCTCCATCTACCCTTCCATCCCTCCATCCCTCCATCTACCCTTCCATCCCTCCCTCCCTCCCTCCATCTACCCTTCCATCCCTCCCTCCATCCCTCCATCTACCTACACTTCCATCCCTCCATCCCTCCATCTACCCTTCCATCCCATCATCCCTCCATCTACCCTTCCATCCCTCCCTCCCTCCATCTACCCCACCGTCCCATCAGGCTGTTAAGCCCACCCAGGAGCAGCATCCCTTCATCCCCCACCCCTGCGGCAGGGGTCCTGCTTGCAGGGCAGGGGTCCACTCGCAGCACAGCCTGATGGCATGCGTGTCCCCATGTCTGTGTCCATCCCCACCTGTCTGTGTGTCCCACAGCTGCCCCCATCACCTTCCAAGCCCACCTCCAGGACCACCCTGACCTGCCGCGGTGGCTGCGGTACATCCAGCGCGACCCCCACCAGCCGGGCTACCTCTATGGCTGTCCCATGGCCACGGAGGTGGGCACCCACACCATCGAGGTAGGTGCCCACCTCACGGCCCCGTGCCAGAGGGTGACATGGGGAGCGGGGGGCTGGCATCTTCGGGGGTCTCTCCTCTGCTCGCAGGTGCTGGCATACAACCGGCACACCTACGAGACAGCGGCACAGCACCTCGTCATCACCATCTTTCCTGCTCCAGGTAAGGGCCATGCACCCCAAAACCACACTGGGCTGCCCCGAAGCCCCCCCAGGTGTCCCCATCAGTGTCACATGTCCCCACAGGTGGGGAGCCGCCGTACCAGGGCGAGTTCCTGGTGGGGAACAGGAACGTGGAGGAGCTGCTGCCAGCGGCCATGCGGGACATCTTCCTCCAGGCCACGGCCGGCGTCTGGGAGCGGGATGACCTCCATGTCATCAATGTCACCTCCACGCTGGACCGGGGTGGCCGCGTGCCCCTGCCCATCGAGGGGCGCAAGGAGGGGTACGGGCAGACCTGGGAGGTCCTGGGGTTGCTCCTGGGCAGACCCCCAGCCTCCGTGTGGGGGTCTGGGGGGGGCCACCTGCAGCCAGTGCCCCCCACCCTGGCAGGGTGTACGTGAAGGTGGGCTCCCGTGGTGCCTTCTCATCGTGCCTGGCAGCGGCCACCTCACCACAGAGCCGGTTCCGCTGCAGCCTGGGCCAGCAGCCCCTCGCCTCCTGCTACGACACCTTCGCCCCCCACTTCACCATCCGCTGGTGCAACCTCACCTTGGTGAGACCCCCGCCCCCACCACCCCCCCCTTGCAATGACCCCCGTGGGGACCCCCCACCTCCCCTAACCATCACCCCATTGCAGCTGCAGGTCTGGCCCAGCCCAACAGCGCTGGGGCCCGTGTGGGGTTCTGGGGTGCTGGAGGAGGGTGGGGATTTCCAGCCCCCCACCGAGGTGCCCCCCCAGGACCTGCTGCCCGGGTACCTGGTGACGCTGCTGGTGCCGCTGGCGGTGGCCGCACTGCTCTGCCTGCTCCTGGGCCACCTCATGTGCTGCCGCAGGGAGGGAGTGTGAGTCGGGGGAGCACACTCAGGGTGGGGGTCCCCCCACCCCAGCCAGGGCATGGGCACCCCAAGCCGGGTGCCCTTTCTCTGGCCGTCCTGGCCCCAGGACAACCTGGGAGTGGTGAGAGCCCTTCTCACCATCTTTATTTTTTCATTCCCCTTTTTCCTCTGTTTTGTAGGCAAAAACGGGACTTGGAGACATCTGAGTAAGTCCCTGCACCCAGGCTGAGCCGGGCGGGTGCTGGGGGGCTGCTCCTGGGGGGCTTTGTTGTGGCTGAGAGGGGGGAGGGCCATTGGGGACAGGGATGGGGAGGGGGACAGCAAGCAGCTGCCTGTCTGGGGAATGTTATGGAGGTGGTGGAGCCTAAAGGTCTCCCCATCCCAGAGGGTCCCCCCCAGCCCCCCTCCTCCTCTCCCCATGCCTCCCCCCCCCCAGTAACCCCCCACAGGCACAGCTGGAGCACAAGAGCTGTTTTGCTTTTGCAATAGCCTTGGCTGGACTCAACACCAGCAAGGAGGACCCCGGTGGTGGGGTGCAGATCCCAGCGATGGAGGACCAACCCCAGTGATGGGGAGCAGACCCCAGTGATGTGGGACAAACCCTAATAATGGGGAGACAGAGACACCCTCGAGCCGCACCCCCCACCAGGGAAGCATGTGGGGACGCGGGCACAGCACCCAATTGTCCTCTTGCCCCTCAGCATCCAGCTGGTCCACCACACCACCATCCACAGTGACACGGAGGAGCTGAGGCACATGGCTCGCAGCCGGGATGTCCCACGGCCCCTTTCCACCCTTCCCATGTTCAACATCCGCACGGGTCAACGCATCAACCCCATGCCTGGTCCCCCGGATGGTGCCTGTGTCCCCCTTCTCCCGCAGTGAGCCAGGGTGGTGGGTGACACCAGGATGATGGCAGGGTGGTGGGTGACACCAGGATGATGGCAGGGTGGGAGGGCAATCCCAGGGGTGGGTATGAGCAAAGGGGTGTCATGATGCTTTTGGGGGCACTTTGCAGGGGTCAAAAGCCCAGCAGCAGGCAGAACCCAGCCGAGTCAGGGATCTGCCTGCCCAGCAGGGCTCTGCCTGTCACCCAGTTATTGCCTGGAGCATTTTGGGGGGATTATCAGCACCTGGGGGGGTCATCAGGATCCACCTGCATCAGTGGGGCAACACAGAACACATGCACCCCAGCCCCTTCCTCTCCAGCCTCCCCTGCCCCGCTTGGCCTGATGAAATCCTTAAATAAGGGCTGTAGAAGCACTAGAGCTCTTCTGCTTTTTGGCTGGGGGAGGAGGGAGTAAACTGTTTTCTTTCTGTTTTCCAGGTGAGGGGGAGGCTGTGTTGGTTTTGCCTTCCCAGGGGTGACACCACCCCCAAGGTCCCTGCTGTGGGATGGGGGCTGTGGGGTGGGTTTTGGCTGATAAAGTGGCTGTTTAGTGATGAGATGTGGCTTTTCTGCTTTATTTTTGGCCCATTGCAAGTAGCCCAGCCTGGCCCTGGTGGCTGGGGTGGCCCCAGGGTGAGGACGGGGTTTGAGGGAGATTTTGGGGTGCAACCTGCTGCTGGGCTCCTGGACGCAGTGTATTGAGTTTGCCAGTTCTCTGCCCCATCCCTGGATGTGCCCTGAGGCTGGGGGGATGCTGAGCGCTGGGGGGATGCTGAGCACTGGGCGGGGGGAGGTCCTGGTCTGTTCCTCCTGTTGCAGGGAGGGTCCTGCTCCCCTCCACCCCCCTCTTCAGCTGCTTTGCTCTATCTGGGTGCCCTGCTTGCCCTTGCTCCCACCCTGCTCCACCCATGGCCCCCCGAAAGACTTGCACATCTCCCTCCAAAGGCTTGGACTAACCTTGCCACCCTGCTTGCCCCCCCCCCAGCCCTGCAGAGGGAAAGGGGCCAGGGACAGTGGGGGGGGGGATGGACACAGTCCCAGGGACCCGCGATGGCACCCTGGGGCATCCCAACAGCCCCCAGCTCACCTGGGTGCCCACGTCTGGCAGGATTCCGCCTGCAGCCCCCAGCTGCTCCAGCCGCTCGCCCCTTCCACCGCGCAGACCTGGGCATCCCGCTCAGCACCCCCATAACCCCTCCCCGGTCCCCCCAGGGGGTCCCCGCAGCCCAGCCTCAGCCCCTTGCCTCCAAAGAAAGAGCCTCTTTCACAGCATCCCCCCCCCCCTCGTGTGGGGCAGGCGCCAGGGTGGGGGTTAGGAAAACACAGGGGCTTGGCGAGGAACAAGGGGAGCCATTGACGGCTGGGGCAGGCGAGGAGAAAGGCGGCACTGAGGCCCCATCCTGCCTGCACAGCCCCCACGGTGCTGCTGGGGTCTCGCTCCTGCCCACCGCAAAGGGGCCTTCGGAGCGGTGAGTGTGGCACATGGTGGGCACTGCCACCCCGGCACGCGTGTGTGCTGCTGGTGGCCGCCCAGTTCCCTTTGCACCAGCAGGAGCTGGATGGGGCTGGCATCTGGGGGGCACCCGCAGGGGTGTGGGGGGCTTGCACCGTGGCACCCACACGCCTCTTGCAGCCCCGGGCAAGCACAGCCCCCTGCCCCAGTTTCAGCACATCTCCCTGTGCCCTCCCGCGCCCAGCTGCAATGTCCGTGCCACCCCCCCCCTCTTCATTTTTGGGGGGGCACCCTGTGCTGGGTGCCCCCAGCCTGGCATAGGCTGTCCCCCAGCCCCCCTTCCTCCCCTTGCTGCCCCCCACGCGTCCCCAGTTCTCCCCGCACTTGGGGGATGGACACACACCAAGGTCCCCTTCCCGGTGGGTGCACAGCAGCTCTGCCCCCCAGATCCCAGCCCCACCCGCCCTACTGGGGGTGGCTCCCCCTTTCCTTCCTCTCCCCCCGCAGGGCAGCGGGGGGGCTGAGCGAGGGGGAGGAGGGCTGGGGGGCTGGCGGGGGCTGGCGGGGGCCGCGCTGGGGTGGGAGGACGGGCAGGACGGGAGTGCAGAAGCGCGGCGGGAGCAGAGCGGGAGCAGCCGGGATGAGAGCAGGAGCAGAGATGAGGGGCTCCCGACCCCACCGCCCCCCACCCACTCACCCAGGACCCCCACCCTGACCCACGAGAGCAAGAGCCGCTGGTGAAGAGCACCCCAGGTTTGTTGGATCATTTCACATGCTTTATTTCAGCAGTCAAAAAAAAAATAATTAAAAAAAAAAAAACCAAAACAATTTTCAAATTTTTATACATATACAAACTAGGTACAGACTCCGGGAGAGCCCGGAGCATCCGCCAGGAGATGGGCCAGCAAGCGGGGTGGGTTCGTGCCCCTCCGTGCCCGGGGAGGGATGGAGGGAGGGTGGGATGGATGGATGGATAGATGGATGGATGGATGGATGGATGGATGGAGGAAAAGCTGCTGGAAGATGAGAGCGGAGCTGAAGATCCAACCTGGAAAGTGGGGTTGTCCTTTTTCCCTTTCGAGGCTTTCAATTTTTTTGGCTCTCCCTTGCATTTGCTCCACGATTTGCTCATGGGATGGGTGAAGGGGGGGGAAATAGCACCTTCAGAAAATTCACAAGTTGAGCTGGACAGCAAAGGAGGTGGTGGTGGTGGAAATAAAATAGAGGGAAATTAAAACAAATGAAGCTAAGTCACGTCTTTGGAGGGTGTAGCACCAGGCGGTCCCAGGCTCGGGTGTTGCAGGACCAAAATAAGAGAATAATAATTAAGAAAAAAGGATAAAAATCCTAGGGGTAAGAAACCTCAGCGACTCCCGAGGGACCTTGAATGGAAGAAAATAAAAATAAAAGATCAATAGAGCAACAAAACAGGAGGAGGGTAAATATTAGAGAAAAATTAGCACCTTTGCTCTGAACCTGGCAGGAAAGTCCCGGCACAGCTGAAAAACCCCAAACGAAGCTAAAACTACTTGAAAATGAAACAAAATTAACCCAAAATTAAAAAAAAAAATAACACCAAAGCACAGCAGTGAGGTAGCCTTCCAGAAAAGGAGAGTACGCAGCGAAGGATCGGGTCTGCTCGGCGGCGGGGCAGCGGCTGCTCCCTGATGTGCTTGGGAATGAATTGATTTTGCTGCCTGAATAAAAATAAAATAAGGAGGGGGGTGGGGGGAAACCAAAAACAAGGGAGTAGGTAGAGAGAGGGGAAACAACAAAAAAAAGCAATTTATAACCAAAAGTTAAACATCTTCCTTGCAGCAAAAAAATTAATATCCTAATGAGATGCAAGAAGCAAAGAGGCCAGTGGGGAGAGGTCGGCTGGAGGGGGGGGTCGGCCGGTTCCGGCGCTCCGGGCTGGGGGCTCGGCACTGCAGGGGAGGCTCGGCACGGCCGCAGTGGCGCTTTCGGAGAGCTGAGCCATGCCGTCTTCAGGGCTGAGGAGTGCCTGACCCCGAGGAGGAGGAGAGGAGGGCAAGCAAGCGAACCCACTTCCTGGTGATTTTGTTTGAAAAGTCATTTATTTTTATTTTTTTTTAGTTGAATGCTTTTTTGGGGTTTTTTTTTAGGTTTTTCTTTTATGGAAACGCAAATAGTTTTAGAGACGCTGGATAGAAACCGACACAAATTCAAGTCCATGTGAAATTTTCTCTTTTTTTTTTTGGCTGTTTTTTTTTTTTTATTATTATTATTATTATCATTATTATTACTCTCTCCTGTTACGCGTGGGGCGTCCGGTTTACAAGAAGCAGACGGGGCCGATGTCAATGCCGAATTCCTGGTCTGGAGCACCAACGTCCATGGGAGCCAAATCTATGATGGGCAGGCGGGAGGTCTTCGTCGTCTTGTACTCGATGACTGTCTTGCCCCAAGCGCCGGTGTGACTCTGCGGGGAGGTCAGGATCAGCCACGTCCCCATAATACGCCCCCACCGCTGCCACCGTGACCACCCCCGGACCACTCACCGTGCAGCCGTCCTCGGTGACACCGTAGGTGAAGCGGCTGTTGCCTTCAGCCCTGATCTCGATCTCGTTGGCTCCTTGGAGGAGAAGGGCCTTCTTCAGGTTGCCAGTGTCGTGGTCCATGTAGGCGACGCTGTTCTTGCAGTGGTAGGTGATGTTCTGGGTGGCCTCAGTGGACATGAGGCGGAGGAAGGTTAGCTGGATGGCGACGTCAGCGGGGTTGGAGCCCTCACCACCATACTCGAACTGCCAGGGAAGAGGCGTTAGGCACCGCAGAGCTTGGTCCATCCCGGTTGTCCCCGCTCATTGTCCCCTTACTCACCTGGAAGCCGTCACTCATCGTCTCGCCGAACCAGATGTGCTTCTTCTCCTTGGGATTCTTACTGAGGTACCAGTTCTTCTGGGCAATGGTGGCCTGGGTGGGGTAGACGCATGTCTCGCCTGTCTCCATGTTACAGTAGACCTTGATGGCGTCCAGGTTGCAGCCTTGGTTGGGGTCGATCCAGTATTCGCCTGTGGGGCAGAGGGAGGGTGGTCAGGGTGTGGGGCAGGAGCCAGGTGAATGGAAGGATGGAGGTGAGGAGCAGCCATGTGGGATGGAGGGGCAGAGGTGAGGAGTAGCCATGGAGGATGGCGGAGGTGAGGGACAAGTGGGAGGAACAGGGGATGGAGGGATAGGTGAGGGGTAGCTGTGAGAGAAGGAGGATGGAGGGATGGTGGGTGGAGTGAGGACCAGCCAAGAGAGATGGAGGAGGGAGGTGAGGAGCAGGTAGGAGGGATCTCTCGGGGTGGAGCATGGAGCTGAGCAGCAGCCATGAGGAACAAAGGAAGGAGGTGAGGAGCAGCTGTGACAAATGGAGGATGAAAGGATGGATGTGAGGAGCAGGTAAGAGGGTTGGAGGTGAGGAACAGCCACAAGAGGCAGAGGATGGTGGCACTGAGAGCAGCCATGAGAGACAGGATGGAGGAATGAAGGTGAGGATCAACCGGAAGGGTGGAAGAAGGATGGAAGTGAGGAGCAGGTAGAGGGGACAGAGGGATGGAAGCGAGGGGCACGAGGACCAGCGGGGACACTGACCGCTCTTCCAATCGCCATGGCACATCTTCAGGTCGCGGCAGGTACGGGCAGGGTTTTTACGGGTGCCCTCGGGGCTGCGGATGTTCTCGATCTGTTGGCTCAGGCTCTTGAGGGTGGTGTCGACTTCCAGGTCCCGGTCGCGCATTACGTTGGCATCATCAGCTCGGTAGTAGCGTCCACCATCGTGGGCCTTCTCCTGGGGTGGCTGGGGCAGGAAGCTGAAGTCGAAGCCACCGCTGGGGGGGCCGGGAGGACCAGGGGGGCCAGGGGGGCCAGGGGGACCCTGTTGGAGGAGAAGGAGGAGGATGGTGAACAGGAGATGAAAGCAGGCGGCTCTGGGCAGGTAGCAGTAGAGGGCAGGATACGTACGACAGGGCCAACATCACCGGTGCGACCGCGGGGGCCGGGGGGACCGATGGGGCCGGGCAGCCCGTTGAGACCATCTTTGCCGGCAGCACCAGCAGAGCCAGGAGGACCCTGCGGGAGAGGAGAAGAGGTGAGCGTGGCCATCCTGCCTGGGCAGAGTTGTCCCCTCCAGCCCCGACCCACATATCCATGAGGAGCCCGATGGCAGCGGGGACCCACTTCCCCCAGGATGCTCCAGCCCTGGCTGGAGGCCATGGCTCAGCTGGGCACTTACTCTTGGACCGGCGGGACCAGAAGCACCAGAAGGACCTTGTTCACCAGGAGAGCCCTGTGCAAAGCAAGGAAGGAGAAGAGCATCAGCATCTCGCTCTGCTTCCAGGCCGTGGGGCAGCAGCCAAGGCCACCATCACCCCGTGGGACTTACAGGAGGACCAGGTGGTCCCTGGAGACCGGAGAAGCCTCTGTGACCTTTCATGCCTCTGTCACCCTGTTCACCAGTTTCACCTTTGTCACCACGGGGACCTTGTGGACCCTGGAGGAGGAGAAGGAGGAAGATGTGTTGAGCAGGGTCCAGACCAGCAACTGCCCCTGCGCTCATGAGGATGCAGAAGCACCGAAGAGGATGGAGGAGAACATCAACTTACAGCAGGACCACGAGCACCAGCAGGACCAGGGGGGCCAGCGGGACCTTGGGGACCCTGGGACAGGAGAAGAGAGGACAGGTTAGAGCATCCTCCACCTTCTGCTGCCACCAGCTCACGACAGCATCACCCTGAGGGGTGGTGGGATGCACAGCTTCCCAGAGTAGATCTCTTCAGGGAGAGCCGAGCGGGGGGCCGGACCCCAGCCCACCATAGGTTTGCACGATCAGTCCTTGCTCGGTAATAGGGTTGAGCCTGGGGCGACCCCTAGGCTGGGGAGGGGGTTAAGGGGGGTCACTCTGGGCAGAGCATCACTTACGGTCTCACCGCGATCTCCGTTCTTGCCAGCAGGACCAACGGGGCCGGGGGCACCAGGGGCACCGGGAGCACCAGGGGGGCCAGCGGGGCCAGTCTCACCACGATCACCCTGTGGGGAGGAGGAGGAGGAGGAGGAAGAGGAGAGGTCAGTGTGAGCCAGCACAGCCCCGTTGCCCCCTCCCGCAGCCCCCTCACCAGCCCACTCACCTTGGGACCGGCAGCACCATCACGACCGGGGGCACCTTCAGCACCAGGAGCACCCTATGGAGAAGCCAAGACCCCCTCGTTAGGGCAGGTAGGGGCTAACGAGGCCCTCGATGGCACCGTCTCTGTTCGGCCCGCCACGGGCCCTGCCATGCTCCGGCTGCAGCAGCGTTCATGAGTGCCATGAGCCGGCAAGTCCTCAGCACAGTGAGCCCAGCGCTGATGTGTAGGGGTCTGTGCCCCCCAACCCCACCAGTTGCCCACAGCTGCTCACCTCACGTCCAGCTTCACCGGGGGGTCCCGCCAGGCCGGGAGGGCCCATGGGGCCGGGAGGACCGCGCTCGCCAGGGGAACCGGAGGGACCTTGCTTGCCGGGTTCACCCTGTGGATGGGAGAGGGACAGGGGGGTGTCAGGCACCGGCGAGCATCCTCCGCCTGGGGCCGCACAGGTGAGTTGGACACCAGGGGGGGTCCCAGCATCGTTTTCCTGGGGAGCCCCCAGGTACTCACAGAGGGGCCAGGCAGCCCAGGGAAGCCTCTTTCTCCTCTCTGTCCAGGGAGACCGACAACACCACGCTGGCCAGCGATACCTTGGGGTCCGGGGGTGCCAGGAGCTCCCTGCGGTGACAAATGGCACCTCAGGGTGGTGGCAGCAGCCGGGGCCACTGTTCCAGTGGAAGGGATGGCCAAGGGATGCAGGGGGAGCATGATGCTGCCCAGCAGCCCTGGCGCTGTGGAGGGGGTCCGACGGGAGGTGACTTACAATGGGGCCATCGGCACCAGGAGAGCCCTTCTCACCAGGGGGGCCAGGGGGGCCAGCGGGGCCAGGTTCACCGGGGCGCCCAGCGGGGCCGGTTTCACCACGGGGTCCTTTGCCACCTTCCTTCCCGCTGGGGCCAGGGGGGCCAGGGAGGCCGATGTTTCCCTGGTTGGGGGGAAGCGACGCTGTCAGGCAGCAGCCCGGGAAGCCCCAGCTGCCAGCTGAAGGGTGGCCAGGGGTGTCCCTGTGCCAACTGGAACTGTGCCAGCTGGAACTGTGCCAACTGTGTCCCCCCCATCACCAGCAGCAACCATCAAGCACTTTCTTGCCCCCCTCCCAGCCCCCCACCTCTCACCCCGCCGGGGTACTCACAGAGGGGCCAGGGGGACCAACTCTTCCAGCAGCACCAGGGAAACCAGTAGCACCCTGGAAGGGAGAAAAGCTGGAGTCACCAGGGGCTGGATCGAGGCACCACCTGCCCCTGCAGTGGAGTAGTTCCAGGGGATAGTCCCCTGGCTGAAGGCCACCACAGGGAGCCCTGGGGCCAGTGGCCAGGAGGAAAGCATCCATCCGGGCAGGAGCTGGGGCTGATTTGGGGGTGGGGGGGATAAAGGCAAATCCCCCTTTTTCCCTCTACTTCATCCTCCCTGGGATGATGCCATCCCCCAGATGGTTTTGGGGGGTGCAGGGCTGGAAGTACCACAGCTCCCTTCTGCCCCACAGTGTTGGAGCAATGGAGCGAGACACAGCTAAGCCACCTCGGGGATGTTTGTGCCCAGGGGGGTCCCCTGGGGTCCCAAACCCTCCACCACCATGAGACTGGTACTTACAGGGGGTCCAGCACTACCACGAGCACCTTTGGGACCAGGAGCACCAACAGCACCCTGTGGAGGAGGAAGAGGAGGAGGAGGAGAGAGGTGAGCTGCGCCGTGGAGCTGGACCCCAAGTGGATGTGGGGTTGGGGGGTGCAACTTACAGCAGGGCCAGGAGCACCAGTGGGGCCGGCAGGGCCGGGGGGACCGGCATCACCCTTGGCTCCAGCATCACCAGTTTCACCTTTAGCACCAGGCTGGCCATCGGCACCCTGTGGGAGAATGGAGTGGGGTGAGGCGGATGGGGCTCAGCATCACCTCAGCAGGGCAGGATCAGGCCCCTGGAGCAGGGAGGCGTGAGACCGTTGCACTTACGGGGGGGCCAGCAAATCCAGCAGGACCAGGAGGGCCGGGCTCGCCACGGTCACCCTAGGAGAGAGCAAGAGTGGTATGACACCAAGCAGGGGACGGCCACTGACTGCCCCAAGGGATGGTCACCCATGGCAGGGCCATTGACCACGGTGGAGGGATACTTACAGGAGCACCACGGGCACCAGTGGGACCAGCAGGACCCGGGGGACCAGCTTCACCCTGGAAAAGGGGAGGAAAACAAAAAAAAAAAAGGTCAAGGCTGTGGTAAGGAGATGGTGGCAGATGCCAGGACACATCCATCCCCAGTGCAGTGTCTGGCTGGGGGGCAGCCCTACCTTGTCACCGGGAGCACCAGCAGGGCCAGGGGGGCCAATGGGACCAGTCAGACCTCGGAGACCGTCTTTGCCAGGAGCACCGTCAGCACCTTTGGGACCAGGGTCACCCTGGGAGAGGAAGATGATGGCAGGTTACGTGGGGAGGTCCCTGCTGGAGGTTCAGCCCCGCTCCTCTTCCTCTCCTCTTTGCAAGGTGGCACTGAGGCACCCCGGCTCTTCATCCTCCCTAGGAGAGGCTGGGACCATCCCCCTCCTCCTGGGGTCCAGGAAGGGACTGTCCCTGAGGGCCACGCTCGGATGGGGACAGAGGTGGCACTGAGCATCCCCTCCCCATGCAGCTGCTGCTGACTGGCCTTGGCTTAGGGAATGCATCCAGCCCCAAGGGGACAATGAGGAGGACACAGGGATGACTGGGAGCAGAGGACCAAGGGGGCATGTCAGGATTTTGGGGGACACATACCCTGTCACCCTTGGCACCTGGCAGGCCAGCAGCACCACGCTCTCCGGGCATACCCTGCAGACCGGGGGGCCCTTGGTTCCCGGGGGCACCGGGAGCACCAGCATCACCCTGGGCAGGAGAGACAGAAATGGGTGTTAGCAAGAACCCAACGCTTCCTCAGCACTGCAAATTCCATCCCGGCTTCAGCCCCAGCCCCAGAAAAAGGGCGTGAAGCCAAATCCCCCTCCTCGCCTTTACACCTGCACCCCAAGAGCTGGGGATGGCCACCCATCACCCAGACAGTCCCAACACGGTGTGGCAGAGCTGAGACCTTGCACCTACCTTAGCACCATCGTTACCGGGAGCACCGTTAGCACCACGAGGACCTTGGGGACCGGGAGGGCCTTGGACACCACGTTCACCGGGGAAACCTCTCTCACCCTGGAGAGGGGAGGCAGGAGAGGGGCCAAGGCTGTCAGGGGGGTGGTGGGCACAGGGGGGTGCCAAGAGCCAGCTGAGGAGCAAGTGGGGTTCAACTTACCCTGGCACCAGCGGGACCGGGGGCACCAGCATCTCCAGGGACACCCTGTGCAGGAGGGGAGAGGGTGCAGAGTCAGGGCAGGAAGGGGTGGCCTTGGGGACAGGTGGAGGGGTCCCCAGGGTGCCCCCAGTGCTGGGGAGGGAGGGGAGTCCCGCAGTCCTGGGAGGACAGGGCAGGGCTGGGGTCCCTGCCGCTCCTGGGAGAGGCTACGAGGAGCACACTGCCTGGGGTTGCACTGGGGGTCCTCAGGCTGGGAGAGGGGCCATGGGGAGGGGCCAGGGGTGCTGCCACGCTACGGCCATGCTCACCCACACTCACCTGTTCACCAGGCTTGCCAGCCTCGCCGGGGGGGCCAGCAGGGCCCGGCAGACCCTGGGGAGGAAGAAGAGGAGTGATGAGACCCCACAGAGATGGGTGACCAAAGGGGATGAGGAAAGAAGTGTCACCCCCACCCTGCATGGCTTGTCCCCTCGCAGGGGAAGGGGACACCCCTCACCTGGAAGCCAGGAGCACCAGCAGGACCTTGTTCACCTCTTTCTCCAGCAGGACCCTGAGGGAGATGGAACAAGTGTGGGGGGGGGCAAGCTGGCTCCTGAGCCCCTTCTCTGGTGGCCAAGCGCAGCCACAGGTGGCCAAGGGCTCACTAATACTCACGGTGGGGCCGGGGGGGACCTTGGGCACCAGCTTCACCATCTTTACCAGCAGCACCCTGTGGAAGAGGGAGAAGAGGGTGCTCAGAGCACAGCCCCAACCCACAGCCCAGCGATGTCCCCGTGGGACTCTGCACCCCCCCCCCCCGAACGAGGTGAGGGGCTGGACGCAGCCGTAGCATCCTTCGAAGAACAGGAGAAGCCGCAGCGAGCTGCCCGCAGCCACGTCACCCCCCTGCTGCCTCCACTCCAGAGCTGCCGGCAGCCACCGGGCTGGAGTCCCGGCCACCTCAGCCCACCACCGTCCTCATCCTTGGAGCCTTCCCCAGCTCAGCTGCCCCACGCCCCGTCCCTGCCGCCTCACGCCGGGGTGAAGCTCCCTGCCAAGCCCCAGCCTGGCTGGGCTCTGGTGAATACTTACAACGGCGCCGGGGGGACCGGGAGCACCTCTCTCGCCGGGCTTGCCAGGCTCACCCTGAAAGCAAGAGAGCAGGATGAGACCCACGACGGTACCGCGATACCCACAGGCAGGAACCTACAGGCTGGAGGATGCACCAGCGCAGCCCTCCCTGGGGGACATGTGTCCCCTGAGCCACCCCTCCCTGAGCACCTGCCCCATGGGAGCCACGCGCCCACCCGCAGCCACTGTCCTGGTGGTGGCGGTGGCCGGTGGGCAGGAGTCCCTCATGGACCAGGACTCTAGGCAGCAGCATCTCCAGCAGCCCCCCAGGGGAGGCAGCGCCCGGTCACACTCACCGCAGCACCTTTGGGACCAGGGAAACCCATCACACCAGCTTGACCTCTGGCACCAGGGGGGCCGGGGGGGCCGGGGCGACCATCTTGACCAGCGGGACCCTGTTATGGGGGGAGTGAGCACCCGGTTAGCAGAGGCCATGGCGAGCTGAGGGAGGAGCAGGGCATTGGTGGGTACAACTTACGGGGGGGGCCAGTCTTGCCGTCAGGACCAGGGCTCCCAGGGCTTCCAGTCAGACCCTGCAAGGGAGCACGAGGTGGGTTAGGAGCTCAGGTCTCCCAAGAGATGCTCCAGTGAGTGTGAGCATCCTGGAAAGCAGCTTCGTCACCAGCATGGAGAGCACAGCAGCCAGCAGCCAGCCCTGGAGCAGAGCCACCAGTGTGGTGGCCATGCTGACGTGGCTTGCTGCTCCTTGTAGCCACTGTGCCATCGTGCCCACCGCCCTGCCGTGCTCACCTTAGCACCAGGGAGGCCAGGTTCCCCGGGGCGTCCAGCTTCACCAGGAGATCCTTTGGGGCCGGCAGGGCCAGGGGAGCCGCGCTCGCCGGGGGGACCCTGTGGGGAGGGTGGGAGAGAGGACAGAGGTTACCCCAGCTGCAGGACAGCACCTGGGGGTGAGGACCGGAGCAGTGTCACCAGAGGTGTCAGTGGAGCAGGATGAGTCTCACCGCCAAGTGGGGACAGGTGACAAGTGTCCGGTGTCCCCACCGCCCTGGAGGACACGGCTTTCTCGCCCAGACAGGCAGGAGGGAGGTGTGGGCACCTACCTTGGGACCAGCAATGCCATCAGCACCAGGGAAGCCGCGGCTGCCAGGAGCACCCTGCGCGGGACATGAGAGGGGTCAGTGCGGAGACATGGGGTAACCTCGGGGGGTTTGGGGGTCCAGGGGAGGGATGTGCCACTGTGGGACCTGGCCACCAGTGAGAGCAGCCTAGTGTCCCTGCTGAGAACCTCCACTGGAGACCTCGGTGGGGCATTGGAAAGGGCTGGGGATGTCACCACAGTGGGTGCCTGGCCCCGCACACCTGTGAGGCTCAGCCACTGGTATCAGGAGATGGAAGGAGGACAGGGATGGGGACAGGGACATGGCAGGGATGGGGACAGGGACAGCTCTTACTCACACGTTCACCAGCGGGGCCAGGAAGCCCAGCAGGGCCAGGCTCACCACGAGCTCCTCTCTTGCCTTCCTCACCGGCTGGGCCGGGGGGACCTTGGACACCAGCAGGACCCTGGGGAAGGAGACAAAGGGATGAGCACCCACAGGGTGCATGGGAGTCAGGAGGGGCCAAGCCCCCGAGGAGACGTGGTGGGGGTCACTTACAGGTTCGCCTTTGGCACCAGTGTCTCCCTTGTTGCCTGGAGCACCGGGCTCACCCTGGAAGTGGAAGGAAAGAAGAGGAAAAGCAGTTTAACACCAGATGGATAAACAAAGGGAGCCCTGAGCTGCATCCTGCCCAGCCGCTCAGCAGGAGAGGGAATGCTCAGCATCTGTCAGCCCCCAGCACCATCCTGCACTTGCAGGGCTGGAGGGAACAGCGGATGCCAGGGGAGACATCTCCAGGGAGGACAGCAGCTTGCTGGAGCAGAAGGAATCTGACTCCGGGAGGAGGCGGGTGGAGGTGTCCGGGGATACTCACGCTGTTACCCTTGGGACCGGGGGCACCGCTGGGACCCTGGGGTCCGGAGGGACCGCGGGCACCGGGGAAGCCAGGAGCACCAGCAATGCCAGGAGCACCCTAGGAGAGGCAGACGAGGTGGTGAGGAAGCAGCACAGCCCCTCATCCCAGAGCCAGGTGCAGGGCAAGGGACACTCACAGTTGCACCCTTGGCACCAGGTTGACCATCAGCACCGGGGTTCCCCTGCGGAGAGAAAGAGGAGGAAGGTTATGCCAGGGCTGTCAGGACATAAGGCCAAAGGACAAGGAGCCATCAGATGCCACTTACAGCAGGACCAGCAGCGCCAGCAGGGCCAGGGGGACCGGGCTCACCACGGGCACCCTGCGGACCTTCACTGCCACGAGCTCCCTGGGGACCGGTTTCACCCTGGGGAGGAAAAGGAGGAAGGAAGAGCTGTGAGCACGGAGGCTGCCCTGAAACCTCTGACATGGCTGGTCGCTCCCTCCATCTGCAGCTCCCTCCCCGTGGAGGTAAAGCCTGGAGAGATGCTGATGGGACTTGGCTGGAGATGACCCCATCTGCCTCACTGTCCCAGGCAGCAGCAAGCCCATGGCACTTTGGGCTTTTTAATTTCTTGGCCACATGGGTAATCCATTTGATGCCCCGTCCTTTTCCCCCACCCCATGCTCCCGGTTTCCACCAGTTTCTCCCAGCCCAGGAGATGCCACCTGGGAGGAGATGGCCAGGCAGGTCCTACCTTAGCACCAGCAGCACCAGGGAAGCCAGGGGGACCAGCGGGGCCAGTTGGACCCTAGACAGGAGAGAGGGCACATATCAGAGGAGGGATCCCACCTCACACATCTGGTGCTGGTGGGTTTTCTGGGCAGCAGAGCTCTGGCCCCCAGCCAGGGTATCCCAGACACGGTAGAGCTGGGATGGAATCTCCCTCCGGAGAAGCTGGAGCTGATGCCAGGTGCTGGCAAAGGGTGGATGGTTTTGGGGGTTACTTACGGGAGGACCGGCAGCACCAGGAGCACCATCGTTACCACGAGCACCCTGTGGGAGAGGAGGCACCCATTAGTGATGCCCACCAGCAGGAGAGGTGGCCCCCAGTCCCCCCTGCACCCCAGGGCAGGGGATGCTCAGCCCTACCCAAACCAGGTACTTACAGCAGGGCCAGAAGGACCAGGACGGCCTCTCTCGCCGGGAAGCCCACGAGGACCCTGGGGAAGGGAGGACACATCTGAGTCACCAGAAGAGACACTTTCCTCTTTCCAGGCCTTCTCCCATCCCTGTGCCCACCTCGTTCCCCCCCTGCTCCTGCCCACAGTGACATTTCCAAGAGGTTAAACCCCCTCCCACCCCATTCGCTGGGGCATCCCTGGGGAAGCATCCCCAAGGACGAGCTGTTCCCCCATCAGGTCTTGCCCCCCATCCCCATCCCTGTCCCCTTTTTCTGGCCGAGGCCAGATCGCTGCCATGGTCCCTGGAGGCTCCAGCACTCACCATCTGCCCAGGAGCACCGTTCTCCCCGGGGCTGCCGGGCTCACCCTAGGAGAAAAGACAACATTGAGGGAGCTGCACCGGAGGGAAGGAGGGAGCAGCGATGACTTTCCTGGGAGGACAGGGGTGACACTGCCACTGCTCCTCACCTTGGGGCCAGCAGGACCAGGCTCACCCTTGGCACCATCCAGACCACTGAAGCCCTGGGGAGCAGGAGAGAGAAGAGGGGGGTCAGGAGGGGACGCCCCAGTGAGATCAGGCTCCCCCTTCCCCTAAATCTTGCAAGTGTGGGAGGAGGGACTCACTCTGTGACCCTTCATGCCTGGCAGACCGGCTGTTCCTGGGAGACCACGTGCGCCCTAGGAGAAAAGGGAGGTGGTGATGGAGGTGCTTGGGTGGGCTGTCCCCACATCCCACTACCCCTGTCCCCAGTGGGGACAGGTAGCTGGTGTTACATCCTTGCTTTGCCACCAGGCAGGCCACAGTGGGGGTGCCCCTCCTGTGACCCCTGGGGGGGGGCACCCTGGCCGAGAGCAGCTCACCTGGGGGCCGGGTGGACCGCGCTCTCCGGGACGGCCGGGCTTTCCAGCTTCACCCTAAGGAGAAGGACACTGGGTTGGTGGCATGTCCCCAAGGCAGGCAGCTTCTGCTCCCCTGGGGGGCTGGCAGGGCCACCAGGCCCCAAACGGAAAGGGGAGAAGACCCTATCCACAGGCTGCTTACGTCATCTCCATTCTTGCCAGGGGGGCCAGCAGGACCACGGGGACCCATGGGACCCTAGGAAAGATGCAGGGCAGGGGTGAGGATGCTGTGGGTGACAGCTGTCCCCTGTCACCTGGGCTGGACAGTGCCAGGCTCTGGCAGCCCCATTCCCATGATGAGATGTCCTGGAGCAGGGACAGCATAGCCATGGCCAGGGCTGGGAACAGGCAGCCTTGTCCCCATCCCTGCAGGATATCAGGCTGGAGAGGGAGGTGGCAGGACTCACAGATGCACCAGGCTCTCCAGGTTCACCAGGGGGACCTTGGAAACCTTGAGGACCCTGTGGGTTGGTGGGGAAAAAAAGATAAAAGAAAAGGGGGGAAGGGGAGGAATGGGTTAGAAAATGAGAAGGTTTGGCCTGAAGACCCCAGTGGCAATGGCAGTCCCCCTGCCTCCCATACGGTGGCACAAGGACATGCATCCCCACGTGTTTCTGTAGCCACTGGGAAGAGTGGGACACCCCATCCTGCCCTCACCCCATCCCATCCCACCTGGCCTCCCACCACCCAAAGGGGCCCATGGGGCTGCTGTCCCCCTAAGGAGGGGAGGAGGAGATACTCACAGGAGCGCCAGGAGGACCGGGGAGACCGCGGGGACCAGCTGGACCCTGGGAAGGATAACAGAAAGTGGTGATGAGTGGCTGCCGTGTTACTCTGTCCCCATCCCTGTCCCCATCACCAGCCATTCCCTGTCCCCGTTGCCACCCCATCCCTGTCCACACTGCTACACCACTACCACCCCATCACCACCCCATCCCTGTCCCCTTCAGCACCCATTCCTTGTCTCCATTGCCACCCCATCACCACCCCATCCCTGTCCCCTTCAGCACCCATTCCTTGTCTCCATTGCCACCCCATCACCACCCCATCCCTGTCCCCAATCACTATCCCATCCCTGTCCCCATCACCTCCAGGACCAATGTCCCTCCCCATCCCTCCCACCTCCTACCGCTTGGCAGCATCCTCAGCACTGCAGCATGGGAAGTGCTCCTGGTGCCTCACCTGGCTTCACACCTCCCCCTGTCCCCTGTGTGTCCCCCCAGGGGACCAGTGCCACCCCAGTGCTCACCATGGGGCCAGGCACGGCCATGCCACCGGCTTTCTCGTCGTAGCCGTAAGACATTTGAGGAGCGAAGTTCTGCAGGCAGGAGGGAGAGCAGGGGGTCAGCAGGGCACAGGCACCCCCATGGGGGTCTGTGCACCGGGGACCCCCCCATACTCACTCCGCCAAGGCCTGGAGGACCTGGAGGGCCTGGGGGTCCCGGGAGGCCAGGCTGTCCAGGGATGCCATCTCTGCCAGGGGGGCCGGGGAGTCCCTGTGGGGAGAGAAGAGGAGGGTGAGCTCCAGCAGGAGGGGGGACCTGGCTGAGCTGGGGGGGTCCTGCAGCGGCAATACCCACCCTGTCTCCTTTGGGGCCGGTGTCTCCCTTAGGGCCCTGTCAGGGAGAGATGAAATGGGTCGTTAGAAAAGGGGGTCTCCAAAAACAGGTGGGGGCTGCCACAGGGTTTGGGGGCACAAGGGAGCCCTTACCTCTACTCCAGCGCTTTCTGGGTAGACAGGGGAGGCTGCGGGAGGAAGGACGGGCATTGAGAGGAGCCCAGCATGCCCCATCCCCCCCCCCAAACCCACCCCCATCCCGCAGTCTGGGCACCCAGGGGAGGGATGCTGAGCCAGCACAGGGTCCGGCTCCCTGGGGACAACGAGCCTGCGTGGGGCTGGGGCCAGGGGGAGGCGGAGGTGGCACAGTACCGTCGGTGTCGGGACAGATGGGGCAGCACTCTCCGAAGGGGATCTCAGCGTTGGGGCAGTCGGAGGTGTCCTCGCAGATCACCTCATCGCAGAGGATGTTGCCACTGTCGCAGACGCAGATCTGGCAGGGTTCGGGTTTCCACACATCCTTGTCGTTGTACGTTAGCCCATCCTGTATGCAGCTTCCAGTTTGAACTGGGAGAGAGGGGCAGGGCACGGGGAAGCGTGAGGGCGGGGGGCATGGCGGCGGCCCCCTGCACGGCCCTGCTCTTGCTCTTGCCCCTTTCATCCCCCCCTTGCTCCTGCAGCGTTTCTCCCTTCATCTGTTTCTCATCAGCCCGTCGCGGTGACACAGGAAAAGCACCACAATAAACTCTTCCCACATACGCTGGAATTTAAACAAAAACCTCCAGCCAGTTGCTACGTCCCGCAGCGGATGGGGCCAAGGCAAATACCCCCGCGGCGGGCAGGGGGTTGGCATGGGGGTCCCCGCTGGCCACGGGGGACGGGGACAGGGATGGGATGGGGATGGGATGGGAATGGGATGGGTGGGATCGGGGAAGGGGGGGTTGGCCCCAACGTCTGGGCTGAAATTAGATCCAGGCGGCTTCGGGATAAGGCTGGATCAGGCCAGATGGGTTGGGGAATAAGAGTCCAGAGACTGGAGGCGGGGGGGCCGCGGGGGGTGGGGGGGGGCGGCTGGCGTGGGGAGGGCAGGGCAGCGCGCCAGGGCCCAGGGCTGGCCCCACAGTGGGAAGGGGTCCTGGAGAGAGGGGACGAAGCTCTCCCGGCCTGCAGCCCCCCGCTCAGCAAGGGCAAAAAAAGCAAAATGAAAAAAACCCGCCTATTGCAAAAGGCCAAATGCAGAACGCAAAATGCCTATTGCAAAAGGAAAGATGCAAAAGGCAAAATACAAAATGCCTGCGGCAAAATTCAGAGTGCAAAAGGCAAAATACCTATTGCAAAAGGTAAAATGCAGAATGTATATTGTCAAATGCAAAAAAAAAAAAAAAAAAAACAAACCAAAAAAGGTACCGAAAAATCCGCCCCAAATGACAAAACTGGGCAAAATGCAACGGGTGCTGCTGGCCTGGCTCCGTCCCAGGGTCCCCCCGTGTCCCCACGCCTGCAGGTGGCAGGCACAGGCAGCCCACCAGGGCAGAGGGGGACCCTGGCAGTGGGGGTTGGTGACCCCAGCCATGCCCCCAGCCCCCCAAGCCCCGGTGCAGCCCCACAGGGAGGCTGTGGGGTGGGCATCCCTGGCCCGGGGTGGCTGAGCGGGCTGGCCAGTCCCAGCTCCACAGGCTGCCGAAACATTTTGCTTATGAATCATCCGAGACTTTTCTAATTCTTTCCTGATGGCTTTTGCAGATCCTGGGGCCAGGCCCCCCCTCTCCCCTCCTCTCCCCCCTCGCCACTCTCTCCCGCGCTCTTTCCCCCCTTTCCCTTCCCTGCCTCCTCCTCCCCTTCTTCCCCAGCTCCCTCCTTCCCGCCGGCTCCTCTCCACCCTTCCCTCCCTCACTGCTCTTGGCAGGGCGCCCTGACTCTCCACTCCAGCACAGACCCCCTAAAACCCCTTCACCCCCCAACCCCAAATCCCCCCAACCCACTTTTTCCTCCTTCCCCCCCCCTCCGCCCTGCCCCCGCCACCTAATTTGTCCCAGATTTTTTTTTTTTCCGCTCCAGATGCCAACTGCCCCTTTATGCTTCCCCAACCCATGGCAGCAGGACCAAGTGTCGAAGATGCCGCCCGACCCTGTCCCCACCCGCCACCCCGCATCCCACCAGCAGTGAGGACCATCACCGGCGCCGACTACTTACTGTCTTCTTCTCCTTGCCCGCGGGTGAGTAGTACAGTTGCTGCTATCAACAGCAGTAACCGAGAATCCACAAAGCTGAACATGTCTAAATATTAGACATGTAGACTCTTTGGGGTCTCTTTTGTTCTTAGGTTGGGGTCATACGGGGCCGATCCAACTCTGGAGCTCCAAATCCAGACCCCAGCAGAAACTTCCTACTGCCCTTGCCCACTCCTTCGCCTCCTCTTATATACGGATGCTCCAGCGGGGAGAGGTGGGACCCATCACAACCGGGGAATTTTGGACGGCCCCTCGGCCAATCAGCAGCACCCAGCGAGTCGGGGGGCACCCCTTGCACACCCCCCCTCCGTCTGTCTGTCCATGCACACGCATACACAGACATGCACATGCATGTCATCCCGCACTGGGGCTGGGAGCGGTGGTTGTGGGGTGGATGGGAAGGGGATGCTGGGGTGGGAGGTGGGGGGCATGGGGGGGGTTGTTTTGGGGGTGGGGGTTTTGCACCCTGAGGTGTCTGGGGGACTGGATGTGGCTGGGTGGGGTGGGGACGGGCAATGTGGCACGTGGCACTTTGGGGACCCTGGTGCTACACGACGCTGGGTGCTGCACCAGGGGAGCTGGGGCACGACAAATGCCTGCTCCTGCCTGCGACCCCCCACCCTGCCACCCATCCCCACATCCAGGGTGTGCCGGCACCCACCTACCCACCTGTCCCCATGAAGACCCCACCATGCAGCAGGACCAAACCCCCCAGCCCAGCACAAAGGCCAAGGGCATGAGCAACAGGCACCCAGAGCATCCCTTGGGTGAGGAGCCCCGTGCGGGACCCCAACTCA
Source organism: Falco naumanni (assembly GCF_017639655.2). NCBI lineage: Eukaryota > Metazoa > Chordata > Aves > Falconiformes > Falconidae > Falco > Falco naumanni. The sequence goes on from NC_054071.1 coordinate 559,415, forward strand.
CAGACACCCCCAACCCACCACCAAGAAACACTCGCTTTGTTATTTTTTTTTTTCCTTTCTTTCCATCTTTTTCCTTTCTTTTCCTCACTCCTTTCCCTGCTAGCCATCCGGCTCCCCTCTCCCCTCTCCCCTCCTGGCACGCCTCCATGGCCGTTTCCACATTTGAAGGAGCCACGTTGGTTGGAAAAAGCAAAAGCCCGTTGACAATAATCCACAATCTACTGTGCAATTTGGGGAGGGTGTAATTACACGCCAAAAAAATATACGTATTTACCAGGGCTGGGGTGGCCGCCTGGAGCTCAGGGATGGAGTGGGGAAGGAACCCTGCAAAGGCAATGCGGCACCCGGGGGAGGTCACCCCCTCTTTTAAGGGGTGATTTTTAGGGAAAAGGGTGGCAAATGGGAGTGGGGTCTTTCCTGTAGGGGGGGAGCAAAGTCCTGGGTCCAGCCCTCACACCTCTGCTTGCCCCCCCCACCACACTGAGGGCTTGCAGGCTCTTCGGCACACTGGGAGCACTGGGAGCAGCACAGGGCTCCCTGCAGAGGGAAAACACGTCTGAGCGGGAGGTCCCACCAAGTTACTTTTTTTTTCAGGAAAAAAATAAATCAATGCAATTTAACAATGAAATAACGGGGCCGGGGGGTGGGGAAGAGACACGTCGAAAGAGAAAAAAAAACAACCCAACCACCCACCCTCACACCAGTGACCTCTCGAGGTCTTTTTTTCCAGTCTGCAATTAAATGCAAAGAAGAAAAAACAGCCCAGGAGGAGTTATCTGTGCGGGTTGCACACACACACAAACACACACACACACACGCATGCACACGGGGACACGCGTGCGCGCGCAAGGAGCAGCTGGCCAGCTTTCAAGCCCTGTATCTATGCATCCGAGACACGTTGCAGGAGAAGACTCCTCCAATCAAGCCTCGGCAACTCGAAAACCCCTGGCCAGGCTCCAGCCTAAAGATGTGTCTTTAATTTTTGCAGCATGACAGAAAAGAAAAGAATGTCATCTTTTTTTTTTTTTTTTTTTAATATATGCATGGAGAGGGAGGAAAAAAAAGGAGCGGGAAGAACGGTACTGTGCCACCTCATCAGCACCCGCTCCTCAGCACCCGGCCTCCTGCCCCAGGAATGCAGGAGGGTTCGGTGCAGGGGTTGGGGGCTGGGAAGGGAAAGGGAAGAAATCCTGCTTTAAAAAAAAAAAAAAAAGAAGAAGAAGAAGAATATTTTAAAAAGCCTGGAAAAGTCATTAGGATCCTAGGAAGCGGAATGGGAGACGCCAAGCATAGGCCTGGGCCGACTGCTGCGGGTGCGGGCTGGGGGATGCCCAGGGTGCTGGGTCCTGCCCAGGGTGGTGGTGCCCACCTGGGACCTCCTGCTCCTGGGGGCACTGGGAGAAAGGCTTGTCCCCCGCAGCCACCTCCCGTCAGCCCCATCCTTTGGGGCAATCTGGGAGCCTGTCCCGCACAGCCCAGACTGGTTTCACTGGTGCAAAATGGATCTGCAGCTGGGGGTGTGGGAATGGAGTCGACTGCCCCAAAACCACAGTGGTGACCCCCAAAACTTGGTGGTCATCTGAAAAACTCAGTAGTCAAGCCAAAAACTCAGCAGATGCCCCAAAAAGTTGGTGACCGCATCCAGGGCAGGGGTTGCCCCATGGATGGAGGGGAGGGCAGCTTGCCCCGCTGCCCCCATCCCCTTTGGTTGGGACCTACTGAAACCCAGAGCTGGTGGGGCCGGGGGCTGGGGTTTGTTTGCCTGTGCCGAGAAGAGCTGGAGCAGACATCGGCATCTGGTGTGAGTTAACTCCCCTCGACAGTGCAGACACATGGATCGGATTAACTCCCTTTTTTCTCCCCCTTCCCCTGCCCCATTCCCCACGCTGCAGCCCTGGGAGCCAGCCCCACACCAGGCCCCCCCAGTCACCCCACTCCCCAGCCCGCACCCAGCCCTGGGACCCATCAGTCCCCACCGGGGATGCCTGGGTCCCCCCCGGCTCTGCGGCTTTGCCTGGAGGGGTGGTCCAGGCAAGGATGGGGAGTGGGTGTCCCACGAGGCAGTGCCACGCAGGTGTTTGACCCCACGGCAGGGCTTGACCCCGCTGAGGTCCCCACTGCAGGACCCCCCCCCCGACTCCCAAGGGACCCAGGCGTCCCCAAACCCAGCTATGTCCCACCATGCCAGCACTGAGAAGCCCCTGGGAGGGGGGCGAGGCGGGGGGGAGGGATATTTCCCCAACATCCCACCCCGCTTGAACCCAAAACACTTCCACCCTCATTTTACATCTGCCGTGGGGACGTGGTGGGGACTCGGTGCCTCAGTTTCCCCAGCCCGGCCGCAGCCCGCAGCCCGGCACCGCCCCGGCTATTCCTGGTGGCCGGCCGGCCCCCGGCACCCTCAATTGCGGCAGGCAGGGCAAACCCCGTAATCACGGCCCGGCTCCCCGGCTATTTCCAGCGGCTCAAAGCAAGCCGGGCAAATTGCTTAATTAGCCGCTGGGCTGCCAGCGCCACGCTGCTCCGTGGCGGGGGCACCGGCTGCCCGAGGGTCCCGCAGCGGCTGCCCGTGTCCCCCCCCGGGGTGGCCTGGGGACCCCCAGCTGGAGGGAGGGATGGGCAGGTGACAGCCTCGTCCCACTCAGCAGCACGGAGGTCCCTCCGCTTGGGAGGGGTCCGGCAGGATCGGGGTCTGGCTTTGCCCCCTCCCGGACCTGGGTCCCTCCTGGGGGGGCTCGTCCCACCCCCTCTGCACCCCTGTATTCTGGGGCTGGGGTCCAGAGCAGAGCTGGGGAAGGAGGGGGGCAACCCCTGGGGCCAGTGGGGCTTCTGGGGGCAGAGGGGCTTTGGGAGGGGGGAACCCCCCGCGCGGGGAGCGGCAGCCCAGCCCGGGCCCTCGCCGTCTGGGCTCGTGGAGTCGGGATGGAAACTCTGAGGGCCGAGCTCCACGCCAAACATTTTCCGTTCCCAGTTTGCTTCCCTGCTTGCTCTCTTTTCCTTTTTTTTTCCTTCGCCCCCCCCCCCCACCTCCTTTTTTTTTTGTCTTTTTCAGTTTCATTGAAGAATTTGCTGCTCCTACCGGTGCCCCCCCCGCACCCTTGGAGCAGCCTGGGGAGGGGGTGATGGTCCTCAGCCCCATCCCAGCTGGACCATGGGGCTGGGAGGGGTGCATGGATACCCTCCGGACCCCAACCCCCCACAGCCCCCAGGTCCCTTTGGAGGGGGCCCCCACCCCTCTCATCACTTCAGCCCCCCAGAAAAGCATCCCAGGAGCTGCCAGATTCATATCCCCAGGGCTGGGAATGGGGACCAGGACTAGGATGGGGACGGGGATGGGGATGCGAGGGCTCTCCGCACTGCCGGCCGGCACCGGAGCCTGGCTGGGATTTCTCCGGCGCGGATCCTCGGAGTGACCTCATCCACCGTGGGCTGGGCGAGCGCCCGTGGCCTGGCTGGGACAGTGGCTCTGGTGCCACGTGGCCGGGGCGTGGGGCTGCCGGCACCTGCCTCACACCCTCCGTCACCCCTGCCGACAGGACCCTGGGGTGCGGGGGGCACCCTGGAGGCTGCTGTACCCCAAACTCTTGGGGAGAGGGGGTGTGCAAACCCCAAGAGGCCCCCAGGAGGCATGGAGGGAGCCCCGGCACTCACAGGGCTGAAGGTTTGATGGCTTTTGGGGGGCAGAGCTGTGGGGTCTCCCCTGCCAGCAAGAGGGGTGGCAGGTCCCTGGTTCCCAAGGGACATTGGGCACATCTGGCAGCAGTCCCCACCACTGCTGGTTGGGGAGGGGCAATGTGAGTCCCAGTGGGGAGTCTGGCGTGGTTTGGGACTGTTGGGTTGGTGGTTGGGGTATTTGGGTTGGTGGTTGGGGCTGTTGGGTTGGTGGTTGGGGTATTTGGGTTGGTGGTTGGGGCTATTGGGTTGTTGGTTGGGTCTGTTGGGTTAGTGGTTGGGGTATTTGTGTTGGCAGATGAGGTTGTTGAGACCTCAAGAATGGGTTGAGGTTGTTGGCTTGGTGGTTGGGGCTGTTGGGTTTCTGGTTGGGGTTGTTTGCTTGGTGGTGGGGGTTCTTGGGTTGGGGCTGTTGGTTGGTGGTTGGGGTTCTGGGGGTGGTGGTTGGTCGTTGGGGTTCTTGGGTTGGGGCTGGTGGTTGGTGGCTGGGGTTCTGGGGTTGGGGCTGTTGGGTTGGTCGTTGGGGTTCTGAGGCTGGTGGTTGGGGCTCTGGGGCTGTTGGGTTGGTGATTGGGGTTCTGGGGATGTTGGTTGGTGATTGGGATTCTGGGGTTGGGGCTGTTGGGTTGGTGATTGGGGTTCTGGGGGTGGTGGTTGTTGGTTGGGGTTCTGGGGTTGTTGGGTTGGTGGCTGGGGCTCTTGGGTTGAGGTTGACATTGATGAATGGTTGGACTGGGGGTGGGCTGGTGGGCATACGGTTTGGGGGTTTATCTCATCAGGAGTGATTCAGTTTGGATCCAGGGGCTGGGATCCTCCAGACGTACAGGTGGGAGGTGGCGCAGGTGGATGGATGGCAGGACAGACGGACAGCTGCAGCCAGGCAGGCAGGGTGTGGATGTCCCCTGGGAGATGCGAGGACACCAGTGCTCTCTGGTCCCACAGCCCAGGGGGTCCCCCAACCTCCACCCTCCCCCAGCCACAGGCACCCCCTACTCCAGGGAGGTTCTGGGGGCTCTGTGTCCCTGGGGAGAAGGGTTCCCCAAAGCTGGGGGTCCCAGGCTCTGTGGGGCTGGGAGGTTCAGGGGGGTGGGAGGCCAGGCCCCACTGTGGGGCAGGACCTATCCACCCCAGAGGAAGGCAGGGCTCAGCTGGGGCCTGGCAGGGGGAGCCAGGACCGTGTCCCCAGCCCAGCCCCCCAGCCCGGCCCCTTCAGCTCCACCACCCCCGGCAAGGGGTCCCTCCAGCTGGAGCTCGGCCCAGGCAGCAGCGATGCTCCAGCCCAGCCCCAGCTCTTCCTCCTCCTCCTCCCCGGCCACTTCCCAGCCCCACGTCAGCACCTTCCTCCCAGCCCTCCCTCTGCTCCCCCCAGTTCATCCCAGTTCCCTACCTGGGGGACCAGCATGGACGAGGAGGGGTTAACTCTTCCCTCTCAGCTGGCTGCTCTCCACGGGGTCCTCCCCCTCCTCACAGTGTCCCCCATCCCCACGGGGTCCCACCACCCCTATGGTGTACCTCATTCCCAGGGGGTCCCCTCACATCCCACGGGGTCCCCCCCTCCCACAGGGTCCCCCCCATCCCACGGAGTCCCCCCTACCCCACAGGGTCCCCCATCCCACAGGGTCCCTCCCATCCCACGGAGTCCCCCCCACCCCACAGGGTCCCCCATCCCAGGGTCCCCCCCATCCCACGGAGTCCCCCCTACCCCACAGGGTCCCCCCCATCCCACAGGGTCCCTCCCATCCCACGGAGCCCCCCCCACCCCACAGGGTCCCCCACCCCACAGGGTCCCCCCATCCCACAGGGTCCCTCCCATCCCACGGAGTCCCCCCCACCCCACAGGGTCCCCCCATCCCACAGGGTCCCTCCCATCCCACAGAATCCCCCCCCATTCCACGGGGTCCCCCCCACCCCCGCCACGTCCCGTCCACAGCCGCCGGGGCCGGTCCCTGCTCTTTGGCAGCAGGATCGGGCATCGTGGAAATGCGGGGGGGGGGGACGGGGGGGGGACGACTGGGGGGGCATGGGGACAGGGTGTGGCCGGTCTGTTTGGGCGTGGCCTGTGCGGGGTGGGCGGGGACATTCAACAAAAGGATTTCAAAGGGATGAAACTGGGGCAAAGCTAAAAAAAGTTTTAAAAGTCCTCCCCCCAAAAAAACCCTACCGCCAGCATCCCGCCGCCCCTGCCCATGCACACGTGTGCACCCGCCTGGGAGGGGAAACTGAGGCACAGCAGCGCCAGGGGGACTGTGCCGGAGCCCACAGTGTCCCCAATGTCATAGTCTGTGCCAGTACCAGGACCCCCCGCTTGGTGCCCACGAAGACCCCCAGGACAGGCAGCAGTGGGGTGCAGGGGGTGTCCCCTGACCCCAGCCCCCCCAGTCCGCCCGGCACTATGGACCCTAATTGGAAGCAGCCGCATCCCCACAGGGGGACAGGGATGATGGACTCCGGCCGGCGGGGATCCGGCGAGCGGCTGCGGTGCCCGGCACATTCCTCTGGCCCCCGTTGGCCGGTGCCTCCTCCCTTGGCGGGGTGGCTGCTGACGGCCTTTGCCCCCCCGAAACTGGGGGCAGGCGCAGGCGATGCCCTTGGCTCCCACCCCACTGCTGACACGTCTCCAGCACAGCCTCCACGTCGGCAGCCGGAGGGGGGGCCCGGGGCTGTGCCGGGAGCTGGGGGTGCTGGCGAGGGCCCCCCACCCTGTACCGGGCTGGTCCCTACCCTGCTCATCCCCGGGGGGGGTGCAGCCCAGGGCCCACCCTCCTGGGCATCGCCCTGAGGTGCCAGCAGGAGCCTGGCCAGGCCTGGGGATGTGCCATGCTGTGCCACAGGCAGGGCTTGGGGACGCAGCATCGGCAGCCCTGGAGCCGTGCCATGGGCAGCACCAGTGCCATACCATGAGCAGTGTTGTGGCTATAGCATGGGCAGCACTGGGGCCATACCATGAGCGGTGTTGTGGCTATAGCATGGGCAGCATCAGGGCTGTACCCCCAGCTGTGCCACGATCAGAGCCCACTTCCCTGCTCCGTTTGCCCGGGCTGCACCAGTCTGGCCACGGGGCAGGACACGCCATGGCAGCGGTCCTGACTCCTCAGGTGCTGCTTGGCCCCCCCATGTAGGTCAGGGCAAGATTAAGGGGTGTCCCCCACCCCACCCGTGGGCACAGTGGGGAGCAAGTGCGTCCCATGGGTGCTGGCCTGGGATGCCAGCCCCTGCGAGCCCAGGCACATGTGGCCCCACTGCGGGGACACACTGGATGCTGTCCGGAGAGCCAGTGGGACATCACCACTGCCTGCAGCACCCATGGGCACATCCCTGAGGCCAGGGTGGGAGTTAGCGCTGCCCTGCAGAAGGGGTGGGCTTTGGGGGCAGAAAGGGAATAAAAGGGGTTTGTGGTGAAACCAAGAGTGGCTTTTTGCTTTTAGGGTCTGACGGTGCCACACTGTTAAATGTCCCCCTTGGTCATGACGCAGCCATCCCTCGCTCTAGCCACCCGTCTGTCCTCCACCATCTGTCCCTTCTCCCATCCATCCATCCATCCTACTGCTTTACATTCCTTTATTTATTTATCCTTCCATCCCTCCACCCCTCCATCCTTTCCTCCCTCCCTCCCTTCCCATGCCCACGCATTCAACCTCCTCCCTCTCTCTGCTCCATCCGTCCCCTCTCCTCCGTCGGTGCCTCCACCAGCCGTCCCACCCCATCCGTCCCCTCCGTCCCGCTCTCACCACAGCCAGCTCCCCATCCACACATCCTCCAGGGCCCCGGCACCCTGCCCACGGCAGCACCCTGGGGTGCTTCCAGCTGGAGCAGCTGCCGGCTCCCATCCCCAGGGAGCTGCCAGGAGCCGGCTGTGTGCTCACCCAGGCTGAGCTCCCCGAGCATTCCTCCCCTGCTGCCCGGCTGGGTGGGGACAGGGACAAGGACAGTCAGGTCCTGCCAGCTCAGATTCTCAGCCCTCACTGCCAGGCAGCTGCTTCAGTGGCGATTCTCTGATGTCTAAGAGGGTCTTGAGCACCTACCACCACCCAGCCCTCTGGCCCCAAACCCGGTCTCCTGTGGGCCACGGAGCATGCCTGACTGGGAAACTCAGCCTTTCTGCTCCCAAGTGCTTCCCAGCCAGAGCCTGGGGCCAGCTGGAGCCTCTGCCATGTCCAGGATGTCCCTGGGGACCATGGCAGGTCGTGGTATGTGGCAGGACATTGCTGCCTTCCTCTGCCGTCACAGGCTGTCTCAAGCCTGGCAGAGATGCCTGGTCCTTGGGTGTGCCACTGCCAGGGCCCACGCCACACTGTCCCCTCCCTGCTCTCAGGGTTGTGTCGGGATCAGCTGAGCTGAAAGCAGAGGATATGGCTTCCTCCCAAAGCCCTGGGGCTTCTCTGCGGGTCCCCAGGGCAGCAGGGTGGGACAAGGGTCCCCAGCCCCTCAACCTGGGATGCTCCATTACCATGGGGTCACAGCCAGGACCTCAGTCCCTCAGTACGCTCTGCCAGTGACACGGAGGCATCCCAAAGGGACGCAAGTCTGGGAGCAGGGGGGACCACATCTGTGACCCCCAGTTGAGCAGGGCATTTTGCTCCCAGCCACCCCAGGGGCTGGGGGAAAGGAATGGAGGTGGGCTGGGGGGGGTGGGGGGGGGGGTGTGCAAGCCCTGCATGTGCAAACTCGTGTGTGCAACTCATGCACCCAGAACCCCTGCATGTGCCAGCGCTGTGCACGAAATCTCTGTGTGTACAACCCCTGCGTGCGCAACTGCTGAGTGTGCAACCCGCTGCTTATGCACAGGCATGTGTCAGGCAGCACCAGCCAGATTCACATGCCTGTGTCATGCGTGTCCACACTCGAGGATGCACACAGAGCAAACCCCACATGCTCCACCCCTTGCCACCCCTGTCCCCACCTCTGACGTGCCCGTTGCCATGTGGGGGACCTGACACCGAGGCCCATCCTTGGTGGGGATGGTGGATCTCCCCATGGCCGGTGCTCGGGGCTGGCGGTGCGGGGTGGGCCATGCTGCCAGGCAGTGCGCGGTGTCCAGCTCCCAGCCCTGCCGGCTGGGTGCCAGATTCCTCCACCCCCACAGGAAGCTGTCAGCGCACTCGGCGCTCGCTCTGCACCGGGGCCAGGCCAGGCCAGAGGGATGCCGGAGCGAAAAAGGGCTGGAGGAGAGAAACCAGGTCAGCCTTGAGCCGCCAGCGTCACCCTGGCAGGCAGCAGACGGCTCCTTCGAGGAAGCAGGGCGAGGATCCGGCCCCAGTGACATCCCCTCCGGCGCACACAACACGCACCAACCGAGCCTGCGCCTGGCTGCTGCTCACTTGCTCGAGGAACCGTCCTGGCCCCAAAGCCCCAGCCAAGGGCTGAGCCCCAAACGGGGGCGTTTGCCTCCCCTGGGGCCTGGACAGCCTGAGGATGGGGAGGGGGCTTCTAGGAAAGCCACCCACTGTGGAGCTGGCTCAGCCATCACCACCCTGGGAGCCTCAAGGCCATGATGAAAGGGAGCAGAAGGGTTCAGCTCACGCAACACCCGTGCCATCTCTGTGTGATGCTCTCATCCCTAGGTACTGCTCCACCCCTGGGTACTGCTCCACCCCTGAGTACCGCTCCCATCCCTGGGTACTGCTCCTGTTCCCACGTGCTGCTCCTATCCCTCAGTAGTGCTCCCACACCCAAAATGTCCTACTGCCCCCAGGTCATGCTCCCATCCCTGGTGTACCACTCCCATCTCCAGGTGATGTGCCCATCCTGAGCCACGCTCCCAGCCTTGGGTACAGCTCCCATCCTCGGAACCAATTCCATCCCCTCCTACTGCTCTTACTTCCAGTCACTGCTCCCGTCCCTGGACAATGCTCCCTCCCTGGGTGCAAATCCTGCTCCCATCCCCACTTCCATAAATACACCTTCCCCCCATCCTGTCCCCCTCCCCACGGTGTGAATCTGAGGGGGTCTCTGCCCTTCTCCCGCGCTCCCTCCTCTCCTCCCCTCCTCCCGGCTGCCTTTCAAACACAAACACAGCTCAGTGGAAAATGTGACCTGCCATGAAGCTGCAGATAACTCGGGGCCGGGCCAGGGCCAACTGGAACAGCACGGGCTTGGCTGCGGCCCTGGCTGAGCCCATGGTGGCCAGGGGGGGCTGGGGGACCCGGCGGGGGGGACAGCTTGGGACTCCCTCGTGCCTCGCTCCCTCCCACCTCCTGCATCGCTCCTGTGCCTGGCCCTGGCCACAGCAGTGTCCCTGTGGGGATGGCAGAAACAGAGGAGGCTGCTGTGGGGACACTCGGTGCTTGGGGGCTGGTAGGACCCTTCCCCAGCCCAGCTCTGTGCTGCGGTGGGATGGAGATGCCCAGGAATGGTGTCACGTGGACAGGATGGATATGCCTGGGGAAGGTGCCAGATGGGCAAGATGGAGATGCCCAGGGACGATGCTGGATGAGCAGGATGAAAAATTCCCTGGGATGGTGGCATGTGGACAGAATGGATATGCCTGGGGATGGTGCCAGATGGGCAGGATGAAGATGCCCTAGGATGGTAGCATGTGGGCAGAACAGAGATGCCCAGGGATGCTACTGGATGGAGAAGATGGAGATGTCCAGGGACGGTAGCACAAGGACATCATGGAGATGCCTGGCATGATGGCTAGATGGGCAGGACAGAGATTCCCAGGAATGGTGGCTGGATGGACAGGATGGAGATCCCTGGGGATAGTGGCACATGGGTAGGACGGAGATACCCTGGGATGGTGCTGGATTTGAAGGGTGGAGATGCCCAGGGATGGTGCCAGGAGGGCAGGACAGCAGTGCCTGCAGGAGGATGGTGCCCCGTCTCAATCCAACGGGCAGTTGGAGGTGTGTGGGCTAGGAGCTGCAGTGGTCGGAGGAGCCCGTTTGTTTCTCATTAGCGGCTCTTGGCAGGAGCTGTGGAAAAAATAGCTTCAAACAGCAGAGCTGGAAGCGAAAAGGCTGGGCTGAGGGAGGGGAGAGGGGCCGCGGTGGGGAAGGGGGGCATGAGGCCAAGCAGGGTGGGGGGAGGGGATTGCAGTGACAGTGGCCTGGACAGGGTGCGGGGATAGGGATGGAGACACATGTGGGTCCCCTCTGCAGTGTCCCTGTCCTGGGGAGCAGCAGCTGGGTCCATTTTGGGGATCTCAGGCGTATGCACGCTTGTGCACGCTTGTGTGCACGGGGCCAGTGAGCACAGCGTGTGTGTGCACGCCCGATGGAACGAGCAGTCCTGGGGAGGGGACAGGGACACATGGCTGGGCACATCTGTCTGCACAGCGGCATCTCCACCCCCGAGCCCCACACCCTGCCAGGGAAACTGAGGCACTCCGGGTGTGCCCACAGCGGGCTGCAGCGAGCAGGGCCTCAGCTCTGCCCCGCCGGGAGGCTCCCGCTGCAGACGGAGCTGGTTCTCACGTTTTCGGGGGGCCCTCGGCAGAGCCACTTACGCAACCGTGTGTCTGCGAGCGCCGCCAGCACCGCCAAGTCAACCAAAAGCGAGCGGGGGGAGAGCGGGAGGCGAGCGGGGAGCCCAGGGTCCACCCCACTGCTCCCGGCTTCTGGCACAGTGAGGATTTGGCAGGGACGGTGGCATGTCCCACCCTGGCGTGACTGTGCCAGGGTGGCACCGGTGCCTGGCTGCCCCATGGCCCCCCCTGTCATCCTGGACTGGGAAATGGGCAGTGGCGAGACGGGGTCATTTGGGGACAGTGGCTGGGGATGGTGCTTGTCCCCACTGCCAGGGCAGGGCTGTGCCCGCCGGAGCTGGTGGCACCGTGGCAGCCCTGGCAGTGGCCCAGGGCTGGTCCCTGCAGGCATGGGGAGACATCGATGGGGCTGGGGGGGGTTCTGTGTGCTGGGGCATGCGTGTACATGCATGTGCATGTATGCATGTATGTGTGTGTGCGTGTGCACCCCCCCCATTTTGGTGCCCGCGTGTCCAGCTGGGTTTGGCTGCCCGCACCCACCTGGCTTCGCAGCTATTTCTGGCTCCAGCTTGGATTTAATTCTACCCTGCCTGCGGCTGGCGTGTAATTAGGAGCCAAAAAAAAAGCCCTGGGCACCCTCTCATCCCCTGGGGCTGGCTCACACCCAGCGCCCTGGCCCCGGCGGGTGCAGGGGGTGCAGGCGCCCACGGCCCGGGCTGCAAGGGGGTGAAGGAGCCCCCTGGCCAGCAGCAGAGACCTGGCAAACTCGGTGCAGCTGGGAGGGCTGGGGCATGGCGGGGGGGTCTTATCTGGCTGGAGGGGCTCTGCCTCAGCAGGAGGCTGACTGAGGAGGGGGGGATGTCCCCCCCAGTGTGGGACCCACCTGGGGCACGGGAGGATGCGTGGCAGCAAATCCTTGGTTAAGCCCTTGAGCCAATTATGCCGCTGGAGTCTCCCCATGACCCGTGAGGCGAAACCCCCGTGCCCCGGGCAGCCATAAACCCCTTAGGGGGATGATCCTGCTTAGGGCAGCGCCTCAGCACCCCACAGCCCCACCACCCACAGGCCCCCACATCTCCAAGCCCCCTCGTCCCCCAGCACTGTGCATCGGTCCCAAACCATCCCCTTGTCCCCCCACCGGCGTCCCCTCTGCCACTGCCTCCCCACCTGCCCTTGGGCAACTCACCCGCTTGCTGCCAGCCGCCGCGGTGCCAGGGGCACGGTGTGGGGCAGCCCCCCAGGCACACCCCACACAGCACTGCCCGAAGCCGCCCCTGCAGGGTGCTGATCGGCTTTGGGGAGCTTATGGTCCTCAGCTGGCAGCTCGGTGGCTCTTCACACCTGCGAGATGACCCCGTTCCTTCGGCCTCGCCACCAGCTCCTCACCCTCACGTTGGCCCAGGGACGCAGCTCTGGCACAGCAGCAGGGCACAACCAAGGGTGTGCGAGGCCAGGCAGCCCCTGTACCACCCTGCGTGACCCCTGTGCCACCCATGTGTGACACCGGGCAGTCTCTGTGCCACCCTGTACCCTCTGTGAGCTACCCTGAGCACGCCCGGTGCCACCCTCTGCACCCCATGTGCCACCTCGAGCACCCCCTGTGCCCGTTCCCTACACGCCAAGTATGCACTGCACACACTGCTGTGCACACACCCCAATATATTGCACACACACGTGTACAGACACCCCACCAAGCATGCACTGCACAGACCTACTCATTGCACACACACACATTGCATGCACACACTGCACGTACACACATTGCACGCACACACGCATTGCATGCACACACTGCACGTACACACATTGCACGCACACACGCATTGCATGCACACACTGCACGTACACACATTGCACGCACACACGCATTGCACACACACGTTGCACACACGCATTGCACGCACACACGCATTGCATGCACACACGCATTGCACACACGCATTGCACACACACATTGCACGCACACACATTGCACGCACATACGCATTGCACGCACACACATTGCACACACATTGCACACACACATTGCACACACATTGCACACACACAGCACACACACACTGCACACACACACATTGCACGCATGCACACACATTGCATTCACACACACACACAGAGCACATGCACATGTTGCACACACATGTAGCACACGCACACCCGACACAAGTGGTGCACACACCCCCACATTGCACACACTCCCCATTGCTGAGCACAAGCACACACACGTACTGTGCACGCGCGCACACACACGCACCACCCATGAGCACCCACCCAGCCGCTCCCTGAAGGGGCTGTGGGCCGGGGGTACCGCACCAGCACCTGCAGAGCCCTGGCCGTGCTGGTGGAGGGGAGCCAGGCGCCCACCCACCTGCCATGACTCCCTTGGGGCAGGTGAGGGGATGAGGCCCTGCAGGGGAGAGAGCCCACCACCACCTGTCCCCATGTCCCCGTTCCTGTCCCACCCCATCACCTTTGCTCCCAGCCTCCCCCTCCTCCCCAGCCCTTTGCCTTCCCCCAGGCTCCACCTGCTGCTCCGCCAGCCCTGGGGGTGCCACAGCTGGGTCTCCCCCGAGAGGGGCAGGTTCGAGGGGGAGCAGAGCTTCTGGGGGGACTGGACCCCCCTGGGCACTGCTCCAGGTCCCATGGCTGGGGACACGTGGCCTTTCTGCCACCAAAGGGAGACACCAGCCTGGCAGGGACCCCAAATCCTTCCCTGCCCAGCAGGGAGGTGGCCGCAACCCACCCCCCCCAGCGGGACTCGGGGCTGCCCTGCCAGCTCTAATGCCAAGTCCCACTGTCACCAAATGTCCCACCATCACCAAAATGTCCCACTTGGCCACTGGGAATGAACAAGGCACTCCCTGGCCCTGGCAGCCCCCAGCTCCAGCAGTGCCCCCCCCGCCCCTCCCCCCCAGCAGCCCCCCATCCCACCACCAGCCAGAGCCCAAGCCACCACGGAGGCACCCCGTGCCCCCTCCCCACCAAGCCAGAGCTCAGCAAGGGCCACTGCCAAGACCCCCAGCCCCGGGGGGCCGGGGGGGCAGCTGGACCCGGCGTGGGGAGGGATGGGGAGAGGGTCCGGGGGGCAGGACCGGGGACACAGTGGGGACCGGCCACGGGAAGCGCAGCCCCACGGGTGGCCGTGACACTGGGGACAGGAGACAGGGCGCCGCGCTGGCTGCCACATCAGCAGCAGCGGGGAGGGGACCCCGCCCGCAGGGCTGGGGGAGGGCAGCGGCCGGGCCAGCCCCGAGGTGTCCCCAGCCCCGGGACCCCCGCGGGGGGCAGGATGACACCGGGCTGACACCGGGCTGAGCCGGGCCCCCCCGGGCTCCCCGAGGAGGGGGGAGGGAGGGCGGGGGGGCGAGGAGAGGGATGGGCAGAGGGACAGCCCAGAGGAGGGGGGAGGGATGGGGGAGGGATGGGGGGGAGGGGACACACGACACCAGGCTGAAGGGAGAAGCAGGGGCGGGGGTGGGGGGCGTGGAGCCCCCCCATCACCCTCCCCAGCCCACCCCGGGGTGGACCTCAGGAGCACGCAGTCCCTGGGGACCCTACTGCACCTCCTCAGCGTGGGACCCCACCACCCAGGACCCCAGGCATCGGGACTGCCCGGGGGTGCCACAGCCCCCCCACCTGCAGCACCGAGCACAGGACAGACACACAAGCCAGGCCAGAGCCCCCCCCGCACCTCGGGGATTCCTGTCCCAGCAGCAGGATGGCCTCAGCTCCCCCCCCCCAATTTGGGGGGCAGCACCCCATAGCAGGGTGCCAGCACCCCTCGGTGTGTGGCCGCTCCTAAAGAAGCCCCCAAAGTGGCCCAACCCACCCCAAATTGCCCCACTCCGGGGGTTCCCACGAGCCCCCACCCAGGGCAAATTCCGCCGTGGGGCAGGCAGGGTGCAAAGGGCACCCAGGGGCTGGGTGCAGGGAGTGGGGTGCCCCAGGCACCCGCGGCCATAGTCCGGCTCTGGTGAGGAGGGTGCACGGCAGTGCTGGGGGATGCCAGGACACCTGGTCGATTGGGGGGGCATGGAGTCTGGAGCCACCCTGCGAAGGGTGCCATGCCTGGGAAGGGTCCCTGGGGATGGGGGCTGCAGGACAGGGGCCTGGGAGAGGCCCCGTCAGCCCTGCGGATGTAGGGACGGGGCGAGGGGGGAGAGCAGGCAGGAGGGGGGGACATGCCAGCCCCCAGCATATGCCTTTTGGTGTCCCCAGGATCATGTTCACCATCATCATCATCACCTTCATAACTGTCACCTTCCTCATCATGATCTTCCACATCTGCCGCAAGCTCTGCCACGACCCCATGCCACCCCCGCCCTATGGGGACCCCCACGGCTCTGTGCCCCCCCCGCTCACCCAGATACCTGCGCTCCCCAGCCTGCCCGGTGGGGCCATCCCCGTGGGCCTGGAGCCCCCACCCTACAGTGAGGTGGGTGTCACCCGGAAGTGGGTGCTGGGCACCCGGCTGAGCCTGGCATGGGGGCAGGGGTGGGCTGTGGGTGCTGGGGCTATGGGGTGTGGGGTGCTGGTGGCATGGGGTGGGGGATGCTGGGGCTATGGGATGTGGGGTGCTGGTGGCATGGGGTGGTGGGTGCTGGGGCTATGGGATGTGGGGTGCTGGTGGCATGGGATGGGGGATGCTGGGGCTATGGGATGTGGGGTGCTGGGTGCTGGTGGCATGGGGTGGTGGGTGCTGGGGCTATAGGATGTGGGGTGCTGGTGGCATGGGATGGGGGATGCTGGGGCTATGGGATGTGGGGTGCTGGTGGCATGGGGTGGTGGGTGCTGGGGCTATAGGATGTGGGGTGCTGGTGGCATGGGGTGGTGGGTGCTGGGGCTATGGGGTGTGGGGTGCTGGGTGCTGGTGGCATGGGGTGGTGGGTGCTGGGGCTATGGGATGTGGGGTGCTGGTGGCATGGGATGGGGGATGCTGGGGCTATGGGATGTGGGGTGCTGGTGGCATGGGGTGGTGGGTGCTGAGGCTATGGGATGTGGGGTGCTGGGTGCTGGTGGCATGGGGTGGTGGGTGCTGGGGCTATGGGATGTGGGGTGCTGGTGGCATGGGATGGGGGATGCTGGGGCTATGGGATGTGGGGTGCTGGTGGCATGGGGTGGTGGGTGCTGGGGCTATGGGATGTGGGGTGCTGGTGGCATGGGATGGGGGATGCTGGGGCTATGGGATGTGGGGTGCTGGGTGCTGGTGGCATGGGGTGGTGGGTGCTGGGGCTATGGGGTGATGGACGCTGGCGTTATGGGGCTCAGCAGGGCATGGGGGGACTATGAGGGTCCACAAGCCCATGTGCCACCCCATGCCAGGAGCACCCTCCCCTGCTCCCATGCACCCCACCTTGCCAGGTCCCAAAGGGGGAACCCAGGTCCAGTCTCCTGAGGTCAGCCCTGGGAAGCCGGGGGGTGTCACAGTCTCCCCCCCACTGACCCACACTCACACTTAGGTGACGGCAAAGCCCTTCCTCTACCCACCACCGCCGGGGCCATGCCCCGAATGCAGCCGCAGCCCTGGGGCTCAGCACCCCTTCATCACCCAGACCAACTTCTAGGGGTCACCTCCACCCTGAGGACAGCCTGGTGACAGCCTGCACTGGGGAGGGGGACATGGACCCAGGCACCCAAACGGCCTGGTGCCATCCAGGTGCCTGGGTCCGTGTCCTGCCCCTCTCTGGACATCGGGGTCCACCTCCCCCCCAAACCATGACATTGGCGCATGGCAGGGGTTTCCCTATTTATTATTTTTAAATGTGTAAAAGAGCTCCCTGCTATGCTGGTTTTAGGGGCTGGGGAGGCTTGGGATGTACAGAGGGAGAAGAGGGAAAATTCAGGGGGGGCTCTGCACCATCCATGCGCCCCCAGCTGTGGGTGCACCCTGGCACTGCAGGGACTTTGCCAGGTGGGCATGTGAGCATGTGTCAGCCGGGGCCCTGACACCCTGTTCCTGTCCCCGTCCTTATCCCCATTCCCATCCCTCTCTCCATCCCTGTCCCTAACTCCATCCTGTCCTTATCCCCATTGCCATCTGATCCCATCCCTACCCCCATCCCCATCTCATGCCCACCCCCATCCCATCCTATTTCCATCCCTGCCCACATCCCCATCTCTGCCCCCTCCCATCCCATCCCCATCTTCATCACATTCTCATCTCCATCTCATTCCCACCCCAACTGATGCCCATCCCATCCCACTTCCAGCCCCAGCCCCATGCTCATCCTCATCCCTGTCCCCATCCCCATCCCATCCTATCTCCATCCCTGTCCCCATCCCATCTCTTCCCCTTCCCAAGAGATGGGCCCAGGCCAGCAGGACGTTGGGGTTTATTGAGTGGGGAGCGCAGCACTCCCTGGCACGGGGCCATCCCGGTGGCAGGTGTCCCCAGCCACTCACGCCGCTTGCTGGCCCCGGCACCGCTTGATCTTCTTCTTGAGGAGCAGCAGGTCCAAGTAGAGCAGGCGGCCCAGGACAGTGGAGGCACACAGCAGCCCCCCGTGCAGGGCCCCCGCCAGCCCGCAGCTGAACACGTCCTGCCCTGGGGATGAGCCACAGTGGGACACAGCCACCCCCAGGGGGGACACAGCCACCAGCATGGGGGACCCGGGCACCACCGTTGCCCTGCTTCAGGAGGACATCCCCTGCTTCAGGGAGCCCCTGGGAACACTGTCTGCAGCCTGGAGCTGGGCATGGGGACAGAGGGACAGGGGGACATGGGGACGTGGGTGCACAGGTCCCGTACCTGTCAGGTAGAGGTTCTTCACGGGTGTCTTGGCTCTCATGGCGGCCACCACAGCCGGGCTGAAGCGGCCGACTTCGTGCTCGGTCCCGTACATCTCCCCACGGGGGGCCGCCAGGTAGTGCTGGTTGGTGAGCGGTGACGCCGCCTCCACAAACTCCACCTGCCCGAGCAGGAGCCCGGGGCGGGGGGCCCGGGGCACGTTGGGGTGCACAGGGAATGCCAGAGTGCGTGGGGCACCCAGGGGTGCACGGGGCACACGCAGGGACACAGGTAGACCCATCCCACCAAACAACAGGTCCCACCACAACAAGTCCACGTCTCTCTGGTGGGTGCCCACCCCATGCAAAGGTCCTGGGGGCTGTGATGTCCCATGGCTTTGCAGGACACCCTGTCCCCACTGGGCACCCCAGCCCCAAAGGGTACCCTGTCCCCAACAAGCACATCCCTGCCTGGGCACTCCACCCCATAGGGCACCCAGTCTCCACTCTGCACCCCACGCCCCCTCTGCACTCATGCCCATGAGGCACCCCAACCCTGTGGGGCACCCTATTTCCATGGGACATCCCACACACACATCCCACCCACACAAGGGACCCTGTTCCCACAGGGCAGCCCAACCCCACAAGACACCCGGTCCCCACTGTGCATCTCTCCTGGTGGGGCACCCCAACCCCATGGGGCACCCGGGCACTCCATCCCTACAACCCCCCCATCCCTGCAGAACACCCTGTCCCCACCACACACCGTCCCTGCTGGGCACCCTGCATGGCAGGGGACACCGCGGGGACCCCCATCACCTTGTCACGGAGGTGGGGGAAGCGCTGCAGTGCCCGCTCCAGGAGGCGCTGGGCGATGGCCAGCTTGTACTGCTGGTAGTCAGGGCCCCGGTGCTTGGCGCGGGTCCCGGCCCACTCCTCGAACCACTCATACCGTGCCATGGTCAGGATCGTCATGCACGACCGGCCTATGAGGCAGGGGACACAACTGGTGACAATCCTCATCCCGTCACAGGGCACCCCGGTGCTGACGTCAGCCCGGGATGCGGTGGTGGCACAGAGTGGGGTGGGGCCCCCCACCCTGTACCTGGGTGCCGCTGCTCGTAGGTGGGGTCCTTGGCAGCAGGGAAGGTGATGAACATCATGGCCAGGTTTTCGGGGACATCGTCACGGCTCAGGGCAGCGTAGCGGGTCATCCTGCAGGCAGAGTGGGCAGCACCATGCACCCAATGTGCACCCCTGAGCACCCACACCACGTGCCGTGCGCCCACCCCAGGGTGCCTGGGGACCCCTTACATGGCGTCCAAGTCGTTGTGGGGGTAGATCCAGAAGTTGGTGGCAGGCAGGGCCAGCTCCGCCGCACTGCCCCGCAGCCCCACGAACACCAGGAAGGAGCCCATGCCGTGCCGCACCATGGCCAGGCGGGAGCGGACACCTGTGGGGACACGGGCTGGGATGCAGGAGGTGACACCCCATGCCTGCAGAGGGGATGCTGGGGACACAGCAATGCTGGGGACATGAGGGACATGAGGATGCTGGGGACCACTGGTGGTGCCAGGGACACAGGGATGTGGGGGACACCAGTGATGCTGGGGACACAGAGATGCTGAGGACGCTGAGGACATGAGGGACAGGGGGACACCAGTGATGGCAGGGATGCAGGGATGCTGGGGACACCAGGGATGCTTCGGACACCGGGGACACCAGGGACATGGGGATGCTGGTGACTCAGGGATGCTGGGGACACCAAGGACATGGGGATGCTGGTGACACAGGGACGCTGGGGACACTGGGATGCTGGGGATGCAGGGACGCTGGGGACACCAGGGACACGGGGATGCTGGGGATGCAGGGATGATGGGGACCGCAGGCATGTGGGACACGGTACCTGGGTGGCCGCGGAGCTGGGGGGGCAGCAGCTTGCCGAAGGTGTTGAAGATGCCGGCGTCGGAGATGACGAGGGGCGCGAAGATCTCCACCTCCTCCTCACTGGGCCCCTTCTGCACCACCACCCCTGGGAGGCGCGGGGGGTGAGGGGGGCGCAGGACACCACCCCCCCCTGTGCCCACCGCGTCCCCCCCCGATGGCAGGGGGCTGGGGTGGGAGTCAGCGCTCACCCACGGCGGTGCCAGCGGGGGAGACGAGGATGCGGGTGACAGGGGCGCGCACCAGCACGGCCCCCCCCCGCGCGCTCGATGAGGGGCACGGCGTGGAAGGCGATCTCGCTGGCCCCCCCCCGCGGGTACCAGGCCCCCCGCTGGTAGTGGTGCACCATCAGCACGTTCACCAGGAAGCTGGAGTCCTGCGGGGACGTGCCTGGGGACAGGGACGCTGGTGGGGCACAGGCCCCCCAACAGGGGGCAGCCCTCCCCTATCACGACTTGGCCTCCCCTGTCGTGACATGGCCCTCCTCATCAAGATAAAGCCCTCCCTGATCCTGACATGGCCCCCTCTATTGTGACACGGCCCTCCCCTATCTTAATGCTGCCCTCCCGTCACAACACATCCTCTGCTATCATGACACAGCCTTCCCCTATCATGACACAGCTCTCCCCTATTGCAACAGGGCCCTCCCGTATCACGACACAGCCTGCCCTATTGCAACACAGCCCTCCCCACTGCAACAGAGCCCACCTCTATCATGACGGTGCCATCCCCTCTCACGGTGTGGCCCTCCCCTATTGTGACTCAACCTCCCTTATTGCAATACAGCCTTCCTTCACCACCAGGCTGCCCTCCCTATCTCGGCAGCACCTCCCCTATCGCGACAGCCCCTTCCCTATCACAACGGCCCCCTGACCGTAGAAGAGGTAGCTGAACAGGGCACGCAGATCACGGTCGGCCGTCAGCCGGGCCACGGCCTCACTGTGGCTGGTGGCCGCCATGCGGAAGACGGGCGAGATCCAGTAGACAAGGCCGGTGCGGACCAGGAAGGCAGCCAGCCACCACGGCACCATCTTCAGCACCGCCAGCAGCGCCACGTGCCGCGAGGCCACCTGCACAGGGACCGGCCCCGTGTCACCCCCAGCCACTCCCATGGCCATGGCCACACCACTGCCGCCACCCCATCCTCGTGACTGTCACTGCTGTGACCCCAGAGCCACCCCTGTCCCCGGCACCCATCTTCACCAGGGCCACCACCCACGTCCCCACCATCCCCACTGCTCTACCCCACCACACCCAATGCCTGTGTCCCCACCATGACCATCACTTGTGTCCCCACCATGACCATCACTTTCATCCCCACCATGCCCGTCATCTGTATCCCCAATACCCCCAGTGCCCCCTCCCCACCACAACCATCACACAAAGCCCCACCACACCCCCACCCATCCCCACCAGGGCCACCACCCACGTCCCCACCATCCCCACTGCTTTACCCCATCACACCCAATGCCTGTGTCCCCACCATGACCATCACTTGTGTCCCCACCATGACCATCACTTTCATCCCCACCATGCCCGTCATCTGTATCCCCAATACCCCCAGTGCCCCCTCCCCACCACAACCATCACACAAAGCCCCACCACACCCCCACCCATCCCCACCAGGGCCACCACCCATGTCCCCACCATCCCCACTGCTTTACCCCACCACACCCAATGTCTGTGTCCCCACCATGACCATCACTTGTGTCCCCACCATGACCATCACTTTCATCCCCACCATGCCCGTCATCTGTATCCCCAATACCCCCAGTGCCCCCTCCCCACCACAACCATCACACAAAGCCCCACCACACCCCCACCCATCCCCACCAGGGCCACCACCCATGTCCCCACCATCCCCACTGCTTTACCCCATCACACCCAATGCCTGTGTCCCCACCATGACCATCACTCGTGTCCCCACCATGACCATCACTTTCATCCGCACCATGCCCGTCATCTGTATCCCCAATACCCCCAGTGCCCCCTCCCCACCACAACCATCACACAAAGCCCCACCACACCCCCGCCCATCCCCACCAGGGCCACCACCCATGTCCCCACCATCCCCACTGCTTTACCCCACCACGCCCAATGCCTGTGTCCCCACCATGACCATCACTTTTATCCCTACCATGCCCGTCATCTCTGTCCCCACCATGACCACCACTTTTGTCCCTACCATGCCCGTCACCAGTGTCCCCACTATAATGATCACTTTTGTCGCTACCAGGACCATAACCTGTGTCCCCAACATCCCCAGTGCCCCCTCCCCCCCACGACCATCAGACACGGCCCTACCCAGACCCACCAGTGCCACCACCCCCACACCCAAGCTGGAGGCAGCACTGCACCCTGGGGACATGCCACCACCCACGGGAGGGTCCCTGTGGGGACACCCACCTTGGAGAGCCGCATGAACTCCCTGATGGCCGCCTTCTCAGCGGGGAACTGCTCCTCCAGGGCGGTGGCGAAGGCGGCCTTGCCGGCGCGAAGCTGGTAGCGCCGGGGGCCCAGGCACACCTCGTCGTAGGGGTCTGGCAGGCGCTGCCAGCACAGCTGCCCGTCTGTCAGCTGGTCCAGCGCCACGCGCAGCATGCTGCCCTCGTGCATCTGCCCCACGTAGTGGATGCCTGTGGGCCCTACAGGTCAGCAGCCCAGGGGCTGGGCACCAGGGGCCCGCGGGGGAATCAAGTGTTTATCATTTTCCGGGTGCGGGTCACCTCCAGGGGCGGTGGCATGGCTGGGGCAGCGGGCACAGCACGCACACTGCATGCATGCACTGCACACAGAGCAAGCACACGCGCGCTGCATGCAAACAGCACATGAGTTGCCTGCGCAGCTGCACATGCGCAAGCAAACTGCGCACGCACTGCACGTGCACTACAGGCTGCATGCACACACGCTGCCACAGCAAAAACACGCACTGTGAACAGCGCGCTCACTGCACCAACACTGCAAGTGCTGCCTGCGCACACACTGCTTGCAAGCAGTGCATGCGTGCATGCTGCATGCAAAAAGTGCATGCACTGCAAAAACACTGCAGACACTGCATGCACACGCTACCATACCTACTCAGTGGACACTGAACAGGGACAGGCACTGCATGCACGTGCACATGGGGCATGCAGCACATGCCAGCAACCGCACTGACTGAATGTGCAAGCAGGGCACACCGCATGCACTGCACTGCACACCCACTGCAAACACACCCACCCTGTTGCACAGGGATACATGCAGTGGTGCAACCAGCCTGCAGACACACAGCAGGGGGGTAAGCAGCAGCCACGCTGCATGCACACACTGAGCTACACCCCCATCGTGCCTGCAAACACCCGCAAACTGCCTGCACATGCCTGCACATACCTGCACACTGCCTGTATGCACAGGCACAGGCTGCCTGCACACCCAGGGGCACACACACACACACACGCTGCCTGCACGCCCAGGGACACACACACACACACACGCTGCCTGCACGCCCAGGGACACACACGCTGCCTGCACGCCCAGGGCACACACACACACGCACACTGCCTGCACGCCCAGGGCACACACACACACACGCGCTGCCTGCACGCCCAGGGACACACACACTGCCTGCATGCCCAGGGCACACACACACACACACGCTGCCTGCACGCCCAGGGCACACACACACCCACACGCTGCCTGCACGCCCAGGGACACACACACACACACACGCTGCCTGCACGCCCAGGGCACACACACACACACACGCTGCCTGCACGCCCAGGGCACACACACACACACACGCTGCCTGCACGCCCAGGGACACACACACACACACACGCTGCCTGCACGCCCAGGGCACACACACACACACACGCTGCCTGCACGCCCAGGCACACGCACACTGCCTGCACGCTCAGGCACAGGCAGCCAGTGCTGAGGAGGGGCAGCCGGGGGGTCCTTACCCACATCGAACTCGCTGCCCTGCTCCTGGAAGGTGTGGCAGCACCCGCCGGCCTGGTCATGCTGCTCCAGCACCAGCACCCGCTTGCCCACCTTGGCCAGCGTGCCCGCTGCTGCCAGCCCGCCTATGCCGCTGCCAATGACCACGGCGTCCAGCTCCGGCGGCACCCGGTGGGCGCTGAACCCTGCACACACACGTGTGCCTGAGCCCCCCCCCCGGCACCACACGAGGGCACACAGGTGGGCAGCGCAGGCGGGAAGGATGGCCAGCACCCAGCACCCAACACCCAGCACTCACCCCGCTTCAGCACCTTGTCACGGGCGCGTGGCTCCGTCACCAGTGGCCGGGGCGGGCCCGGGGGGGGCCAGGTGAAGGGGTTGCCAGCTGGGGCCAGGAGCCGGTGGGCCACCAACCCCAGTGCCAGCGTGCCCAGAGCCAGCAGCAGCAGCAGCGTGGCCCACATGGCTGCCACCATGCAAAGCACCTTATAGACACCGCACTGTATAGCCCTGGTGCCTTACAGCTTATAGCCCCGGCAGCTTATAGACAGAGGAGATTACAGACACGCCACCTTACAGACACGGAAGCTTATAGCCACCGCAGCTTAAAGCCACAGGAGCTTATAGCCACAGCACCTTATAGGCATGGCACCCTATGGCCACGGCACCCTATAGCCATGACAGTGTTATGGCCACAGCACCCTATGGCCATGACACCCTATGGCCACGGCAGCTCACAGCTGAGGGGTGCACAGAACAGGGTCTGCTGGGTGTGCGCACGTGCGTGCATGAGGTGGAGAGGTGTGTGGCACGGGTGTGTGCTGGTATGCTGGGTGATGCACGCTCACACACACACGTGCATGCAGGTGTGCAACTGTGCAAATGCATGCACAGCCACACTTGTGCAAGGAAGCACATGCACACCTACACACCTGCGCAAGCAAACTGTACACACACTCCAACACATGCACACCCATACACCTTACATGTCTGTGCAAACACACTGGCACACCCATACACACACACCCCTGTACAAACACACCCTTACCCACACCCCCTTGCTCCCCCCCCCCCGCGTGCACACCCCCACCCCCCCAGCTGCGGTGCCTGCAGCTCTGCTGACCTCTCCCGGCAGCACCAAGTAGGGCCTGTGTGTGCAATGTCACACGCACACACACAATTACACCTCAACACACACAACCCCCCCCACCGACCCCAAACACCTCAACCCACCCCCCCAGCACCCACACCCACCAAACCCCAAATACAGCCACGTGTGCGCACACACACATGTGCACACACGCACACACGCACACACACTCGCACCCCAGCCCCCAGCCCCACAAACACCCCCCAAGCACCAACCTGGTGCAAACCCCTGATTTGCAGAAACAAAACCCATCAGCACCAGGTGGGAGAGAGCCAGGGTGGGGCAGTGGTGACACGGTGACACCATGTGCCCCCCCCAGGGGTGCCCCACACCCAGCTGGATTCAGCTGCAAGGGACAAACCCGACACTTTTCTTTCCTTTAATAAAAGTCACAGCAAAGTACCAAAAAGGAGCCACCTGGGGACTGGGATAGGGGGTGGCGGGGGGGGTGGCGGGGGGAAGGGGAACACACACCCCGCTGGCACACACCTGTATGTGTGTGTGCTGCACTCTGTGTCCCCGTCCCTCGGGGTTACCCCCTGGCAGGACCCCCCCCCAGGCACCCCCAGCAAGTCCCCAGCTGCAGCACCTCCCAGGTTAACTACAGGGTTAATTAAGGATTAATTATAGGCTGGAACCCACACCGGCTGGCGGTCGGGGGCGGGGGGGGTTATTGCTACTTGGGAAGGGGTGGGGGGGTCAAAAGGGACAGAAAGGGACCCCCATCCCGGTCAGGGTGAAAGGGGGCTGCTGGGAGGGGGTGCAGCAAGGCAGGGGCTTGGGGCCACAGCAGCTCATGTGGCTTCAGCTGGTGTGACCCCCCCACCCCCTGCCCTGGGGGTCCTGACCCACACGCTGCCCTGGGATGGGGCGTGCTTCCCCATGGGGAAACTGAGCCGCAGGGCTACGAGGGGCCAGAGCCACACAACGGTGGTGACCCCCGCAATGTCCCTGTGCCCCCCAGCTCGCAGCACCTCCGGCTGGGGGGGGGGGGGGGGGCACAGTCCCCGGGGGTAACACAGGGAGGGGGTGAGGTTTTGGCAGTGAGTTAGCTGTGTGGGTGCTGGGCACAGTGGAGGGGGGTCTGTCCCCCAGAGTGACCCCGCTGGCCTGTTCTTCCCCCCCATGAATGTGGGGCTAAGTAGGAGGGAGACAGGAGCCTGGCTTGAGTGGCGGGGGCACTGCGCAGCCAGCCAGCCCCCCTCCCCCCCCCAGCCAGCCAGCCCCCCCTCCCCCCCCCAGCCCCAGTGCTGAACACGGCAAGCTCATCACACTGGGTGAGCCAGTGGGGGCAATACCACCCTCCTCCCCCTGCAGCCCTCCTGGTCAGGCTGAGGGGGGGTAAAGGTGGTGGGGACCCCCGGGGGGGTACTAGTAGACCCAGCTGACGGGCACCCACTGGGGCTGGGTGCGCAGGCGCTCCATGGCCTCCTGCAGCCGCCCAAAGGTGCGCTCCAGGTCGTCGTTGGTCAGGCTGAGGTCGAAGTAGTGACCGTAACCACGCTGGATCCGGTCGCTCTCCTCCACCGTCCGCTTGGCGTCGGCCTCCTGCCCCGCACAAACCTGCCTCAGTTTCCCCATCGCTCCCTGTGTGCCCGCCCCCACCCCCCCGGGGTTGGGACCCACCGTGAGCTGCTTAGTGGCCACACCACTCTCCAGCGCTGCCCGGTTCATGGCCCGCAGCGTCTCAGGGTCGGGGGCTTCAATGAAGACCACGTATGGCACAAATTCAGCTGTTCTCAGCACCTTCACTGCCTGGGTGGGAGGGGGACAGCGCTGAGCCCCGGGGCGGGGGCAGCCCCAGCCACCCCCTTGGTGTGCTGCCTCCCCCGGGTACCCTACCTGGGGGTTGACGTCCAGGATACACATCTTGCCAGCCTCCACCACGGTGCGGATGGAGTCGATCTTGGTGCCATAGAGGTTGCCCTCATACTCGCCATGCTCCAGGTACCGGCCCGCCTTGATGTCCGCCTCCATCTCCCCCCGTGACACGAAGCGGTACCCGTGCCCATCCTTCTCATTCTCCTTCGGCTTCCGTGATGTGTCTGCCCAGGGGTGGCCTGTCTGAGTGACCACCCCAGGGGTCTCACCCCGGGGGCACCCACAGCCCGCGGGGATGGCCACAAGGCTGTGATGCTGCACCCACACCCCCAGGGGGGTGGTGCTGGCCAGGTTGGGCTGTGCCAGGGACGCTGATGCTGGTGGGGACAGGGATGCTCGCATGGACAGGGATGCTCGCATGGACAGGGATGCTCGCATGGACAGGGATGCTGGCAGGCGACAGGGATGCTCACATGGACAGGGATGCTGGCAGGCGACAGGGATGCTCACATGGACAGGGATGCTGGCGGGCGACAGGGATGCTCACATGGACAGGGATGCTGGCGGGCGACAGGGATGCTCACATGGACAGGGATGCTGGCGGGCGACAGGGATGCTCGCATGGACAGGGATGCTCATGGGAATGATGTTTGCAGCGGACAGTGATGCTGGCAGGGACAGCAATGCGCACAGGAACACTCACAGGGGATAGTGGTGCCGTATCGCGCTTGGTCTGACATGATGAGCTTGTTCTTGAGGCTGCGGCGCCCCACACCCTGGGCGCCGATCAGCACCAGGGTTTTCCGGCGGAAGGGCGGCATGCGGGCCATCTCCTCATAGATCAGCAGCTCATGGCGGTCAAACTCTGGATGAGGGATGGGGCTGTCACCTGCAGTAGCACCCTCGAGCTGGGTGCCATGGGGACCCCAGGGCACCCCGTCCTGCGAGGTGCCACCACTAGCCTGCCAGGGGCACAGCCTGGGCACTGTCCCCCCTTCCCTTGGGGAATGCCATCAGGGACACGCACCGGCGTTCTTTGTCGTCAGGTACATCATCCTCTTCTTCCTCTTCCCACTGAGGCTGCCACACAGGGCCCCTGCCGAGGGCAAGGGGGTGGCTGAGCTGGGGACGGGCATAGGGACAGTGCCATGGCGTGGGGACAGTGCCATGGGAACTGGGACCTGCCACAGGGACAGTGCCACAGGGCTGGGGATATCACCTGGGGAGTTGGGGACCTGCTGCAGGGACAGTGCCAGTGGGGACATCACCCTGGGAACTGGGGACCTGCCGCCGGGACAGCGCCACAGGGATGGGGACATCACCACGGGGCAATGGGGACATTGCCATAGGGCGCAGGGGACCCGCTGTGCTCCCCCTCGGGAGGTGACCACCTGTCCCTGTGCCCCCAGGGCCATGTCCCCACCCGGGGCTGGGGGGGGACTCCGTACCAGATGTGGGGGCCACCTCCACGTCCCGCTTGACGAAGGCTTTGCGCTTCTCCTCCAGCAGCTGGCTGGGCACCAGCCCCGCGCTGCCCCCCTCCACATGGCACGCCTGGGGGACAGCACTGCGTGTGGGGACCCCAGCCCCATGGGGACCCCCCAGCTCCCAGGGACCCTCCCTAGCTCCAGGGAACCCCCAAGCCCCACAGGTATGCCCCACAACTCTCGGGGACACACAACCCCCGCCCCAGCTCCAAGGACCTCTCCAGTTTCCAGGGGCTCTCCCCAGCTCCAGGGACCCCCCCAGTTTTCGGGGACACACCCCCATCCCCCCAGGCCCCAGGGAACACCTCAGCTCCCAGGACACCCCTGCTCCTGCATGGACGCCAGCTTCTGGGGATACCACCAGGAGGGGGACAAAGGGCCAGGTCCCCCCACCCCAGGGTCCCTCCTGACCTGCCACCAGTTGGGGTCATCCTGGTTGACGATCTGCAGCAGGTCACCGGCAGTGAACTTGAGCCCAGCCTCCTTGCAAGGGATAAGGCTGTCGGTGGCCGGGTCGTAGTCGAAGTGACACTTGACAAAGACCTGGGGACCAGGGGGGTCAGGGGGAGGCCGCCAGCCGCTTGGGTTCCCCGCTCTGCATCGCCTGGATGCTGCCAGCCTGTGCCTCTCTTTCCCCAGTATGCCGGTGGGAAACGCAGGAGCTGTGCCATGCGCGCACGCACACACACACACACACGTGTGCACCCCACTAGGCACCCCCCCCACCCTGGTGCCCCCTTGCCACCCGGCATAGCCAGGCACGCACAGCACCTGCGCACACACAGGCAGCACTGGCAGCTGCCACTGCGCCCCACAGGGCACCCACGGCAGCGCCCACGCACAGCCCCACACCCACACACAGGCACACACACGCGCCCAGCGTCGCCACCACCGTGCCCACGATGGCACACATGTGTGCAGGAGCGTGCAAAGGCAGCCACGCACACACACACCACGGGGCACACGCGTGTGCCTGCACACGGGACCCCTGCCCAGTGCTGGCAGCAGCAGGGTGCCACGGGGCCAGCCGAGTGCAGGGACACGCGGTGCCAGGGGATGCAGTGACAGTGCTGCTTTGTCCCTGGAGCCAGGGTGACAGCAGGCGCCTGCGCCAGGCTGGCACAGGGAGGGGGGCACACAGGGCACCCTTTGCCACCCAGGTCCTGCCGTAGGGCTGAGGACATGGGGACAGGGCAGGGATGGGGACAGGGCAGGTACTACCACACAGCTGGGTGCCCTCACCAGTGCTGGGCACCACGGGGGACACGGGGGTCCCACCAGCCATGGGGCACGTGGGCACGGAGGATGTCTATCAGCGCGCAGGGGCCACAGGCAGAGGGACAGGGGGACAAGGGGCTGTGGGGCTCAGGGATGCAGGGGGAGCTGAGGCACGTGGCAAGAGGACAGGGGACACGGTGACATGAGGCAGGGGGTGTGCGACACATGAGCATGGGGACGTTGGCAGGGTGGCACGGGGATAGATGGGGACAGAGGCACAGGCCCGTGGGGGAGCCGTGGGCAGGGTGCTGGGTGTGGGGTGCAGATGTGGGATGCAGATGTTGGGTGCAGATGGGGGGGGCGGCTGTGGGGATCGGTACCTGCCGGGGCGGGTGGGGCTCCTGGTAGCTGGGCAGGATCTTGAGGACGACGCTGCCGCTGGCGTGGCGCAGGCTGTCCTGCAGTGCCCGCGGGTCGCTGCCCACCTCCCGCCCGTTCACCTCCCGGATGACGTCCCCCACGTGCAGCAGCCCCTGCTGCGCCACCATCCCCCCGTGCAGGATGCGGGCGATGACCAGCTCCCCCCGCTCCACACGGAACGTCACCCCCTGGGTGGGCACAGCCCCGCGTCAGCCCCACGCCGTGTCCCCCCCACAGCGTCCCCTGCACCCACCCAGCACCCTCCAGTCACCCTTGCAACACCCCAGCACCCAGCAATGCCCCCCAGCACCCAGCAATGCCCCCCAGCACCCAGCAATGTCCTCCAGCACCCACCAACACCCCCAGCACCCCATAATGCCCCCAGCACCCCGCAATGCCCCCAGCACCCAGCAATGCCCCCCAGCACCCAGCAATGCCCCCAGCACCCAGCAATGTCCTCCCAGCAACACCCCCAGCACCCAGCAATGTCCTCAGCACCCACCAACACCCCCAGCACCCCATAATGCCCCCAGCACCCCGCAATGCCCCCAGCACCCAGCAATGTCCTCCAGCACCCACCAACACCCCCAGCACCCCATAATGCCCCCAGCACCCCGCAATACCCCCAGCACCCAGCAATGTCCTCCAGCACCCACCAACACCCCCAGCACCCCATAATGCCCCCAGCACCCCGCAATGCCCCCAGCACCCAGCAATGTCCTCCAGCACCCACCAACACCCCCAGCACCCCATAATGCCCCCAGCACCCCGCAATACCCCCAGCACCCAGCAATGTCCTCCAGCACCCACCAACACCCCCAGCACCCCATAAAGCCCCCAGCACCCCGCAATGCCCCCAGCACCCCGCAATGCCCCCAGCACCCTTCAGCGCCCCCGGCTCGGGCTCACCAGGTTCTCGCCAGCCGTCTTGCGGATGCCCACCATGCGCACGGCGTCGGGGGGCACGGGCTGGTTGTTGAAGGCCGGATCCAGGACGGGGCTGGGCGGGGGCGTCTCGTAGCTCTTGGAGGCCACTGAGTCGTGGGTCTCCAGCAGGGACTGCAATGCACAGGGAGGGCCGTCACACCCACGTTGCACACACCCTTGCCCGTGCATTGCACGCACAGGCCTTGCACGCCCCACCTGGAAGTGGGGCTCGCGCAGGATGCATGCCAGCTCGGCGGCCGCGCTGTCCTGCCGCACCAGGTGCCCGATGTCACGCAGGATCTCCTGCACCAGCTCCAGGTTGTTGTCCCTCACCGCCTCCAGCTTCGTCTCTTCCAGCCGCTCATGGGCCTGGGGGGGCCGGGGGGGATTAGAGACCCCCGCACCCGCCCACCCGCTCACTAATACCCCTGGCATCTGCTCCCAGTGCAGGGCGGGGGGGTGCAGCCCCCCGCACACAGCAGGGGTCTCTGGCACAGCCCACTGTGCACACACATGAGCACACACACGTACAAGTGCACACACATGCCCTTTGCACACACACAGTGCCCTGCATGCACACACAATTGCAGAGCCACCCTTTTGGATGCACACACATGCACATCCCCAAGTACACATGCGTGCATGCTCATGCATGTGCATGCAGACCCTTGCACACACATCACTGCACCAATGCATGCACGCGTGCATCGTTGCACGACTGTGCGCAGGTGCAAATACACACATACAGGTTAAACATGCAGGACGCGGTGCCAGCCACACACACCTCAACAGCACGGCCAGCAGGTGACACACACAGGCATGTGCACACGCACACACGTGCACACCCCAAGGGGCAGCACACAGCCAGCACCCACCCCAGCCCCCCAAGCGCACCGCCCTCCCCTGCTGCTGAAACACTGCAGCCTCACACACAGGCATGCACACACATGTGCAAAAGTGCACACTCCCCTCCATGCGTGCACACATGCATATGTGCAAATATGCACAGACACCTCCCTGTATGCACACACGTGCAAGCGGACATCCATGTATCCACACACATGTACATGCATGTGTCCATCCACACACACACGTCCATGTTCACACAGCACACACATGCGCGTGCATGCACACACTCGTGCACCCATACACACACACTGCCCCCCGTGTGCTCACCCCTGGGCTCCCACATCCCCCCCGTGCCCCACTCATTGCCACCTGCGGCAGGGGGCCGGGGGGGGGGATGGGACACAGTGCCACCCCCGCGCCACCGTACCTTCGCCAAGGACCTTACTATTGGGCTCTCCATGATGCCGCGGAGGAAGATGAGGTCCAGGTCGGCGGCCCCCGGGGTGCTGGGGAGCCCCATCAGGTTGTCCAGGACCTGCTGCATGGCTGGGGGGGTGGGGGTGGGGGCAGGGGGGACACAGACACAGAGTGGGGGGGCGCAGAGCAGGAGAGAGCAACATGGGTGACAGTCAAATGCAGCCAGGGGTGCTGTGCACCCCAATCCTGCCCCACTCATCCCAGGGCCCCCCAGTTATGCAACCTGGCAAGGAATGAGGGGGACAGTGGGGGGGTCCCTGGGAGCAGGGACCCCTCCCCATCCTACAGCAAGGACAGACAAGTGTATGTGCCCCCCAGTGCTGGCCACCCTGTCTTGCCGGGCTGGGGGGCATCGCAGCCCCTGTGCGGGCAGGAGCACCCCAACACCTCCAGGGGGGTGTCTAATCCTGGCTGCTCAGCACCACAGCCCCCCAGAGCCTCCGTTTCCCCAACCAAGGAGCCCCCAGCAGCATGGAAAGAGCTCACCTGCACATGGAACCACTGTCCCCCCAACCTCCCCCCCACCTGCAGGGATTTGCACTGGACCCCCGGCCCATGCAGCAGGGGCCACGAGCAGCTTTTCCCCCAACCCAGCACTATGGGGAAGGGGGGGGGAATCCCTCAAAAGCCCCCCAGGGCAGGGAGGGCATTCCCCATTCCCCATTTGCCACACCCAGTACAGGCAGGAGCCCGGGGGTGGGGTGGGGAGTGTGCAATGCAAATGCGGCTGTTGCAATACAGCGGGGGGGGGGGGGGGGGGGGGGGGGGGCAACGCAGGGGAGTGGGGTGCAGTGCAGCTGGGGGGGGTGAGGTGATTGGGGGGGGGGCGAGGCAATGGGGGGTGGGGGGTGGGGGGGTGCTGCAAAGCCCCCGGGGCTGTGCTGCAAGCGGGAGCACTGCACGGCGGGGAGGCTGCGCTGCAATGGCGGGGGATGCTCACGATGAAGCCCGGGGCGGGGGGAGTGCTGTGCAATCCAGACAGCGCCCCCCCCCCCCCATATCTGGGGGGTTCCAGTATGCCCCAAGAGAACCCTCCACCTCCCCGCTCCCAGCTCCCACCCCCCGAACACCCACAACACCCTCTTCCCCCGCCACCCCCTTGCGTGGCATCACCCCCCGCCCCCCCCCCTACCTTGGGGGCCCAGGGGGGCGCTGGCGGGGGCAGGGGGCGCCCCTCGGCCGGGGCCGCTCATGGCTGCGGGGGCAGAGCCGGGGCTGCCGCCTCCCCCCAGATCCGGGTACAGCGGGCCCCCCCCGCCCCCGCGGCCCTGCACACGCGGGCCCTGCACACGCGTGCACACGCAGCGCGCGGGGCGGGCGCGCCACGTCGGCCATTGCGCGTGCAAACACCTTGCACACCCGCGGCCGGGTGTGTGCGCGAGTGTGCTCACGCAGGCGTGCACAGCGGATGCACATGCACCTCTGCATGCTCACGCGTGCGTGCACCCGTGTGGGCAACCATGTGTGGGCAACCACACGCCTGTGCGCGCTCACACGTTCACGCGCAGCGTGGAGAGCCGCTTGCATGCACGTGCACAATGACACATGTTGCAGGCGCACGAATCTGTGTGCACACATGTGTGTGAGCATGCACAACCGCGGGTGCCAAGGGGCAGCAGTACCTGTGCATGCTTACACACGCGTGCAGACCCATGCGCTCACTGCTGCACGCTCACACGCACGCACGCTCGGGTGCACACACGCTGACACACCCCCCTGTGCCTGCTCACACCCATGTGTGCACACACAGCCCACGCATGCTCACACGCGCGTGCAAGCCCACGGCACTCACCCTGTGCGCACCCACCCGTGCATGCACACCCCCATGCCTGCTCACCCGTGCTTGCACACCCGCGGGCACACGCGCCCCCCGTGCATGCTCACCCGTGGGAGCCCCCCGCACGCAGCCTCCCGCGCCTGGGGGAGGGGGACAGCAGGGGCTCGGCCCCTTTAAGGGGGCGGGTGGGTGGTGCGGGTCCGCGCTGTTGCCGTGGCAACCGGGGAGCAGGGGAGCGCCGCGGAGGGGAGGGGGGGCGACAACAGATTTAAAGGGACCATGACCCGCTCGTGTGCCCACGCACGCACCCACGCACACGAGCGAACACGCACAGGCAGGTGCCCAGCCGGCAGCGCCCGCCCCACCCTTGCACACGCGTGTGCGCACCCACAGCCCTGTGGCACACGCAGCCTCTGGGCCCAGCATGACTCATCCCACCAGCACACCCAGGCAGTTCTCGCACACGCGTGTGCAAGCCACGGCCTAGTGGACACTCACACGTGGCGGAGCTGGGGGCTGCTGCCGGCATCTCAGCAGTGCTGCGGGCACGGCCAGCCATGCGTGGGTGGCACCGATGGGGACAGTGCCAGCACCCACGGGAACAGGGCCAGCCATGCATGGGTGGCACGGATGGGGACAACGTGCAACGGCCTGGTGTGCTCAGGCACATGGGTATGTGCTTACACACGCTTGTGCATGTGTTCAAGTGTACCACAGACGTGCAGGGACACGCGAGGCCCCTGCACTTCTCCATCCCCACATTTACCCCACGTGGGGGGGGGGCCGACGACACCCCCAGTGTTGGCACCGACACCCACACAATGGGAGGCACCCCACACCATGACCCAGCACCACTGTCTTGGATACCAGCATCCCCAGTGTCCCCAACACCAGTACTGCCAGTGTCTCCTGCACCAGTGCCTCCATGGTACCCAGCACAACCAGTATTAGTGCCACCAGTACCAGCAGCCACAGCCCCAGTGCCCCCAGCAGCCCCAGTACCAACACCCCCAGCCCCAGTGCCCCCAGTGTCCCCAGTACCCCAAGCAGCCCCAGTACCAACATCCCCAGCCCCAGTGCCCCCAGTGTCCCCAGTACCCCCACTGCCCCCAGTTCCAGCATCCCGCGCCCCAGTGTCCCCATGATCCTCAGCGATGCCAGCCCCAGCATTCCCAGTGTCCCCAGCACCAGTGTCCCCAGTGTCCCTAGCCCAGCCAGCCCCAGTGTCCCCCAGGCGCTGACATTCCCCCAAGCAGGCAGAGGCAGGAGGTGGCTGCAGGGGGGGTTTATTGCTGGGGGGGTCAGCCCAGTGCTGGGTGACAGCTGCTGTGGGTGCTGTGGGTGCTGTGGGTGCTGTGGGTGCAGCAGGGGCTGTGGGGGCTGCACCCCACCAGGCTCCTCTTCACCTGCTTGGCCCCGGCAGTGTCCCTGCAACAAGAGGGGGTCACCATCCCAGGCCCCCACAGGACCCCCCTTGAATCCCCCCAGCCCCATGTCCCCCACCCCAGGGCTTCCCCGTAGATGCCCATTGGGGAAATCGAGGCACGGGTGGCCCTGGGGGTTCACCCAGCCCCCCAGCTCAGTCACTGGGTGCCCTCACCTGGTGGCTCAGCACCCTGTGGTGCCGAAGGGCTCCTCGCACAGCACCAGGCTGTCCGACCGCTTGCCGTACCTGTGAGAGGGGCACGTTACTGGGGGGCAGCGCCATGCAACCGCCATGCAGCGGGGAGCACAGCACAACGGGGAGCTGGCTGCAGCGAGTGAAGGGCGCAGCGAGGGAGCAGGCTGCAGGGGAGCAGCACGTTGCAATTGGGAGCATGTGGCAATGGGAGCAAGCTGCAGCAGGAACAAGGGAACAGGCTGCAATGGCGAGCACACTGCAATGGGGAGCATGTTGCGAGGGGCAGCACACTGCAGATGCGGAGCGTGCTGCAGCAGAAATCTGGTTGCAGCAGGTAAAAGGATTGCAACAGGGCGTGAGTTGCAACGGGGAGTGCGCTGCAGTGGGGAGTGCGCTACAATGGGGAGTGTGCAGCAATGGGGAGTGTGCTGCAATGGGGAGTGTGCTGCAATGGGGAGCATGTTGCAAAGGGGAGCACACTGCAGATGGGGAATGTGCTGCAACAATGGGGAGCGTGCTGCAGCAGAAATCTGGTTGCAGCAGGTAAAAGGATTGCAACAGGGAGTGAGTTGCAATGGGGAGTACACTGCAACAGGCAACACGTTGTAAGGGGGCAACACATTGCTACAGGGAGAACATTGCAACAAGGAGCACATTGCAACCGGGCAGTGTATCACAGGGGTCCCACAGCTGTGCCCCCCACCACTGCCCTGCCGCTCACCGGTGCCGTGTGACCACGTTGAGGTACTGCTGGAGGTCATTGTAGAAGCGGACGAGGTCCTCGACGGGCGCGTCATCCCCAGGGTAGGTGGGCTGCGTGGGGCCAGCGCTGCCAGGGTGCCCGGCCAGCAGCACCAGGGCGCAGGCGAGGAGCAGCAGGGAGGGCCAGCGGGGAGCCATGGCTGCGCCACATGCCATGGCCTCAGGGTCCACCGACAGCATGGCGCTGCATGCACACACACGCACACACACCACCAGGCTGCACGCACACACATAGGTGCACACACATGCACACCACCCACCAGCACGTGCGCGCACCCCCCCCTTAGCATATGCACCGCTCTGCACGCACCCAGGCATGCACACCGAGCCTCTGCTTCTGAGGCCATGCACACACACATGCACACACACATCCCCTTGCACGCACACACACCCCCCTCTGCTCCAAGTGTGCACGCGCACACGCATAACACCTCCTGCAGCACACACACGTCGGTGTATACACATCGCTTGTGAACCCACAGGCAGACACGCACGCTCTCCCTGCTCCCAGAGTGCACAAGAGCTGCACTCCCAGAGCGCACGCACACACTTGGCCCTCAAGCACGCACACACGTGTGTGCACACCCTGCCTCACACCCCTACACACAGATGCACATCCTCAGCCTTGCACAAGCACATGCACACCTGTTTCACACCTGTGTGCACACGCACACACTCCCTTGCACACATGTACACCCCCTTTGGCGCACACCACGCTCTCCAGCACACACACCGCACTCAGCCTCTTGTCCCCCAGCGCAGGTACTGCCACCCCCCAGCCATCCCCCGTGGGGACGAGGTCCTGCCCCACTCACCTGCTTCCACAAGCAGGGACACAGTGAGGCGAGAGGACGCTGCTGTCGACTCCCAGGTTCCTCAGTGACACCGCTGCCACCACGGTGCTGGCCCTTATATCCCCCCTGTCCCCCCTGCTGATGTCACCCTGCCACGCAGCCCCTGTGGCCAGGTGGCCAGCTGGTGTGGGGAGGGGGGGGCGGGACACGGGGGGACACAACAACAGGGGCCATCAGGGTGACAGGGACACCTGGCCCCTCACACAGCCCTGGTTAATGTTTGACACTGGGCAGGGGGGCTCCTGGTGGGGCTGAGGACACGGACACAGCTGTCCCGTGTCCATCCCCAGGGCATCCTGGCCCTGGATGGACCAAGGGGCGGGTGTGGGGACAGATGGAGGGGTGTGGGGACAGAGGGACAGGTGTGGGGACAGAGGGACAGAAGGACACAGCCAGGGGAGGCTGGTGGGCTGCAAGGGTGGAGGCTGGAGGCTGGCAGGAGGGGCAGGCAGCAGGACAGAGGGACAGTGACGAATGGACAGAGGGATGGGGAGCGGGACAGAGGGACACCAGAGGGACAGATGGGGAGGGTGGGGAGTGAAAGGTGCAGCATTGGGGTGAGGGGTGGGATGGAAAGACCGAGGGATGGAGGGACAGCAGCCAGCCCCCCCCACTGTGGCCATGACCAAGGATGCAGTGGTCTCCCCACTGCCACCACGGGCCAGGTTGGGGGTCAGGGGGGTGGGGGACCACAGCAGGGTCCCAGTGACCCTCTGGCCCAGCCCTGACACAGCCCCTGACAGTCACTGTCCCCACAGGGACCCCATGGTGGATGTCAACAACCCACTGCCAGTGCCCCCACACCCAGCACACCCCAGCATTCCCCACCAGTGCACCCCACAGCCCCAGACGCACTGCCCCTCACACCCAGTGCATCCCAGTAACCCGTGCACCCCAGCACCCACCACTAACGTACCCCCGTGCCCTGAGTCCCAGCATTGTTGCACCCCCCCCACCAAGCACCCCCCTGCACCCAGTGCGCCCCAACACCCAGTGGCAGTGCACACCGTGCCCCGAGCGCCCTGTGTGCCCCAACACCACCAGTACCCCCCAGCACCCTGTGCCACCCGCTGCCCCCACACCCAGTGCACCCTAGCATCCAACCCGTGTGCTCCAGCCCGCCAGTGCACCCCCCTCCCACCTCTCCCTCCCTCCCCAGCCTCCACCAGACCCTCTGCCCCTCACCCCCTTCCACTCCTCCATCTGCCCCTCCTCCCCACATCCCTCTCCATCCCTCCGCCCTTGCACTCCAGCAGGTGCTCTGCCCCTTACTCCCTCCAGCCAGCCTCACCCCTCTGCCCTCCATCCCTCCTGCGTCCCCTCCATCTTTCCCTACCTCCCCCCCTCCCCCCCTCCCCCGCATCCCTCCATCCCCCCTCTACTCCCCCGTGCCCCGGCACACACAGCCCAGACTGGTGCCCACGATCGTGCTCTTTATTGCCGCTGGCTGGGGCGTGCAGGGACCACATGGGACCCCCCCGACAGCGGTGGGGAGGGGACGGGGTCAGGGCCCCCCCCAATGGGACACCCCTGGACCAGGTTCTGGGGGTCCCTGGCCCTCCTGGCCGGGGGGGTCTGTGCTGGCCCTGGGTGCTGGGGCCCACCCTGCGGCGGAGCCCCGGGTCCCTTAGGGAGACACGGAGAGACAGGGAGGATCTGGGGGACAGGGGGGACTGGGAGTTGCCGGTCACCACGCAGAGTCATCGTCGTACCTGCAGGGAAGAGCTGACATGAGAAAAAGTGGGGACAAGACCCCCAACATCCCCTGGGACCCCAAACTACCCCCAGGACCCCCACCCCAGGGTGCAGGAGATGGTACAGCCCCTTTCCCTGTCCACAGGGTGATGGGGACAGGGACAGGGATGAGGACACTCACCATGACTTGTCACTGCTGGCCCCAAGGAGCAGCTCCGACACCACGGCCTCGGGGCTGGCGCGTTTGCCGTACCTGCGGGACACGCGCAAAGGGCCACATGCAAATGTGACCTCCCGTGCACACGCGTGTGTGCAAACAGGAACTGCTGGGTGCACATGGCAGACCACACAGGTGTGCAGGAGGGCAGGCACGAGTGTGCAAACGGGGACTTGCCTGTGCATGCAAAGGAGCTTGCACAAGGGCCAGCGGGCTCGCACACACGTATTCACGCCCACTTGTGCTCACCTCTGCCGTGTCACCAGGTTGATGTAGTGGCGAAGGGCCGAGAAGTACTTGGCCATCTCCTCAGGGGAGGCGTCGTCCCCAGGGCTCTCGGGCTTGGGGGGGTAGGCGGCCACCAGCGTGCCCAGGCACAGCAGGGCACAGAGGGCCAGGGCCACCAGCATGCGCCACGGCCTCGGGGACGTCACCATCTGCATGGGGACAGGGGACAGCCTCCGCTGCGTCTGGATCACCCCCATGGCCCTCGGGTACCCCCAGCACACCCCAGAGCGGTTCTGCCCCCCACCAAAGCCCCCCCAAGCCCACAGAGGTGTCTCACCCCTGAGGACCCCCTCATCTCCCTCCCCCACCTGGGACCCCAGCCCCCCTCCCCAGGGACATCTTCCCTCCAGGGACCTCCCCCATGTCCCACGGGGACACCCTCATCCCAGAGACACCCCCCCCCCCAGCATCCCCAAGGGAGATTTCCCACCTCATGGGACCCCAGAGTCCCCAGCCCCCCCACAGGGACCCCTCCCCTCCAGGGACCCCTCCAAGACCCCAGCCCTGGCCCTGAGCTGTCCCCGCACTCACGATGTAGCAGGCAGGAGGTGACAAGCAGGGCCTGGCAGTGGGGTGACAGTGCCGGGGACACAGCGGCTCCTCCACCTGCCCGGGGTTTTATAGCTCCGGGGGGGGCTGCTGGCTCCTCCCTCAGCCGTGACCGACCCACGGGCACAGCAGGATCCCGCAGCCCCCCCCCCGCCACCACCCCAGGGGACATGTGCCAGCCCCTTGTCACCATGCCTTGGTACGTGCCATGTACCCCGAGGGGCTGGGGTGCAGGCACGGGGCACAGGGGACATGGGTGGGACACACGGACACAGCACAGGGACACAGAACACAGCCACAGGACACGGAGGTGGCATGTGGCAATGCCAGACAGGCACAACTGGTGACATGCAGCCATGGCATACAGGCATGGCACATGGGCATGGCATGTAGCCACAGGACACAGCAGCGTACAGCCATGGCAGGTGGCACATGGCGATGGCACAGGGACATGGATGTGACACACAGCCACGGCATATGACCATGTCACACAGGCACAGACGTGACATGCAGCACACGGACACGGATGTGACACATAGCCACGGCACACGGGCACAGCCCAGGGACACGGGTGTCGCATGCGGCCACGGCACACACACACGGCCCCAAGACAGCCTCGGGATGTGGCAGCGGCACACAGGGACATCAGCCACACACAGGGACACAAACGTGGCACAGCTGTAACACAGCACACGGGACATAGCCCTGGCACAGGCCACCCACAGGGGACAGCACAGGGGAAGGGACACAGCCCACAGCTGTGGCTGCCTCAGTTTCCCCAGGCAGCAGGGCAGGGCACGGAGCCCCCACTGCAGCCCCCACCACCGCAGCGCCCGCAGCCCCACCACTGCAGCCCCCACCACCGCAGCCCCCACCACCGCAGCCCCACCACCGCAGCCCCACCACCGCAGCCCCCACCACCGCAGCACCCGCAGCCCCTGTCACCGCAGCCCCCACCACTGCAGCCCCCACCACCGCAGCACCCGCAGCCCCCGTCACCGCAGCCCCCACCACCGCAGCCCCCACCACCGCAGCCCCCATCACCGCAGCCCCTGTCACCGCAGCCCCCACCACCGCAGCCCCCGCCACCGCAGCACCCGCAGCCCCCGTCACCGCAGCCCCCACCACTGCAGCGCCCGCAGCCCCCGTCACCGCAGCACCCACAGCCCCACCACTGCAGCCCCCCTCACCGCAGCCCCCACTACCGCAGCCCCCCCCACCCCCCATCGACCGCTGTCACAGCCCTCCAGGACAGATGAGCTGCCCTTTCCACTCCCCCGCCACGAGCCCCCCGCACCGGGGGACACACTAATTAATTATGGATTTGGCATTAAGGAGCAATCACCCAGCCCAGGCCTCCGGGGGGAAACTGAGGCACGGAGGAGCCTGGTGGGGACAGGTCCCCACCAGGAAGGGGTCACCAAAGCCACCGTGTGCGTGCTGGGGTGGGGAGAGGGTCCCCGAAAGCCCCGGGGTGCCCCCTCCCAGCCGCGGCTGCAGCCAGTGGGACGGAGGGGACACGGCTCGGTGGGGACCCCACGGGGTGCCACTGGCCTGGCTGGAGAGGACACGCTCCACACTCCTGACCCGGTCATCACCCCGGCGAGCGGCGCTGGGGTCATGTCTGGTGGCAGTGCCACCGCGGGGGTCCCAGCCCTGTGGCTGTCCCCAGCCCCAGGGACACTCTGCCCGTGGTGCAGCCGTGGTGTCACCGCCGGTGTGCAGTGACACAGCCGGGGGTCCCTGCTGCCCCGGCCACACAGTGCTCAGCCCCACGGCAGCCTGGGAGGGGGCTGAGACCCCCCGCGAGCCCAGAGGGGTGGGAGCAGCCCCGGCGCAGCCCCCCAGGCCAGCACATTTCACATCCCC
Organism: Falco naumanni; assembly: GCF_017639655.2. Lineage (NCBI taxonomy): Eukaryota > Metazoa > Chordata > Aves > Falconiformes > Falconidae > Falco > Falco naumanni. The sequence continues at coordinate 601,103 of NC_054071.1, forward strand.
GCAAAGGCCCGGGCCGATGGGGGCTAATGGGATCAGTGGGGGCTGCGACCCCCCCCCGCAGTGGCCTGCACCACCCTGGCAGGGGCTGAGCCCCCTCCCCAGCAAAGGAGCACCGTGATGGGGGGCTCTGTCCCATCGCGGGGTTTGGGGGGGGGGAACGACACCAACCCCCCCGTCCCACTGCTGTGCGTGGGGACCAAACACACAGGGCAGCGGCAACGTCCCTGCATCGTCACCCTTGTCCCTACACCGAGCGAAGGAAGATCGGGGTCCGGGTGGCCCCCAGCCCCCCCTCGGCACAGAGCCGACCCCCCCGGGGGGGCAGGGGACAGGAGACGGGTTTTCTGCACCATTTCCCCCAAGTGACAGTAAACAACAATTTTCCAAAGGTCACAGGATGGCTCTGCCGGCGGGGGGAGCCCCCCGCAGCGGGCACAGAGGTGGGGGGGGCCTGGGTTCAGCGCCCACCCCCCCCCGGCCAGGGTGGCCCCGGGGGACCCAAAGGGGACGAGGGGGCAGGGGCTGTGCAGTGCGTGCCCCCCATCCTCCCACTGGCTTAGAGGAGGAGGAGGGACTGGGGCTGAAGGTGCATTGCCGGAGCCCAGGCAGCCCCGGGGGGGGGGCGTCATGTCCTGGGAGGATGAGGGGCCCCCGTGGCCCCCCCAGCTGGGGGAGAGCAAACAGGGCCCTGCCGCTTCCCCGCACTTTATGGCCCCCGGTTCCGGCGGAGGCACTTTAGGGGCCACGTGTGCCCCCCCAGAGGAAGGCCCTTATCAGCCCCTGTTTGCTTTTCCACTGCCCAGCCGGGGGGGCGGGGAGGGGGGGGGGCAACACACACCTGCCCAGCCAGGTGGCAGGACAGGGACAGTGGGGACAGGGACAGCGCGGACATGGCCCGCAGGGGTCTGCCAGCCCCTCGCCACGTCCCACCATGATGCCCCCCCAAGGCACAACAACGCAAACCACAAGCTGAGCCCCCCCCCCCAAGGCGCAGCCCCCAGGATGGGCAGGAACTGGCAGCAGAACTCACTGTCCGGCACTGCCCACACTCCACCGCAGGCTGGGCCCCCCCAAGGGGGCTTCCCCCCCTCCCCACAGCCCCCGAGACTGCTTCCCCTCCAAGCCCCCCAGAGCAGCTCCCCTAAAGCAGCAGGGCCCGGCCGTGCCAGCACACAACAGCCCAGACAGCCGGGGATGACGGAAAAGGTTTCTCATCGCAGCAGTAAAAATACACCTGGGGGGGGGGGGGGGCACACCGCGGTGGGGAGGAGGCCTGGCCACACGGTGGCCAGCACCCCACAGGCAGGAGCCCCCCCAGCTCCCCCATGCACCCAGTGCAGCAACCACCCCGTCCTCTGGCAAAATTATCAAATATTTACAAATAAAAAAAAAGAATAAATAGCGGTGATTCTTTAAAAAAACTGCCCCCCCCCCCCCCAACCCCCGGCCCAGCCCCCAGCAGTCCTGGCCAGCGGCCGCCTTGCTCAGCCGTCAGTGGCCAGGATGACAACGGCTCCGAAAATGCCGATGTTTTGCCCGATGAGCTTCATCTGATTCCAGAACTCAACGCGGCGCGAGTCGTGCCAGTAGCCGATGTTGCCGTCGATGAGCAGGATGGCGAGGGGCAGCAGCACCGCCAGCACCTGCGCCGCTGCCCGCACGTAGTAGCCGGAGAGAAAGGCAAGGGCCAGGAGGCCGTAGAGGATGAAGAGGAGCTGGAGGGCGAGCTCACCCCCCAGGAGGTGGTTCAGGTAGGCCAGGCGGTCCTCCTTGCTGTGCTGCAGGGAGTAGGCCTGGGGGGGCAACAAGGGGGGCTGCAGTGCCGTGGCAGCGGTGCCACTGGTGGCACTGGCAGCACTGGTGGCACTGGTAGCACTGCTAGCATTGGCAGCGCTGGCCCAAGCCTCTCCCCCAGGGAAGGAAACCTCCGGTAGATCCAGCCCCCCGCCTGCAGCAGTGTGGGGAGCAGGAGGTGGCTGTCGCCCCCCCGCTGTCCCGTGCTCGCCCCCTCCCCTGTACCTGGCAGATGAGGTAGATGCCGAGGAAGACCTGCCCCGTGGACTGCAGCGAGCGGCTGCGCGGCTTCTGGCGGTACAGCTCCCCCGCCCCGCTGGCCAGGATGAGGAAGCCGCCGATGATGGCGATGGTCCGGGAGTACATCCGCACCTGCGCCGGGGCCGCTGTCACCCCCTGGCTCCCCCAGACCCAGGTGGGCTGAGGGGGAGTCTCAGGGGGGTGGGGGGGCTCTCACCTTCAGCCAGTCACTGTAGTGGACATGGCCACCCACGTGGGCGGCATAGGTGGCCACGGCGAGCTGCAGGGCGGCCCCCAGGGCGAACCAGCGGCGCTTCACCCCGAAGGACATGAAGCTGGCGCAGAGCACGGCCACCCCCATGTCCACGTACAGGTAGGGGACCGGGATGTCCGGCTTCCTGGGGGGCACCGCAGCTCCAGCCCCAGCTCCCCCCAACGCCCCCGTGCAGGCTCGCCCCAGCCCCCCAAACCCCTCACCCCCAAACCCTGCCACAGCCCTCTCCTGGCCCCACACAGCCCTCTGTGCCCCCCCAGCCCCCCAATGGCCCCTCTGCCCTTCCCCTGACCCACACGCTCCCTTTCACCTGGCCCCTCACTCCAGGAGCCCCCCAGCCCCAGGCCCCCCTCAACACCACAGTGACCCCAAGAGCCCCCCTGCTGTCCCACACCCCCCAGGAGCCCCCCAACACCACACTGACCCCAGGAGCCTTCCAGCCCCACAGTGGCCCCAGGAGCTCCCCTGCCTTCCCTCGGCCCCACACCTCCCAAAAGCCCCCCCAAGGCCCAGGCCCCTCAGCCCCCAAGAGCCCCCAGCCCCACACTGACCCCAGGAGCCCTCCTGCTTTCCTGCAGCCCCACACCCCCCAGGAGCCCCCCTGGCCCCCCCCAGCCACACACTGACCCCAGGAGCCCCCCTGGCCCCCCCCAGCCACACACTGACCCCAGGAGCCCCCCGGCCCCCCCCCAGCCACACACTGACCCCAGGAGCCTCCCTGGCCCCCCCCCAGCCACACACTGACCCCAGGAGCCCCCCTGGCCCCCCCCCAGCCACACACTGACCCCAGGAGCCCCCCTGGCCCCCCCCCAGCCACACACTGACCCCAGGAGCCCCCCTGGCCTCCCCCAGCCACACACTGACCCGAGGAGCCCCCCTGGCCCCTCCCCAGCCCCGCACCCCGCCCAGAAGCCCCCCAAGGCCCAGTCCCTGCCCAGCCCCGCACCCCGCCCAGAAGCCCCCCAAGGCCCAGTCCCTCCCCAGCCCCGCACCCCCCCCCAGAAGCCCCGCAGGCCCAGTCCCCCGCCAGCCCCACACCCCCTCGCGCCCCTCCTCCCCCCAGCCCCACACTGACCCCAGGAACCCCCGAGCCCCCCCCAGGTGCCCCCCGCCCCGCACCGCCGCCCGCCGGCGCGCTCGGCGCAGAGCAGCAGCCCGCTGAAGCAGTGCCAGAAGGGGAAGCGGGTCAGCAGGACGCCGCCGCCCGCCGTCAGCAGCCGCAGCGCCCGCCGCCGCCACCCGCGGCCCGCCGCCATCGCCGCCCGGCCCACCGGAAGGGCCGCGCCGCGCCGGAAGTCCCGCCCCACGGGCCCCGCCCACACGGGAAGGCCCTACCCCCGCGCAGGCCCCGCCCGCAGAGCGCCAGACACGGGTGATGGTTAAAAAAATTTCGGGTTTTATTGTTTTTGCTAAACAATACTAAAAAATTTTCCTTTTTTTTAATTTTTTTTTTTAATTTTTAACTCTTCTAAAGGCAGGGCTTGAATTGTTTGATTTTGATCCATTTATTTTAAAAAACAAAACAAAAAAGGGGAGGGGGGGAAGGATCATGGCAAAAAAAAAGAAGAAAATAAAAATATAAAAAAAAAAAAAAAAAAAAGGGCCAAAAAAAAAATAAAAGGAAAAGGGAGAAAATCCCCCAAGCCAGGCCCCAGCATGGTCCAGGGTGGGGGGTGGCAGGGCAGGAGGGGCCGCAGCCCCGTCCCCCAGCCTCCGAGCCCCCCTCGGGCTCCCCGGGGCTGGTGGGGGGATGGGGACAAGGGAGGGGGGGAGGGGGGGTGTTTTTTGCCACGATCCTGGTTGAGAGCACTGCTAGAAGCAGAAAATATTTAAAGAACATTTTAATATATATTCATATATATATTTAAAGATAAGAAAAATAAGACTAATTCAAGCCTTGCCCTGTGCAAACAAAATTAAAACGAGACCGCGCTGGTCACAAGGGTCCCGGTTCAGCCACCGCAGTCAGCTCGTTACTTTTATTTTTGGAGGGGTTCATGGGGGAGGGGGAGGGACAGACCCCCTTTAGAAAAGTAAAGGGGAAAAGGGGTGGCAGCAGGGGAGGGGGGTAGGAAAAAGGAAAAGAAAGGTCAAAAAATAAAACTAACAAAGTCTGACTGGCTGGTAGGAAAGAAAACATGGCGGACAAAAGAAAGTCTGTTAGTCAAGTAATGCATGAGCTTTTAAATTATTCTCTTTTCTCGTTTGTTTTAAAGTCTAAGGTTTGGAATCGGTCAAGCTCCCCATTAACGAGCTCGAAAAAGGAAATAAAAGTTGAGCCCCCCGTCGCTGCCGCCCTCCCGCCTCGGTGACCCGGTGGCGGGCGGTGGGGGTCCCCAGTGCCAGGAGGTGGGCCTCAGGACGAGAGGGAGGTTTCCTTCTGTGTCTGCTGTGCTTGTGAACGCTGCATTACCTTTTGGCTTTCCACGTCTCGAAAATGTTTCTCCACCTGCCAGCGGGGAGGGTGGGGTGGATAGAGAGAGGGTTTAGCCAAAGCAGGGGATCCCCGGGGCAGGCAGGGGACCCCACGAGGGGCTGGAGATCCGCAGCAGGCGGGCGAGTCCACCCAAGGAGGGACCACAGGTGCCCCCAGGGATGTGACACCCCCCTGGTGTCCCCAGCAGCCCCAATGCCACCAGACCCCCCCTGCCCGTACTCACTATTTTGCGTACGTGACTCAGCGCGCTTCCCTCTTTGCCTTTACAGTTTTCCACTTGATAGGGAGGGGCAATAACGACTTCTTCCATCACAACTATATTCTTCTCCTGCCATTTACAGTCTTTAATGCTGCAAGGAAGGGAAAAAGGATCAGTGAACACAACTGCCCGGGGCTCCGGGCTGCGCACCAGCATCCCTCAGCCCCTCTGAAAGCCACTACCCGCCCCCAGGGCAGTCCTGCTGCCCACTTCAGACCTCACTGCGGGGGCGATGTGGGCGCAAAAGCCACCCAGCATCTCCTGGGTACCCTAGCAGAGAGGGGCACAAGCCCACAGTGATGGGCATGTGGCTAGTGAGTGCCCGAAGGGCAGGGAGCCCTCCTCTCTCCTACACCTGCCCAAGGGCTGTGTGGCTCTGGCCGGCACATCCCAGGACACACCAGCAGCATTTTGTGGCGAGTCTGAGTGACCCACCAATGCAAAACCACCCCAGGAAACAACAGGGATACGAGCAACTCCAAGGCAGCAGCGCAGGTGGCTGAGGCAGAGAGCTGGAGGCACCGATGAGGGGACTTACGTCTTGTGTATAGTCTGGAAGAGCTGCTGCCCCTCCAGAGAGACACCAGCACTAATTGCATACGCCTGGCTCATCTTCTCTTCCTTCTCCGTCCGTGCTTTGTTGGCAAGCTGGAGGGGAGACAAAGAGGGAGGGAGCTTGGCTGAGCACCGCCTGAGCAGCCTCGAGAGCTCTAAGGGGACACAGGTGTCCCCTGCAGACACAGTTCTGCTGCTGACCATTCGGCTCGCCAGTTAAACCGGGGTAGCAAAGAGCCTGCAATCTCCACCTTCCCACCACAGCTTTGTCCGTATGTTACAGAGCGTCGCACAGATTTCAGACCACAGCTTAAATCCTTTTTGAGTCTTTTTTCCCCCTCCCTAATATTTCAGGGATGTGGGCACCATCTTTTCACACCCCCTGGTTCAGGCACAGAGAAGAAACCAGCTGCCAGGGGCCAGATGCACAAACATCACTTTCCCCTCTGCCTTTTCTGAATTAATTGCTGCATTTTAGGTCCAAACCACCTTCCCACTGCTTGCTGTTTAGGGGATGCAGATAGGAAAGACAAGCCCAGAATAACCATTACGTTAGGGCTTGCAGGGTGTAAATGCCTCCATACGGACCATGCAGGAGTATGAGCAACTTTATCCCGGAGCGGTTATTCTGTTCCACAAAAACCCAGCAGAATGGGTTCTGTGGGAGTTGCTCCAGCAGCTCACAACGTCCACGTGCGGGGAAGCGCGATTACGCTGGCAGGCTGCTGCGTAGAGAGGGGAAACCCCAACGCTGGCAACCCTCGTTCAATCCCACGGCCGGCCCGGGAGCGGCAGCTGCCTGGAAACAGGAGATGGGCAGGCGGTGCTGGACACGCCGCCTCTTCCCAGCTGGAGCTGCCACAGTGGAAGAGCCACACCAGCACTGCCGCCCACGCCGCCCTTCTCTTCCTCCTCCTCCTCCCGGAACGGCCTCGTGCCTCCGAGCGCTCCCCAAGCCAGACTGGCTTTCTCCATGCTGCCCGAGGATGGCTTCACCCCTTCTCAAGCCCTCGCTGGGTACGCAAAGCCCAAGCTCCCACTGAGCAGGGACACTCTGCAGCAAAGGGATGGCTATCTCCATCCCAGCCAGCAACATCTCCTGCAACGGCAGCCACAGCCCCTGCGTCCCCACGCCGTGCCCAGGCGTGAGCAGGGCTCACCACAGCTTTGTTTGGGCGGCTGCTCACCATGTGCTCCTCGGCCTCCTGGTAAGCCAGGGAAGCCTTAACTGGGGGGCAGGATCCTTCTGCAGCCCCAGCACAAGCTGTCCCTGAAGCCACCTGCCCCGTTCTACATAGGAATTGCTCTGTCCAAGACTGCCAGGATTCCAAACTGGTTTGTAAGACTGGGCACAATGTTCCCCAGTAAGTTTTCCTGCATCCGAGTCACGCATGCGACGACCACTAGCCTTCTCTGGGGCCACACCGACACTTCACCTTCACCCAACCAGGGCTGCCCACCAGCACCGGCGTTACCCAGTTCTCCCCCAACTCCATTGCCTGCACTGCTGCAGCCCCTCTGACACAACGCTGATGGGCCACAAACGCAGCACGGGGCACGTGAACCTCCCTACCGAGCCCACCACAGGCTCCCCCCAGCAGATCTCCTTCCCACCCAGCAGCCCCCTCCCCGCAGCCCCTCCCATCTGATGTTCAGAACTGCTTTGTCCAGTTTTAACACTCCTGCTTTCCCAGGCCTCGGGATGCTCCTCCAGCTCAAAACAGCGGCTGCATCAGCTCCTCCTTCCCTGCCTGCTCACAAGTCCCAGGAGATCTGCATGCCAAGACAGACAGGTCCAGCTTTGGGGACAGCCCTGTGAGGAGGTGGGTGACAAGAAGCCACCATGGGAAGATGGAAAACCCTGGAGAGGTGCAGATGAAGAGCAGCCCCTCATGCGTTGCCACCACGGACAGCATCCCTACGTTACTTCATCAAGCGCTCCTAGACCTCAGTATCAACAAAACCCAAACTCATCCTCCTGCTTCTGGCTGGAGCACATCAGCCCTCACCCAGAGCCGACTCGCTCGCAACGCTGGTTAGTTTATTAACTGAGTGCCAAGACCCAGGGCCCCTACGCTCTTGCCTTTCCCCTGCAATAGGATGCGCTCTCTCCATTCACCACTACTAGCCCTTGACAAGAAACAAACCAGACACGCCGAGTCTCCCACTTCCAGCCTCTCCAATTCAAGCATTCAAAATACCCTCCTTGCTCACTGCACGGCTTCACTCCCCCTTGCAGCGAGCACCTGAAGGCGCCAGGGCCATTGAAGAGACTCAGATACACACCTTGTTCGACGGCGGCATGAATGAATGAGTCACTTCCCTATTCACGTCCACGTGAATGACAGAAAACACAGCACGTGGCAAGAAGAGACAGCGAGGGCTGCCAAGCACCAGCACCGTGCCACGGGCCCCTGCCACTGGGATGGCCCCCATCCTGCTCAGGTGCTGGCAGCCTGTTGAGAAGAGCCAAGCACAGTGTATCCCAGGCAGCAAGTCAAGGGGATCCCTCCAAAACCAGGCAGCTGACCTCTCCCCAGTATGGCTATGGATGGCTGTGCCACAGAACGGTGCTCGGCTGTGGGGTCCCCAGGCAGGTGCCAGCCCCACAGGGCAGGCTGGTGTCCCCAGCCTCTTCAGTGCCACCTCCCCTGCGCACCCATTGCCGGCAGCAGGAACCCTCGAGCTCAGCCGTCTCTGGGCTGAACTGCTGTCAGCCCTCTGTCACACCAGCGCTGCCTCCTCGCCGGCCCCTCACCGGCCCCCCAGCTGCCAGAGCCAAGCCACGTGTCTCCCTCCTTCCCACGCCCAGGTTCAGAAGCATTCCTCCCACACAGTTTTCACCCTGCAGCCCTCCTGAAGTCTCCCCCAGGGGAACCTGCAGTGTGGACAGGACACCCCTCCCGCAGCAGCCTCACAACAGCTACCCGCAGCCGACACTCCGCTCTCCTGCCTGCACCTTCCACCGCAGCCAGCCTGCACCCCTGCCCTCTTCCGAGAAGGGCTCAGACCCCCGCCATGCTGGGCCCCCCACGGCCAGATCCTGCTGCCTTCCAAGCTCAGCAAGTCTTCTGGTCCCAACATTTTCTCTCCACTGAGGACCAGGCAGGGTCAAGCATCTCCTGGGGGCTCTGCTGGCTCTCCGGGGCCTTCCAGAACATCAAGGGCTTGTCCTGGAACACAAGCATTCCCATGTACCAACAGCTTCTTCTCCCAGTACAGCCAGTATCAGCTCATCTATACTCCAGTCCTGCAGCACCATCAGACCCCGCCGTGCTTGCACATTCACAGGACAGGAGATGTGGGTCAGAGCAATGTAGAAAAACCCTCCTGTCACTGGAGATGGGGCTGCAGCCACACTGGTGGCTGCACACCAACTTCCATCCGCTGAAGATGACTTGATTCATTATTTTCCCGCGCACCAAATCCACAGCGATTATTTTGATGCTGGGAAGACTGAAGTGAGTATTTAAAGTCACATGGGGCATTTTCTTCTCAGCAGGCCCATCCACCTCCTGGCTGCGCTTCCAGCGATGTCACTTGATCCAATTACAATGAACAGTCACATTTTTACGGCAGTTGTGTCATTTAAGACCTCTGCCAAGGTGCTAATCCACCAAGAAGGAACCCACTGGGGCTACGGACACCCAGGAGAGGTTTCCCCATGGGACAGGGAGGTGACAACTGAAAAGCCTCACAGCTAGACCCCACACCTGGCTTCCCTGGAGCCTGGCTACCTCTAGCCACTTCACACCAGCCTTGAGCTCACCTTCCCTTTTTCCACACCACCACTGGGAATCAGAAGTGATCCCCCTGCACAACGGCATGTGAAAAGCAGTTCCTCAAAATTCAGCCAACAGCATGCACACTTCACTGCTCCTGCCCACTCCGCCACCATTCAGCTTCACCCCAAATCATTCTGTTTCTGAAGACAACCAACATCCACATGGAGAGCGGGCTGCAGGCAGCGAAGGCGCCCATCAAAGCACAAACCTCACCTAGCATCATCCACAGGAGCACAAAGAGTGCTCTAGTGCGTTCTTAACATGGGATCAGGGCAGAGAGCACCCAGGAGGAGCTAGGTTAAGCAGAGTACCAGTTTCAGCTATGCCCATCTTCTCTGGAAGGTTTTGATTTTAGCATTAGAGTCATTTGCTGTCAGGGGAAGAACCCGTTGCATGGTTATGAAAGGCTCCATCTTCCCTTCTCTCCAGCCAGCGAAGCACCATGTCCCTCTAGCAAAGGCACTGGGGATGCCACGGAACCAGGAGGATCAAGACCACCAGACTTCTCCCCGAGTGAAAAGGTGTTTTTCAGTCTCAGTGTTACTAAAACCACTCCCATGTCCCAGTGCTGAAATTCACGGCCAGCATTTCAGGCAGCAACTTACACCTGCATGCCCCACGTTTACTCCTGCTGCAGCAGGCTGGCACAGAGCGGAGCAACCTCCAAGGAGGGCAACAGGGCAGAGCCGTTGACCAAGCTCTCAGTGCTTTAACAGGAGGACACAGCATCACCCAGGCACTTAATTCTACGTGGTAGGACTGCACTGGTGACTCCAGCCAATGCTAGAGCAAATACAGACCAAGGGTGTGCTGGAGCCCAGGGGAGCCAAGTGCAGCAACAGGATCAGCTCCCCAAGCAAGCACAGCGCTCGGTCCCTCATTCACACTCACGAGGACTGTTTCTTGATAAAACAAAGCTGGGGGTTCCCTCTCTCTCACCCAGGATCTCAGCTCCCTTGCTGAGCAACCCCAAAGCAGAGAGGGTCAGCTGCCTGAGGCCTCGCTACAGAGGCCCCCAGCAGCAGGTTACAGAGGCTCAACACACCCAAAATATCAGCACCTAAATCCTTAACAGAGCTCTGGTAAGTCGTGATTAAAGCAGGTGATTTAAAGTTGAAAAGCTACCTCATCCCCAACAGGAGAAAAGGCGTTAACATCCTGAAACCAGGACACATCCCTATACGAATCCCTCCCTCCCAGGAGCAAACGCCTCCGAGTCCACAAGGGCAGGTTCTTACCTTGCTAACATTGAGTGAAGCTAAAGGAGGAGGTGTTTCCGTGCGGTCATTAATTATTTCCACTTCTGAAACATACTGTAAGTTTACAAGCAGGATATCTGCGTGATTAGGCTTTCCACTGGAAGAGGGGCATTCTGGAGAGGAAAAAACATTAAGGAAAACAAATCTAGATGGAGACACTTGCAGCCCTGATACACAGAGCTGTCCAGGAGCAAACCAGGAAACCATTCGGTTTTCAGGGAGTTCCTCCATCACCCCTGCCCCTGTTCAGCCAAGCATGGGGTCACCTGTGAGACCCCAACAGCACCACCCATCTCTTCTTGGACCTGTTTAATGCTGATTCAGTTTTCCTAACTATAGCACAAGTTTTCCAGCCAACAACCACCATACCCAGAACACACACAGCCTGGGATAATATGTGGTCACTTCCAAAAAAGCAATTTAGTCCTGACTAGCCAGAGAGGTGCAGAACTGCTGCTGCTGGGCCCCAGCTGCGGTGCCACCTGCCTCCCTGCTCACCACAAACACCATCCAACAAATGCTGGTCTGCATGGGGAAGTGATCTGGAACAACCGCCACCCCTCAAATTTGCACCTTTTATACCGTAACTGTTTCCTCTTGCAGGCAGTGGCTAAGCCAGAGCTTCCCTGGGAGCAGGCCCTGGCGTGGATGGAAGAGTTGCTACTCGGTGGTTCCCAGGGAAAGGCCTCCTCGCCCTTGCACACCTTCTGGGTGGCACCTTGAAGGCCGTGAGGTTTGCTGTGGTCAGTATCACAGCACGACTGGGAAGCGTAAATGAGACAACAGTGCACCACCTCCAGAAAAAAAAAAATCTTCTAGAGCTGACAAATTTCTGCACAATCTGTTCCCCAGGAGGCCGTGCTGTTAGCCCTCTGTCCCCTCACCTGCTGGAAGGAGCAGAGAGCATGGCACAGAGATGCTCCTCCATGCCAGCGCTGTCTCCTCCTCAAGAAGATGCAGGAGTCACTTTTCCTCTCTTCCCATCCCGCCCAAGCCCGGCTGTGCGGGTGAAGCCCTCCCTAGCAAACACCTTCCAATAAAGGAGAGAAAACAAGGGATGCCCAGGGAACTCTGGTCTCTTCCTTCAGAGGGATGAGATGGAGCATCCCAGCTTTGGAAGGAAGAGCCAGACCTGGGGCAAAGCCAGAAGAGGAGCTGTCTTGTCCTCTCTGGAGCAGAGTGGCAACGTGACGCACTAAGCCAACCTGTTGGACATTGTTTAAGACTTTCCTGCAGCCACCACTGGGGCCTGGGGAGCTTCTCCTACCTGAACTGCACCAGCACGAACAGGAGCTCAGCCCGGGACAGGGTTCCCCATTCCCCTCTAGCACTGCATCGTGCCCAGGCACCCAGCAGGGCTTTTCCTATCCCTCTTCTCAGATCCAGACACGAAGCCCTCTCACAGCTCCTCCCTCCCTCATTCCCTCCAGAACCCGCCCCAGGGACCCTGAGCACTCTTCCAGCCCCCTTCCAACACCAGTCCCTGGGCTGAGCATCCACCTTCCTCAGCTCTGCGGTTCTCCAACAGCTCGGTGCTTTCACCTTACTTGCGGGTTAAAAACACAAGCACATCCTTGTGCACACATGCATATGTATTTATATTTTAAACCCCTGAGCATTGTCTTCCTGCCTCTCCTCCACATGAGGCCCGGGGCAGCCCCAAAGTGCCCTGCCAGCCTCTTTCCTCCCCCAGACACAGGGCACTTCCCCTGGTACACCCACCAGCCCCCCGCCCTCACCCCCCGGGGCTGCCCCATAGGGTTCCTCTCACACGGGTCCCCAAACCTCTCCTAAATGCCACAGGCCCCCCCTACCCTCAGAGGGCCTTGCCTTGCCCCTGTGGTCTCCCCTTAAACCCCCACAGGCCCGCTGAGGTCTCCCGCCCTGCCAAACCCCGCAGGGGTCTCCTGTCTCCCATTCCACTAATACCTCCTATGGGATCCCATCCCCCCAGGCTTCACCCCATCCTCCCTAAGCCTCACCAGGCCCTGCCCACCGCACAGGACCTCACCGTGCCTCCGAGGCCTCCCTCTGCACCTCCAAAGAGGTACCCAGCCTCCTCCCAAGCACCCCCTGAGCTCCTCCTGCCATCAAGATTTCCCCCAAGACAGCTCCCCCCTCCCAGGACCCCCCTATCCTCCCTGAACCCCCCAGCCCAGTGGGAGACCCCCATCCACAGGCCTCTGTGGAGCTACTCACCCCACAAGCTACACTACAGGGCTCCCCCCCAGAACCCTATATAACAGCCGTGCCCAGTAATCCCACTACAGGGCACCCCAGCTCACCAGTAACCCCGCTATGGGGCTCCTCGCTCCCCCAAAACCTCCCTACAGGGCACCCCACTCCCCCATCCCATTAAACCTACTACAGGGCTCCTCACCGCCCCCTCAAAACCTCCCTACAGGGCACCCCGCTCCCCACCCCAGGCTCAGCTACAGGGCTGCTCACCGCCCCCCAGCCCTCCCCACAGGCCCCCCCAGTAACCCCCCTGCAGGGCTCCTCACCCCTCCCGAGACCGCCCTATAGGGCGCCCCAGTCCCGCACCGGTAACCCCAGTCCCGCACCGGTACCCCCAACCCGCGGCTCCTCCAGCCCCACCCCCCTTCCCCCGGCGCCCCGCTCCCCCGCCAGCCGCCCCCCTCCGCTCCCCTCAGGGACCCCGCCGCCGGGCGGGCGGGCGGGCGGGCGGCGGAGGCCCGGGCGGGCCGTGGCGGGGCGCGGCGGGCCCGGCCCGGCGCTGCCGAAGGGATACTGAGCGCCAGCATCTTGCTGGGGTAGTCGAAAGCGACGACCTCGCCCTGCAGGCGCTGCTCCTGGCAGGTGCGGCACGACACCTGGCTGCCCACGCTGAAGTACTCGCCCGGCGCCGCCATCTTCTCTCAGCCCGCAGCGGCCGCCGCGGCTCGCCTCGGCCAGGCGCGGCGGGGCGGGGCCGCGCGACGTCACCGCGCGCGACGAGGGGCGGGGTGACCTTGGCCGTGGGAGGGGGGGAGAGCGCGCGGGGGGGGGGGGGGGGGCGCGCCGGTGCCTCGCGCCGCCCCGTAGCCGGCCCGTGCCGCGGGGGATGCCGGGGGGTGTAGGCGGGAGCGGCCCGGTGAGAGCGGGAGCGGCGCGGAGGGCGGGGGGCGGCGGCAGGGTCACCCCCCCATCCCCCCACCCCCCCACCCCCCCCACCCCAGTCCCCCCCCACCCATCCCGGGCACACCGTGCCGGGGTGGCCCCCGCGGGGCAGGCGGCACCGGCGGGCCCAGGGCCCAGGCCAGGCCTAGGCAGGCTTGGGGGCACCTCAGGGGCCGCCCAGAGAGACCCCAGGGGCTCCAGGCCCACTGCAGGGAGGCCCCGGAGAGAGAGACCCCAGGCCCGCTCCAGGGGGGCCCCAGAGCGAGAGACCCCAGGCCCGCTCCAGGGGGGCCCCGGAGAGACCCCAGGCCCACTCCAGGGAGGCCCCGGAGAGACCCCAGGCCTGCTCCAGGGGGGCCCCGGAGAGACCCCAGGCCCGCTCCAGGGAGGCCCCGGAGCGAGAGACCCCAGGCCCGCTCCAGGGGGGCCCCCGGAGCGAGAGACCCCAGGCCCGCTCCAGGGGGGCCCCGGAGCGAGAGACCCCAGGCCCGCTCCAGGGGGGCCCCGGAGCGAGAGACCCCAGGCCCGCTCCAGGGGGGCCCCGGAGCGAGAGACCCCAGGCCCGCTCCAGGGGGGCCCCGGAGCGAGAGACCCCAGGCCCGCTCCAGGGGGGCCCCAGAGCGAGAGACCCCAGGCCCGCTCCAGGGGGGCCCGGAGAGAGAGACCCCAGGCCAGCTCCAGGGAGACCCTGGGCCCACTACAGGGAGCCCCCAGGCCCGCTCCAGGGGGGGCCCAGAGAGAGAGACCCCAGGCCCGCTCCAGGGGGGCCCGGAGAGAGAGACCCCAGGCCTGCTCCAGGGAGGCCCCAGAGCGAGAGACCCCAGGGCCCGCTCCAGGGAGGCCCCAGAGCGAGAGACCCCAGGCCCGCTCCAGGGAGGCCCCAGAGCGAGAGACCCCAGGCCCGCTCCAGGGAGGCCCCAGAGCGAGAGACCCCAGGCCCGCTCCAGGGGGGCCCGGAGAGAGAGACCCCAGGCCCGCTCCAGGGAGACCCTGGGCCCACTACAGGGAGCCCCCAGGCCTGCTCCAAGGGGGGCCCCGGGCAGGCCCAGCACCAGCCCCAGGGAGGCCAGGGCTCCTCAGGGCAGCCTGGCTGCTCCAGTGACCCCCACGTTGAGACCCCCAGGACGTCCTCTGCCAGGTCAGCCTGGAGCACCCATCGGTGGGCAGCCCCTCAGCAGGCAGCCCGGCACCACTGGGACCCTCTGAGCCGCGGGGGTGGGATGAGAAGATAGAGAGCCCCTCGCAGGCAAACTGCCGGTGACGAGCGGCTCCCTGAAGCTGTGCCAGCACGGGCATCAAGCACCGGGGCGCCTGTCCCTCGGGATCACGCCGAGAGTGGGAGCTGGCCGCAGCGTGACACCACCCCAGGGAGCCACCTCACACCTCACACCCCCTTCCTGAGATCGCTGCCCCTCAGTCGGACTCTGTGCTGTGGACTGAGCAATAACGCTCCCTCTTTGCCCCCAGCCCGGCAGGATGGATGCCCTGCACACCTCCGGGATCCACTTCGCAGAGGCACTGCAGTCTGGGCCACCCTGGCTGGAAAAGTTCTGGATCTCCGTGACCTCCCTGGCTGATCCCAAATGCGTCTTCACCATCTGCTTCCCTATTGCCTATTTTCTTGACCGCAAGGTGGGACTGTCGGTGCTGTGGATTGGCCTGGTGTCAGAGTGGCTCAACGTGGTCCTCAAATGGTGAGGGGAGAGCCGGGAGTCACAGGGTCCCTGTCACACCTGGTGACACCCCAAGGGCTGAGCGGTAGCGTGTTCACAGTAGCAGAAATACAACCACGGGCTCCGCTCAGCGGGCAGAGACATGTGCTGCTCCTTGCCTGCGCGTTTCTGCAGGTCATCCGAGCCGTAGTAACACATCTGCCAGGGATTCATGGCAGAAAAAAGCCCAGGAGCCATAAGAACTGGCAGGGATCCTGCCCTCCTGCTGCCGGCTTCAGCCCTTGGGCCCACTGGGGTGGGCAGCAAAGGTGCTGAGCCACATTTGGGCGTTC
This sequence comes from Falco naumanni, assembly GCF_017639655.2. Classification (NCBI taxonomy): domain Eukaryota; kingdom Metazoa; phylum Chordata; class Aves; order Falconiformes; family Falconidae; genus Falco; species Falco naumanni. The sequence continues at coordinate 616,831 of NC_054071.1, forward strand.
ACCGCTCTGTGGTTTCTCTCCCCACCAGGTTCTTGTTTGGGGAGCGCCCTTTCTGGTGGGTTCACGAGTCGGGGCTCACCAGTAAGCAGCTGGTCACGCTGCGCCAATTCCCTGTCTCCTGTGAAACTGGACCAGGTGAGTTACTTGAGGTGATGAAAGCTTTTCTTTGCGTCTCGGGCAGGCCCCGGGACCCCTAGGGAAGGGCTGCAGGAGCTGGGAGGCCCCACCCGGATGCGAGCGCTTTGGCTGGAGGCTGCTGCCAGGCTGGCAGGACGCGCTAAGGGGAAAGCCATCCATCAGCCAGCGCCTCGCAGCAAAGCAAACGAGCGAGCGGCGGGGAGCGGGCCGGGCGCCACGGCTGCTGGCATGGCGCACGAGGCACAGATGGCTCCAGGGCCAGGAAACCCACAGGAGAGTCTGCCAGCCGCGGGCACCAGGGCACCTTGCTCGCGCAGTCTGCCTGGCCTCCCCTGCCCACGGAGCCCGCATCCCTGCCTGGTTTTTCGGGCGGGTGATCATCATCCCCAGGCAGCAGCTTGTTCCATCCTCATCCTCTAGCCAAGCTCCCCGCACCGGCGGTGGCTGGCAGCCAGGAGGGAGTGTAGGGTTCTGGCGGGGCTGTCCAGCCGTGAGGGTTAGACCCAGCAGATGTGTCCCCAGCTCTCCCGGGTGACCTTGGGCATTCGCCGTGTTGGGACATGCTCCCCCCAACCCACCGTGTCAAGCGTCCTGTGCTTCCTCTTTGCAGGGAGCCCCTCCGGCCACTGCATGATCACGGGGGCAGCCCTCTGGCCGCTTGTCACTGCTCTGACAGAGCTGGCATCCAGACAGTCCAGGAGGTGAGTCCCAGAACGGGGAAGCCGGCGCTTGGAAATCTCCAGAGAACTTTTGGGAAGAGGGAGGTGTGATGTGGGACCCTTCCTCAGCAGGCAGCAGCCACGGGGGCGGTGGGAAGGATGTCTTCCCCTCCCAGCAGAGCAGCTCCTGGGGAACATAGCTCTACCATGGCAGCTCTGCCTGCTGTAGCAACAGGCTGCAAAACTCTGGAGACCCTCATAAAGCCCCCTCCCACCCCACCAAGGTGCTTTTTTTTGCCTTTTTCACCTGTGCTTTACTCATTCCTCCTGCCAAGCGGGGCCAGCCCTGCCCTGCCTGGCACAGCACACTCAGGAGCACTAAGCTGGACCCAGTGGCTGCCTCCCGGCTGCTGACCCTCCCCTTGCCTTCCAGCCTGGTGGTGAAGCTGGCCCCCTTTGGTGCCTACACTCTGCTGCTGCTGGCCGTGGGGCTCTCACGTGTCTTCATCTTGGCCCACTTCCCCCATCAGGTGGTCTGTGGCACCCTGGCAGGTGAGCGGGGGAACATGCGGTCCCTCCACCCGGAGCCCAACACCTGCCCTGGGCCAGGGTATTTTGGGCTCCTTCCTCGTCCCTTGAGCCGCCCCCATCCGTCCCAGAACCCCAGCCTGCCTGTCCTCACCATCCAGGGGCAGCCCTGGGCTGGGGGCTGCAGGCTCGCACCCCGGCCACCCGCACCCCGGGCTTCTTCGTGGCTGCTGCGCTGGCCCTGCTGCTCAGCTCCCTGGCCCTGCACAGCCTGGTGATCGCCGCCGGCATCGACATTGACTGGTGAGTGCCTGGCTGCGGGGGCTAACCCCAGGGATCTGCCCCCTAGGCTGGCGGGGGGCTAGCCCCAGAGCTCTGCCCCCCAACCCCTCTCCCCCTGCCACAGGTCCATCCACTTGGCCACCAAATGGTGCTCCAACCCCACCTGGCTCCGCCTTGACACCCGGCCCTTTGCCTCCATCTGCCGTGACACCGGCAGTGCCCTGGGGCTGGGGCTGGCCGCCGGCTTCCCCCTGCAGCAGGGTGAGCAGCTGGACCCCTGGCAGCGTGTGGCCAGTGCCATGCTGGCCTTGGTAGCCATGCAGGGCCTGCACCAGCTGCTGCAGCCCACGGATGTGACCCTGTGGTACAGCACCAGCTTCCTCAAGTACGCCACCGGGCCCTGGCTGGTGGCATCTCTCCTGCCCCGGCTCGTCCTCTCCCTCAGCCGCCCGCAGGGCTCCCCCCACACTGATTAGGGGTCCCCACCATGTCCTGGTGGGTTCCACGCCCTCCTGGCTCTGCCCTTGGCTGTGCCCGTTGCAGGTGGCTTCTGGCCTGAGCGGCCACCAGCTTCACAGCAGAAGGGCACCTGCATCACCTCCTTAGGACCACAGGCCAGTTTAACCCTTGCTGTGCTAACAGCACTGCTGCCCCCCTGGGAAGTGGGACCCCTCAGCACGGGGCAGGTGGGGGGCAGAGCTGGGGGTGCCCCATGCCCAGCAGGTCTGGGGACACAGCACGGGGACATCCCCAGCATTGAGGTCCCTGACAAATGGCACCACCTTCCACTCCCCCACTCTGCCCCCTTCCAGCTGCCCCAGTTCTCCCAGTCTGGTTTCCCCCGCTGGCACAGGAAGGGGAAGGCGCTGGGATCCCCCACGCCGGATCCCCACCGTAGCGCCCTGGCTGGAAGGGCCACCCTGTTTCTAACCAAATAAAGGCACCGTTACCAACCTGCCAGCCCCAAGTTCTTCAGAGAGGGGGGACACAGGCTGGGCTGGGGACCCCCGGGGAGGGCAGCGCCTGGGCTGGGGGGTGATGGGGTGGATGGAGCCCCCGCTGCTGGCTGGATGGCAAAGGGCTGCCCTGTTGCTGCAGGTGGGAAAACTGAGGCACACAGGGCAACCACAAAGCCCTGGGAATGGCTGTCCCGCTCCGACAGGTTCAGGAAAGGGGACACAGAGCTCCAGCACTCCCACTTACTCCCCCCGGGGCCCCCCCAAAATGCAGCGGGGCGCCGCCGGGTATTGCCAGAAACAGTTTTATTTATACAAGGACGAACATCGGTAACATCTTACAAAATACTCAACTGAAAACCATATCAAGAGCGCGCGAGCGGGCGTCGGACAGACAGAAAAGAAACCGAGGCAGGGCTGGGGGGAACAGGGCAGGGGGACACGGACACCAGCCCAAAGCAAGACGGCCTCACTGCCGGGGGGCCGGCACCCCTCGCCCCCCCCGGGAGGTGGTTGGTTTCTAGGTGAGGTGTTTCTCCCTCCTGGGATGGGGGGCTGTGGGCTGTGACCCACCCACTACGAAAGGGGAGGGATGGGAAGGGTCCTGGGCTGCCACTGCCACCCAACAGAGCCCCACCTTGGGGACAAGGTGTTGTCCTTAGTGTTGGGGACAACCGGGCTGGGGTCACCCCCAGTGACACCCCTTTCCTCCTTCCCCACCTGTTGCTCTGAGCCGGGGTCCCCCTCCAGGGCCGCAGGAGGTGACAGGGCACATGCTCATCCCCATCTCCGCCACCACCCCCCTGATTTGGGGATGCCCCGCAGCCAACCCAAACCCCCCAGGAATAACTTAAAACACGAAGCGCTGTCCCCATCCTCCCCCTCCGCCCCGGGACCCACCCATTAAAAAAATACTATTAAATAATACATCTGTAATAAAATTATATACCTTTGTTTTGTGTGGGTTTTTTTTCTCTCCCTCTTTTAAAGCTAAGATCGCTCCAAGTCCCCTCTGGCTGGTGAAGTAACAGGAAAATCAAGTGGGTTTTTTTCCTCTTTTTTTTTTTTTTTTTTTTTTTTTTTGTGTGTGTGTCTTTTTTCCTTTTTTTCTCCTCTCTTTTTAAGAACAGACAAAGTTTTATCCCAATGGTGGTGCTGGGATCCATCACCCATTGACCCAGGGTGACAAAGGGACAGGGACGGGGCTTGTCCCCTATGTCTTGCGTCCCACTCTGATACAGGGATGTCAAAGGGGGGAAAAGACAAAAGAAAAAAAATCCCAAAAAATCACAGGGAAATTAAGGCATTAAAAAAAAAAAAAAAAAAAGATTTAATTAAAGGCACAAATATTTCCCATCGCCTTTCCCTGGGGGACGGAGGGAACAAGGGGGGGGGGGAGGGGGAAAAAAAAAAAAAGAGAGAGAAAAGAAGGAAAAAAAAAATCTTAGGGGAAAAAAAAAAAAAAAAAGAGGAGCCGCTGCGGGCCCGGGGGGTGGGGGGGGGGCGGGGGGGCGGGCAGGCAGCGATGGGAAAACCCAACGGATGGATGGACGGACGGACGGAGGGACGGACAGAGGGGGCGGGAGTGCTGGTGGAACTGATGCTTCACAAGAGACACAACCGCAAACACTGCGTGGAGCTGGGGTCCAACGGGACGGGGGGGTGGTATTTTTTTGTGATTTTCTCCTCTTTTTAATAGAAAAAGAAAATATTTTCTTCTTTTTTCTGTTTTTCCTCCTGGTTTCTTCCATTTCAGTTGTTTGGGTTTTTTTCTTTTTTTTTTTTTTTCCCCCTTTATGTGTTTTTTTTTTTTTTTTCTTTTAAATGTGATTTTTGTGTGTGTGTTTCTCTTCTCTTCTTGGTGTTTCTTCTTCAGAAACAGAAAAAAACCCTCAGCTGGGGGATGGCAGGTCACAGCGCCGGCTCAGCCTCCATCGGCTCCTCCGCCGGCCTGGCCAGGGGCAGAGGGGGGCATGAGGGCGCCGGACCCCCGGCGGGGAAACTGAGGCAGCGACACCAGCAGCTCAGTGGCCACAGTGGCCTCCAGCCCCCCAACCCCACTCCCAGTTGTCCTTGGGGTGGGACATGTGTCCATCAACCCCCCCCCAACACGTGTGGCTGCACACACGGCCCAGGGGACACGTATCCCCCCTAAGGACACGCGTGGCTCCGTGCACAGCCCAGGGGACACGCATCCTCCCACCAGGGACACGCGTGGCTCCGTGCACAGGCCAGGGGACACGCATCCTCCCACCAGGGACACGCGTGGCTGCACACACAGCCCAGGGGACACGCATCCTCCCCCCAGGGACACGCGTGGCTCCGTGCACAGCTCAGGGGACACGCATCCTCCCACCAGGGACACGCGTGGCTGCACGCACAGCCCAGGGGACACGCATCCTCCCACCAGGGACATGCGTGGCTGCACGCACAGCCCAGGGGACACGCATCCTCCCACCAGGGACACGCGTGGCTGCACACACAGCCCAGGGGACACGCATCATCCCCTTAAGGACACGCGTGGCTCTGTGCACAGCCCAGGGGACACGCATCCTCCCCCCCCCTCCAAGGACATGTGTGGCTGCACGCAGAGCCAGGGCCACCCTGGGGCCATACCTGGGCTGGGGGTTGGCACCCCCCTGCTCGGCGCCCACCGAGAGCAGGGCCATGGCTGTCACCGTCTCAGCCTCCTCCGCCTCCCCCTTCTGCGCCTCCAGCAGCGAGCAGCCCACCGCCGCCGCGAAGCGCTTCACCGAGCCCCAGTGCTTGCCTGCGGGCAGCCGCAGCGCTGGGCACCCCGGACCCCCACGGCAGGGACAGCCTGGGGACCCGTGGGACCCCCTGGGCAGGGGGCACTGCACGGGACCCCCTGCTGTCACCCACAGCCAGGACAGCCCCGGGACCCCCCATGGTGCGGACAACCCTGAGCACCTCCATGACACGGACAACTGGGGGACCCATGGGACCCCCAAGGCAGGGGCAGCCCCAGGGACCCCTCCCGTTCCCCCCCAAGGCGGGGGCAGCCCCAGGGACCCCTCCCCCCAATGCAGGGGCAGCCCCAGGGACCCCTCCCGTTCCCCCCCAAGGCGGGGGCAGCCCCAGGGACCCCTCCCCCCAAGGCAGGGACAGCCCCAGGGACCCCTCCGGTTCCCCCCTAAGGCGGGGGCAGCCCCCCAGGATCCCAGTGACAGCACTGGAGACTCCTCCAGCTCCCCCTCAGGGCAGGGACAGACCTGCTGGGGTCCCTCGATGGTGAGGACAGCCCTGTGGACCCCTCTATGTGTCCCACCCCCCCAACAGAATCAGCCCTGGGGACTCTCTCCCATGTCCCCAGGGGCAGGGGCAGCCGCAGGGACACCCCAGCAGGGCCCGTGTCTCCCCTCCCCGGCTGCAGGTTCTCACTCTGGATCTCTATGACCTTCTCCAGGGTGGCCACCGCATTCACATTTGGCTTCTGCTGTAGGAGGGATGGATCCAGGGGCTCCAGCTGGTGGGGGCACACACACACAGCACCATCAAGACCCCCAAACCTGCCACCAGCACCCCCCAAAACCCCCCACCAAGAGCAGGGCCAGGATTGGAACCCCCCCTCATCAACCCAGGGGAAACTGAGGCACGACGCAGGGTGTGCACCTCAGCACAGCCCTGCACCCTGGGGTGGCCGAGGGGATTCCCACGGGTGGGGGGTCCCCACAGGTGACCCCCGTACCTCCAGGCCGAGCAGAGCGGAGACGCAGGCCTCCGAGGCGTCACAGATGGCTGTCAGGTCATGCCCCCCCTCCAGCGCCAGCACAACCCGGCCCCCCGCCAGCATCATCAGCTGCTTTGTCAAGTGGCCAAAACCTGGGGGACACCAAGTGGGGGGGTGACAACGGCTCATCCAGGGTCTGTGTCCCCCCCCCCCCGGGCACACCCCCAGGCCCCACTCACATTTGGCGGTGACGGAGTAGCCACCGAGTGGGGAGAGGTGACCCTCGACAGCGTCGAAGCCAGCCGAGACCAGCACCATGTCCGGGGAGAACTCGTTGGCGATGGGCATCACCACGGTCCTGGGGGGCAGAGGGTCAGGGCTGACCACAGGGACCCCCCCAGGATGCAGGGACACCCCCCCCCCCAGGACAAAAGGATCCCCTAGAGGCACGGGGGACAGCTCCCTCCCCCAGGACACAGGGACTTCATCACCAAGGGTGCAGAGACCCCCAACCCAAGGGCATGGGGACCCTCCCAGGACATGGGGATCCCCAAGGGCATGGGCACCCCCTCAGGACACAGGGACACCCCCAGGAGTGCAACCCCCCCCACCTAAGGCACAGGGACACGGTCAGGACACAGGGATCCCCACAAGAGCGTGGGGACCCTCCCCAGGGGTGTGGGGACCCCTCCCAGGACACAGGAACTCCTCCCCGGACCCAAGACCCCCACCGCCCCCCGCAAGATGCCCACCTGAAGGCAGTGAGATACTCCACGTCCCCAATGGGGGGGTCGACGCCACCGGTCCAGGCGATGTTGATGTTGTAGCCCACTCCCATCCCGCTGCCCACCTGGGCACAGCCAAGGGTGACCCCCACCGCTGCAGCCAGCGGAGGGGGGAGGGGAGAAGGGCAGAACAGGATGCAGGGTGACCCCCTCCCTCCTGCCCCCCTGCCCCGGTACCTCCTCGGGCGCCCCACTGCCTGGGAAGAAGTTGCCATCATCATAGCGGTGCAGGGAGATGTAGAGGACGTCGGGGTCGCTGTAGAAGGCTTGCTGGGTGCCGTTCCCATGGTGGATGTCCTGCCGGGGCACCAGCGGCGTCACAGACCCCCCACCCATCCCACGGGGTCCCCATCACCCAGGGGGGGTCCCCACCCCCCTCCTGGGGGGCCTTACCCAGTCCACGATGAGGATCCTGCCCACGCTGAGCTTCTGCTGGAGCAGTTTGGCCGAGATGGCCACCGAGTTGAAGAAGCAGAAGCCCCTGGGGACAGGGCACAGGGTCAGCCACAGGGGCACCCAGGTCACCACTGACCCTCCCTCACCACCCCATGGTGGGCAGGGGCCCACCAGCACAGCCCCCCCCGCAGCCCCCCACTCACATGGCTGTGGACTCCTCTGCGTGGTGTCCTGGGGGGCGGATGACGGCAAAGCCATTCTGTGGGGACACAGAGGGACATGTGTGGCATGGGGACACGGACGCCTGGGGTGAGCGTGCAGGGGAGCAGCACACATGGAAATATGCACAAACACAGTGCGAACACATGCAAGCGTGCACATGTGCCATCACGTACACCTCTGCAAGCGGGCACACATCAGAGCACACATGCGAGCACACAAGGGCTGTCGTGCCCCCCCAGGGGAGCATGCGTGCAAGTGCACACCGCCTGCGAGTGTGCATGCCAGTGCACACCACGTGAGTTTGCTCGAGGACCACACACAGACAGGTAAGCGTGCACAACAGTGGCGCACACATGCAAACTTGCACAGAGCCCGCCGCACCCCCAGGTGAGCATGCACGAGAACACTGCACGTGTGCAAAAATGCACAAGGACCACCATGCACGCCCAGGTAAGCACACGTGCTTGAGCACCAACACACCCGCAGGTAAGTGCACACGAGAGCGGTGCACAAGCCAAGCTTGCACAGGGGCCATCGCACGTCCTGGTAAGCACGCGTGAGGACAGTGCACACACACACAAGCGCGTGCGAGGATCATCACACCCTCAGGTAAGCGCGTATAGACACCTGGGGCAGCGTGCACACAGTGGTGCACACCTGGGGCAGCGTGCACACCCAGGGCAGCGTGCACATGGCAGTGCACACCCGGGGCAGCGTGCACATGGCAGTGCACACCTGGGGCAGCGTGCACACCCAGGGCAGCGTGCACACAGTGGTGCACACCTGGGGCAGCGTGCACACCCAGGGCAGCGTGCACATGGCAGTGCACACCCGGGGCAGCGTGCACACCCAGGGCAGCGTGCACATGGCAGTGCACACCCGGGGCAGCGTGCACACCCAGGGCAGCGTGCACATGGCAGTGCACACCCAGGGCAGCGTGCACACCCAGGGCAGCATGCACATGGCAGTGCACACCCAGGGCAGCGTGCACACCCAGGGCAGCATGCACATGGCAGTGCACACCCAGGGCAGCGTGCACATGGCAGTGCACACCTGGGGCAGCGTGCACACCCAGGGCAGCGTGCACACAGTGGTGCACACCTGGGGCAGCGTGCACACCCAGGGCAGCGTGCACATGGCAGTGCACACCCGGGGCAGCGTGCACACCCAGGGCAGCGTGCACATGGCAGTGCACACCCGGGGCAGCGTGCACACCCAGGGCAGCGTGCACATGGCAGTGCACACCCGGGGCAGCATGCACACCCAGGGCAGCGTGCACATGGCAGTGCACACCCGGGGCAGCGTGCACACCTGGGGCAGCGTGCACATGGCAGTGCACACCCGGGGCAGCGTGCACATGGCAGTGCACACCTGGGGCAGCATGCACACCCAGGGCAGCGTGCACATGGCAGTGCACACCCGGGGCAGCGTGCACACCCAGGGCAGCGTGCACATGGCAGTGCACACCCGGGGCAGCGTGCACATGGCAGTGCACACCTGGGGCAGCATGCACACCCAGGGCAGCGTGCACATGGCAGTGCACACCCGGGGCAGCGTGCACACCCAGGGCAGCGTGCACACGGCAGTGCACACCCGGGGCAGCGTGCACACCCGGGCAGGCAGGTGGCCTGTGCCAGCCTGCCCCGCTCACCTTGATCTCTCCGGCAGCCACCTTGAAGGCCAGCTCCACCAGGCAGCCCACCGCCATGCGCACAGCACTGGACGAGTGCATCTCATTCCACACCGTGTCACTGTCCACCTGCAGCCGGGGACACACACACACACAATCAGCGGGGCCACAGTGGCCCAGGGACCCCTCCCCCCCGCCACCATACACTCACCCCGATGCCCCCGCACGGCAGCACCGTGTACATCTTCTGGCTGATGGGACCTGATGAGGCAGAGCGTGCCGTGCCGGGGTGGGGGCTGGTGGGGACAGTGTCCCCCCCCACATGCTCCAGAAGGGGACCCAGGCATGTGGGCACCCCCCACCCCCAGCCAGCACCTACCGAGGAGCTTCTTGCTGTCGAGCTTCTGACGGTTGAGGGGGCTGGTGCCATAGAGCAGCGTGTGATGCTCCGAATGCACCGTCTGGATCTCCTCCAGTGTCGCCTTCCTGCCCCGGATACGCTGGGGAAGGGGACAGAGGGGTGAGCCCCCCAAGCCAAGCAGGGGACCCCCAGGACGTGGGGTGCCTCACCTCGCACTTGCCAAGGAGGCCAGTCTCCTGCAGGCGGGACCAGATGCTCTGGATGCGGCCGGCGTGCTCCGGGTGGATGTTGGTGTTCCCGCAGGTGCACTGGTGCTTCAGCATGAACGTGTCGTACACCACGCCTGCACCGGGCAGCCACAGCGGCATGCCTGGGACCGGACCCCCGGGACCCCCACCCCCCCCTGCACCGCGGATCCCATGGGACACAGGGAACCCCACAGGAGAGGGGGACCCTGTGGGACATGGGCACCGCTGGGCACACCAAGGGATGGGGCACCCCAGGGGACAGGGGGATCCCATGGAATAGGGGGACCCCTGGGCACCCCAAGGGATTAGGAACCCCAGGGGAAAGGGGGATCCCGACGGCACCCTAAGGGATGGGGAATCCCATGGGATACGGGGACCCCTGGGCACACAGAGGGATGGGGCACCCCGTGGGACGGGGATCCCATGGAATAGGGGGACCCCTGGGCACCCCAGGGGACACAGGCACCCCTAAGCCCACCAAGCGATAGGGCAACGCGCTCGCCCCAGGACAACCCCCCTGTGCCGTGTCCCCCCCCAGCCTGTACCTGTGGTGAAGAGGTGCTTTGGGGGCCCGTCAGGCGCAGGGGGCTTGATGCCGGCACTGGCGGGGGACGACTGGGTGCGGGCGAGGGCTGGGTGGGGCAGCGCCAGGATGCCCAAGGAGGGGGCAGGATACAGCTGCAGCTGCGCCTCGGGGAACACCTGGGGGTCCCAGCCCCCCCCCCGCCATCAACCCCAGCCCATCGCCCTGCATGAGCCACGGCCGCGTCCCGCTTGGGGAGGGGGTGGCCACGTCCGAAGTCGAGGTTGGAGAGGGGGGGAGGGATGAATCACGGCGGGGGCCGGGGGGGCCGCGGTGCGGGGGTGGTGGAGCCAGGAGGCCGGGGAAGGGGGGGGGGGGGATGGGGATGAGTCACCAGCCCCTCCGAGTCATCACTGCGGCAGCATAGGGGGGGGGGCAGGCCCCCAAAAAGCTGGGGGGGGGCGGGCACAGCTGGCCACGGAGCAGGAGATGGGGTGCAAGGGCGAGGGATGCAGACACGCCGGCAAAGGATGCGCGTGCAGAGGGGACGCTCGTGCACAGCGTGCTTGTGCAAGAGGTGCCTGTGCAAAAGATGTGCATGCGAAGTGGGATACTCGTGCACAGGATGGTTGTGCAAAGGACGGTTGTGCAGGAGTCTGGGGCGGAGCCATTCAGGGAACTGGTGATATCTGGGACCCCCCCCCACAGGTCCATGGGGCCCCCCAAGGCCTCACCTGTTTGTAGGTGACGCCCAGCTCAGCAACATCGGGGACCCCGGGGACCTCAGCCTCGTCCCCACTGTCACCTGGCTCGTCGCAGGGCACCCCGCAGCCCTCGGGGTCCTGCAGCCGCTCCGGGGGGTCCCCGGCATCCGCGGAGATGAGGGCAAGGGGGGCACCGGGGGACACCCCATCCCCCGGCGGGGGCGACTGCTGCTCTGTCAGCTCCTCCTCCGTCTCCTCGGGGTGGGTGGGGGGCTGCCGCGCCAGCTCCCCCGGCTTGGGGAGCAGCTGGGGGGGTGGGGTGGGCAGTAGGTGTGGGGGGCCAAACTGACCCCCAAACCCACCAAAACCCCTGCAGCCAGCCCCACATGCCCACCCCACACCCACAGCTACCCCACATCCCCCCCCACAGTATCCGCCCGTATAGACCCCATGCCCCACAGCCACTCTATATCCACCCCCCACCCTGTACCCACCCCAAAACCCCACATCCCCCCCATGGCCCCCCCAGTATCCACCCCATCCCCACCCCATGGTCCACAGCCACTCTATATCCACCCCCCACCCCATCCCCACCCCATATCCCCCCCACACCCTCCCCATATATGCCCCACGGGTGCCCAATGCCCAACCCACACCCTCCAGCCCCTCTCCCAGCCCCACAGCTGCCCCATGCCCGCCCCACACTCGCTCTCCCAGCCCCACGGCAGCCCCAGCCCCACCTTGCCCAGCTGGACCTGCTGCTTGTCGAGGAAGTGGTGCTGTAGGGCGCCGTGGGGCAGGGCGCCGTGGGGCAGCGCCTGGGGGCTCTGGGGCAGGGGGGACGACTGCGTGCGGCTGAGGGGCCGGTGCCGTGGCAGCTTGCTCACCGTGCGCACGCTGCCCGCACGCTCCCCCGTCACCAGCGGCGACTGCCCGTGCAGTGGCACTGCGGGAACCGGTGTCAGCGCAGCACCCCGGGACCCCCGGGACCCCCACCGGGGCAGCGGTGCCAGGGGGTGCTGCAAGCAGGGGACACCGAGGCAGAGCAGGGGACCCACCGGCAATGAGGGTGCTCTGCTGCCGCGCTTGCTCCAGCAGCAGGACGTGCTGCAGCAGGGACGCGGGGCCGGCGGGGGGGTCCCCCTCCAGGGCCACCCCCAGCAGGCAGCCCGGGATGGACGAAGTGCTCAGGAACTTCCCGCTGAGGGCGGCCCCGGGACGCAGCGTGGCCACCGCCGGGCGCTCGGCCTCCACCTGCTGCGGGGACAGCTTGGGGGACGCCTGTGGGGACGGAGGACGGCGCTGTGCCCCCCCAGCCCTCGGCGGCCAGGCGCACCCACCCAGCGTGAGGTGACACCCCCACCCAGCCCTGCGCCCCCCAGTCTGGGAGCAGCCCAAACTGGGGAGCCTGGGGTGCTGCCAGCCCTCCCCCTGCATGATGCGGTTTCTCTCCCGTGGGGAAACTGAGGCACAAACACATGAGGGGGCATATGGGGGGGGGGCACCTAGGGCTCCTGGCTTGGAACCCCCCTCTCCTGCCCAACAGTCAACCCATGGGCATGGGGTCCCCTGGGGGGCACTGGGTCCCCACGCCAAGCCTCTGAGGTGCTGGGTCCCCAGGCCAGCCCTGCAGGACGTCAGGTCCTTGTGCCACCCCCCGCGGGGTCCCCACATCACCTCTATGGGGTTCAGGTCCCCGTGCCATCCTGCATGGGGTCCTCACATCCCCCCACAGGGTCCCAGATCCCCATGCCACACCCCCCGCGGGGTCCCCACATCCCCCCTATGGGGTTCAGGTCCCCATGGCACCCCACATGGGGTCCCCACATCCCCCCACAGGGTCTCAGGTCCCTTTGCCACCCCCCGTGGTGTCCCCACATCCCCCCATGGGGCCCCAGGTCCCTGTGCCACCCCCCAGGGCGCAGGGTCCCCACACCAAGCGCTGGCCCCGCTCACGTTGAGGTGGGAGTTGGTGACGGTGACAGTGGCCTGCAGCCCCAGGGAGATGTTGGGCAGGGACGGGGACGTGTAGAGGCTGAGCTGGCTGGTGCCGTCCAGGGTGAGGGCTCGGTGCTGGGGCAGGAGCTGCTGTGGGGCAGGGGGACACGGCACTGACACACTATGAACATGCACATGCGTGTGCCAAGACACACCAGGGACATGCATGAGCTGCAGTCCTGGGAGCACACGCGGGGTGCATGCACCTGAGCACACACGTGCACCCAGACACGTGACCCAGCACACACCTGAGCAAACCGACAGCGCATGGCTGAAGCACACGCGTGCACCCTGAGCACTCACAGCACACACCTCAACACGTGTGCACCCGACATGCTCACAGCACACACCTGAGCACACGCGCATGCTGAGCATGCTCACAGTACACACCCGCACACACATGTGCGCCCTGAGCACGCTGACAGCACACGCCCCACACACGCGTGCACCACCCCCGGCAGCTCCTACCTCAGCGTGGATGTTGGGGACGGAGCCGGTGAAGCCGTTCTCAGCGATGGCGCTGTGGGAGCTGTTGGGGGAGCTGGGCCCAGAGCCCGGGGCGCTGCTGCACACCGAGGACACTGCAGGGCCAGCAGGTGTCACGGGGGCTGCTGCCGCCACCCCCAGCCCTGCCTCAGTTTCCCCTGCCAAGGTGCACGGCCGCGGGAGGGACAGGGCAGCCTGCACCGGAGTGTGCGCATGCACGTGCAAGGGTGTGCAAACGCACAAGCACATGTGGTGCACAAGCATGCACGGTGCACAAGCACACAAGTGCAGCACAAGCATACACAAGCACGTGTTATGCAAGCATGTATATGTACAAGTATGTGCGTGCACTCACATTACAAGCCTGTATATGCACACACGTGCACACCGCACAAATGTGCAGCGCCCCACATGTGCACACGTAGCACAAGCACGCACATAAATGTGTACAGTACAAACACATACATGCACAAGCACACAAACAGGTTGTACAAGCACACATACACACATGCACACTCACACTGCGCAAGCATGTATATGCACAAGCACATGTGCACACAATAAAAACACGTATGCATGCACAGCACAAACACGCATGCACGCAAGCATGTTATACCAGCATGTGGATGCACAAGCACCTACGTGCACAGCAGCGCACACCCGGCAGCCAGCAGGGAGTGGACACGGGGTGCTGGCCGGAGGCTGCCACCGCTGCACAGGAACCACCCGGGGGTTTGGGGAAACTGAGGCAGGTGGCAGCCCAGCCCGCCCGCGGCGCCCCCGGCTCACCCGTGATCTCGATGGCTCGTTTCTTGAAGGTGCTGATGACGGTGCCGTCCTTCCTCCGCAGCAGCGGGCTGCTCCGCCGCTCCGCCACCTTCTGTTTTAACCGCGAGCGCACTTTCAGGTTGGGTTCGGAGGCTGCGGGGGGGGGGGCGGGGGCGGAGGGGGGGGAACCCGGGAAGCAGCATTAGCCCCGGCACGGCTCTGGCAGCCCCCCGGCAGCCCCCCTCCCGCGGGCGCTCCCGCACCCACCGGTTTTGCGGAGCGGGAAGTCATCCCGGCCTTCGTAGGTGCCGAGGAGGGGCAGTTTGTAGGAGGGGGGGGGTCCCCGGGCTGCCGCTCTGGGGGGGGGAACTCTGGTCCAACGAGGTGTGGTGAGCCCTGGGGGGGGCGAAGGCGGCAGAGAAGACCCCGCTAGGACGCCTGGGTCCCCCCCCGGCCCGGTTTGAGGGGGAGGCTGTCTAGGTTTGGGGGGGACCTACCAACATTTGGGGTGCTGGGGGAGGGAATGGTTGGGGGGGCCGGTGCCCGGCTCCTTCGTCTTGCTGAGCAGGAACTCCTGCAGCTTCAGCTTCACCTCCGTGCTGGCGATGGCGCCTGGGGGGGGACACGGTGGGGGCGGCAGCAGGGGCACAGCACCCGCACCCCCTCCCCAGGAGCCTATTGCCTCCCACCCCCCGGCCCCAGCCCCGCACGTGCCCCCCACTCACTCTCACGGCTCTTGTCCTTGGTGCGCAGGGCGTGCAGCTGCTCCAGGCGCTGCTGCTGCTCCAGGGCCTCCTGCCGCTCCCGCTGCCGCTGCTGCTCCAGCTCCTGCTGCCGGCGGGCAGCCAGCACTTCCTGCTGCTGCTGCGGGACAGAGCCGGGGGGGCTTGGGGACGGACACCCCCCACCTCCCACCCCCGCCACGGAGCAGGCCCTGAGGGGGCTGCGCCACCCTGCCCTCCCCCGACACAGCTCTGGCAGCCCAAGGACCATCCATGGTGCCCCACAGCTCCATCGCCCCCAGTGGCTCCATCGCCCCTGACCAGTGATGCCCCACGGTCACTCCCGGTCAGTGATGCCCCCAATCTCCTCCCCCACTCAACAGGCTCCATCACCCCTAATCCCTCCCCATCACTGTGCAGAGGTGATGCCCTCCAGCTCCAACACCCTTACACTGTCTCTTATGGTTCCATCACCCCAAGACAGGTGATGCCCCACGCTCCATCACATCCCCCCCATTTCCCTCCTAAGGCTCTATTACCTCAGACTGGCATCTCCATCACCCCCAACAGCTCCATCACCCCAGACTGGTGATGCCCCCAGCAGCTCCATCACCCCAGACTGGTGATGCCCCCCCGGCTCCATCACCCCAGACAGGCAACGCCCCCAACAGCTCCATCACCCCCAATCTCTATCCAACAGCTCCATCACCCGACAGGCAATGTCCCCCATCTCCATCATCCCAGACATGCGATGCCCCACATCTCCATCACCCCCAACAGCTCCATCACCCCAGACTGGTGATGCCCCCAGCAGCTCCATCACCCCAGACTGGTGATGCCCCCCCCCGGCTCCATCACCCCAGACAGGCAACGCCCCCAACAGCTCCATCACCCCCAATCTCTATCCAGCAGCTCCATCACCCTCAATCTCTATCCAGCAGCTCCATCACCCTCAATCTCCATCCAGCAGCTCCATCACCCGACACGCAATGTCCCCCATCTCCATCATCCCAGACATGCGATGCCCCACAGCTCCATCACCCCCAACAGCTCCATCACCCCAGACTGGTGATGCCCCCAGCAGCTCCATCACCCCAGACTGGTGATGCCCCCCCCGGCTCCATCACCCCAGACAGGCAACGCCCCCAACAGCTCCATCACCCCCAATCTCTATCCAGCAGCTCCATCACCCTCAATCTCTATCCAGCAGCTCCATCACCCGACAGGCAATGTCCCCCATCTCCATCATCCCAGACATGCGATGCCCCACAGCTCCATCACCCCCAACAACTCCACCACCCCCAGTCTCCACCCAATGGCTCCATCACCCCAGACAGGCGACACCCCACAGCTCCATCCCCCTCCACCAGCGACACCCCCCCACCCCCAGTGGCTCCACTGCCCGCAGCCCACCTTGAGGTGCTTCTGGAGCTGGACCTCGTGCTGGCGGGTGAGATGCTCATGCTGCTTCTGGAACTCGGCGAAGAGCAGCTGCTTCTGGAGCTGCTGCTGCTGCTTGAGGGCCAGCAGCTCCCGCTGCAGCTGCCGCTCCCGCGCCGCCGCGTCCAGCCCTGGCCCCCGGCACTCCCCGCACGCCTCCGCTGGCCCCTCCACCCCTGCGGGCACCAGCCAGCCTTAGGGGTGCTCAGGGGGGTCCCAGGGATGGGAGGGAGCTGGGACCGGGCAGGGGGACAGCTGGGGCACACGTAGGGGGCAGTTTGGGGGTGTCCCAGGCGCAGAGGGGGAGCTGGGGCATGCTCAGGGGGCAGGCTGAGCAATCCCAGAGCCAGGGGGCTGCTGGGGGGGGGGGGGGGGGGGGGCGAGCTGCTGGGTGTGTGTCAGGGATGAGCCCCTCCTATGAGGACCCTGGGGGCTCCCACTAGCTCCGGGCACACCGGATCAGCCCTGTGCCTCAGTTTCCCTCCCCCAGTTGAAGCACAGCCCCGCCCCCCCCCCCCCCCCAAACTGAGCATCTGTAACATGCAACAACTAGCCCAGAGGGCTGCTGGGGTGGGGGCACACCGACACACACGCCCCCCAACATCCCCCCCTAAAGCCCTGACTCAGGGATGGGCACAAACCCCCAAGCCTCCAAAGAAAACAGGGAGGGAGGGGACGGACACAGCTCCCCCCCCCCCAGCAAAGGGCAGGGGGAGGGAACCCAGGCGTGCGGGGGCCCTGCCCCCCCGGGAGGGGGGTACGGCAGCTGGGGGGGCCCATCTCCACGCAAATAGGAAAGCGGGGGCGGGGGGCACGCGCTGCAAGCTAATGCGCCCACCCCCTCCCCCCCCCTGCACCGCACCACTCGTAGCTGCACATCGGGCACTGACGTGTGCCCGGCACGGACCCGCAGACGTCACCAAGCCACGGGGGTCCAGCACCCCCCGCTCTGCCATCCCCCCCCCCCGGTCCTGTCCCCGCCCCCAGCCCCCTAAAAAACCCCACTCACCCCTTCCCAGTACCACGCAGTGCTCCCCAGTGCCAATCAGCTCCCCCCAGTACAACCCAGCCCCCTAAGCCAGGCAGCACCAATCTCCCCAGTATGTACCAGTGCCCCCAGTGCCAAGCAGCCCCCCTCATCATCCCAATCCACCCCCCCGGGCAGGGGTAGTTCTCCTGGAGGGGGGGGGGGGAAGCACACTGGGGTGCTCCTGCAGCCCCCCAGGACTTACAGCCCCCCCCAGTTTGCGGGGTAACAAAACCATCCGGGGTGGGGGGTGGGGGGGCAATGTGGGGGGGAGCGGCGAGCAGCACCCGGGAGGGGCTAAAAATAGCCCCGGGAGGGGCCAGGGCAGGAGCCGGCCCAGCCCTGGCCAAACCTGCACTTAGGGGCTCAGAAGTGGCTTTGGGCTGGCAAGGGGCCAGGGCCACCACCCTGCCGGGGGGGCCACCAGCCTGCGGCCCCCCGCCACCCCCCCGGGAGAAATGGGGCTGCTTAACCCCTGGGTGCCCACGGACCCACCAAAGCAAAGGGCCCCCGGGGCGGCACAGGGGCTCCCTCTGCGCCCGTCCCCAGCACGGGGCAGGCCAGGGTGGGCAGCACCGCCACGGCTGGGACCCCCCCCTTACACCCAGCCCTTTACACACGCTTGTGCACGGAGATCAGCTCTCCCCATTGCACACCCGTGCAAAGACAGCCAACCCCGCACACGCTGGTGCAAGGAGGACTGGCCCCTTCGCACACTTCCCCGAGGAGAGCAGATCCCCCCCTCGCACACCCGTGCAAGGAGCCCAGCACTCCCCTTGCACACCCGTGCAAGGAGCCCAGCGCTTCCCTTGCACACCCGTGCAAGGAGCCCAGCGCTCCCCTTGCACACCCGTGCAAGGAGCCCAGCGCTCCCCTTGCACACCCGTGCAAGGAGCCCAGCGCTCCCCTTGCACACCCACACACGGAGCCCAGCGCTCCCCTTGCACACCCGTGCAAGGACAGCCAACCCTGTGCACGTCAGTGCAAGGAGGGCTGGCCCCTTTGCACCCCTTCGTGTGAGGAAAGCGGCTCCCCCTCTTGCACACTTGTGCCAGGGCATGCACCCCCCCGCACCACGCCACACTCGACCCCTCCGTGCCAGACCCCAGCCGCCTTTCTGCACTCGTCGTCCCCCCTGTGCCACCACAGCAGCACCCACCCCCCAAAACCACCCCAGAGCCAGCGGGGAGCCCCTGCCCTGGTGGGGAGACACTGCAACCCCCCCGGCACAGCAGGAGCTAAAATCCCCAGCGGGTGCCCCACCGCCATGGGGCTGGGGACCAGGGTGCCCCCCCAGGGATGGCACACCCCAAAACCCATGGGGGGGGACACACTGCTGGGGGCTCTCAGGGCCGCATCCAGCCTAGAGCACTACGGGTGTCACCAGCATGATGCCGGGGGGGGGGGGCACATCCCCAGTGCATCCCCCCTGATATGCCCCAGCCCCCCGGCAAGGGAGAGCACCGGTGGGGACACACACAGCCAAAACCTCCCAGCGCTCCGGGACACCTGGGGGAACACGACTGGTGGTGGCGGGATGCTGCCAGGTTTAGGAGGGGGGTGGTGGTCCAGGACCCCCCCCCAGCACTCACCTGGGGCAGGGAGCGCAGCATGGAGCTGGGCACGGGACAGGAGCTCCAGCGAGGGCTCACGGCTGGACCCCCCCTCTGCGGAGAGACAGCCACTGCTGCTGTAAACGGGCTGCAGCATCGCAGGGGGCCCTGGGGCACGTGTGTGTGTCACCCCCCCCGTGGCGGGGGGAGCCGTGGGCCAGGGGTCACCAAGCATCCCTGGAATTAGGGGCAAGGGAAGCGGATGTGGCCCCCCCAGCCCGGGTAGGGTAGGGTAGGGCGCCCCCCCCCCCCCGCCAGACTTTTTTCTCTGACATCTGGAAATAGCCATGCACGGGAGGAGCCGCTATAAATAGGGCAGCGTGCCGGGGGGAGCCACGCCGGGGGGGAGCCACGCCGGGGGGGAGCCACGCCGGGGGGGAGCCACGCCGGGGGGGAGCCACGCCGGGGGGGAGCCACGCCGGCTCCCGTGGGACAGAGCGTGACACGTGTGTGTGTGTCTGTGCACGCGTGTGTGTGTGTGCACGCGCGTGTGTGTGTGTCCCGTGACACAGCCCCCTCCAGGGACACGCAAAGGCCACCCACCCAGCTGCACCCCCAAACTGCCCTGGGGGCTGAGGGGGAGGGGCTGCTCCTGCACGGAGGGACCGGGGGGCCTGCAGCTGGGCCGGCATCCCCGCGACCCCCCCCCAAGGCACCCCCAGCCTGTCCCTGGTGAGCCCCTAATTGCAGGGGACGTTAATCCGCATCAGCGCCGCTGGGAATAAAATCCAGGTTACGTGGAGGGGGATTAGCCCCCACTCCGGGAAAGTGAAGGCCAGCAGCCCCCACACACCCCCGGGACCCCCCGGCGGGAGCCCTCCATGGGGACAGGGTCCCCAGCACAGGTGCCGACTCAGCACATTTTCTGCCGGATCAGTGACCTGAAGCAGCTCAGCAGGGCTGGGGGTGATGATGGGCTGAAGTGGGGGACCCCCCAGCTCTGGGGGATGGGGGGACCCCCCCCACCCCTCTGGCCACGCGTAACCCCCCACTGGCAGCAGCCATGTTTATTTACCAGCATCTTAATCCCAAGCCGAGACTTTTAATAGCCAAGATATTTATGGGCTGTCCCCCTGCCAGCCCCCTGCCCCCCCCCGGGGTGCTTTGGGGCTTGACGTCAGCCCAGCTATTTCTGGTGCCGCCAGCGGGCAGGAGGCCACGGGAACGAGCCCTCCTGGCTGCTGGACCCCCAACACAGGCAGCCCCCGGCAGGGCAGCCCCAGCCAGAGGTGGTGGCACATCTGTGGGATGGGGGAGGACACCCCCAGGCACCCGAGGGGGGATGGAGGGGAGGTGGGTGCCTGCACCCCCAGGGATGGTACCACCACCCGCGCGATGCCGGAGGATGCTGGGCTCCTGCAGGACCCCCCAGTGCATCCCAGTTTTGGGGTGAGCGGGGGAAGGGGGGCCAGCAGCGAGCGGGGTGGGAAGGCACAGAGCACCCTAAGGGTGACTGGGGACCCCTGGGCATTGGGGTGCCCCCTGCCACGTCCCTGTGACAGATGCAGCCCCGGGGATGCCCAGCTGTGACCTGGCCAGCTCATCCCAGCAGCCCAAGGGCCTCGTCCCATGGAAGCGTCTCCCAGGGGCCCCCGAAGCCCCCCAGGCTCAGCCCCAGAGCCACAGCCGGGAGGGGACCCCGAGGAAATCACGGCGGGGATGGGCAGAGGCAGCCGGGCCGTGTCCCCGTGCCACCGCGCCGCGTGCCAGCCCCGTGCCAGGCACGGCCGGGCACCGCTCCAGCCCCACGGCCGCTCCAAAAATACCGGCGGGCAGCACGGGGGGCGAGCGGCACGGGGGGCTGGGGACAGAGGGGACACGTACCCCCCCCACCTGAACCACCAGCGAGCACCCAGCTCTGTCCCACAGGATGGGGAGCTCTGCCCACACCCCCTGCCTCAGCTGCCCCCCCCGGCGCACCCCGCGGGCAGCCAGGGGTCCCCATGCCCAGATGCTGCCGGAATTCCCAGCGGGCTCATTACCGGGCAGCTGTGACGAGGAGCCAGCGGCAGCCGACGCAGGCGCAGCCCTTGCATCACCCGTCACCCCCGCATGGCACCTTGGGGCACCTGGCACAGTGGGGTGTGACCCCTGCCCCAGTGTCCCCCCCGGGATGCCGGGAGTCCAGGGTGGCTGGGGACAGCTCAGGGGTCCCGGCACGGTGCCATCGCCGCTCCGCACACACCCGTCTCACTGTGACACCCACGTGGGTGCTCAGGAGCCGCGGCACCGTGGCAGGTGCCGTGGTGACACGCAGGTCCCCATCCCTCCGACACCCAACGGGTGCTGGGCAGCGGAGCAGGGGGTCCAGAGCCATGGCAGGGCCCCGACCCCCGTACAGGTGGGACGCGGCTGCACCTGGGGTGGGATGCGATGCCCAGGACAGGGCAGGGTGCCTGGTGGGGTGCAGCCCCCCAGCCCGGTGTCCCCCAGTCTCACCTGTGTCGCTCTGGGGGTCCATGGTGGCTGACGGGTGACAGCGGTGCAGGGGGGGGTGCAGAGAGGCAGGTGTCCGGAGATGCCGTCAGCGCCGGCCGAGGCACTGGGGCTGTGCCCGCACCGCCCAGGAGCCCTGCAGGACCAAGCAGCCGCGTCAGCACCCCTGTCCCCCATCCTGCCCCGGCCCCCCCAGCGAGAACCCCCCACAGCACCACCCGGAGGGGCCCGGGCTGCTCAGAACCACGAGCTTCCCTGAGCCGAGGGCCAGATCCGGCACCACCGTCTGCTTCACCCCCAGCCCACCAGCAGCCGCCGGCAGGATGCGGCCCTGCTCCCCGCCGCTACCCCCGGGAGAAGGGGGACCCAGGGGTCTGCGGGGCACCCACAGTGGGGACCCGGGGTGGGGGCGCAGAGGAGGCCGGGGGGGCTGACAGCGTTACACAAGGCTCTGCAGAGAAAGGGGGGAGGGCACAGACGTGGAACCCGGGGGGGGGGGGGGGGCGGGGGGCAGCGGGCAAGTGCTGCCCCCAGGACCCCCCTGCGGTGCCACCCCACAGGGACACGGGTGGTCAGGCCCACCCCAGGGGGGGCGATGCGTGTGCTCACAGCGGGGCTGGCCCAGCGCCCCCCTCCCCCGGCGCTGCAGCCCCTTGGGGCACCCCCGAGGCAGGGGTCGGCAGGGCCACGCGGGGGGGCCACATCCATCTGCCCAGCGGCGCGGCGGCCCCGGCGGGCGGAGCGTTACGGGCAGAGCCGAGCCCGCCGCGGTGCAACGGTCCCCCCCGCTGCAACCGGCCCGCGCTGCGGGGCCCCCGCCGCGCTGGCGCACGGGCCCCCCCGGCGCGCCCCCCCGCGCTGCACGGGCCCCTCCCCCAGCATCGCACCGCGCAAGCCCCACTGCACGGCGCCCCCCCGCCCCTCCCCAGGCTGCAGCCCCCCCCCCATGCACGGCACCCCCCGCCACCACCCTGCTGCACCGACCGCCCCCCCCCCCGCTGCACCGCGCCGCCGCCGCTCCCCCCACCCGCATCGCCCGGTGCCCCCCCGCCATTGCACGCCCCCCCTCCCATTGCACGGCCCCCCCGCCATTGCACGGCCCCGGTACCTGCGCGGTGCCCGGCCGCGCCGCCCCGCGCGCGCCCCGCCGCCCCTCCATCTTTGCAGCGGGGCCCCGCCCGCCCCGACAACAACATTCGGTGACGTCACTCGCCGTCACGTGACGGAACCCTGCGCTAAAAATAGCTTCGCTCCCTCCCTCTCCCCCGGGGGCGGGGCGCGGCGGGGTTGGGGGGGCACCTTAAAGGGGCCGCGTGGGGCGGGCGTGTAATGACACGCGTGGGGGGGGGCGGCGCTGGTGTGCAACGGCGCGTCTGAGCGTGCACCGCGTGCTGGTGTGCAAAGGCGTGTGTGAGCGTGCATCATGTGCGTGTGCAACGGCACATGTGAGCATGCACCGCGTGCATCACGTGCTGGTGTGCAATGGCACGTGTTGAGTGTGCACTGCATGTGGGTGTGCAACGGTACATGTGAGTGTGCATCATGTCCTAGTGTGCAGCGCATGCTGGTGTGTAACGGCACGTGTGAGCATGCACTGCTTGCTAGTGCGCAACAGTGTGTGTAAGTGTGCAATGCGTCCTGGTGTGCAACTGCACCTGTGAGCATGCAGCATGGTCTACTGCCCGCATGTGTGACAGGCTGATGTGGGCACGTGTGTGAGTGTGCGCCATGTGCTAGTGTGCAATGGGACATCCTGGGGGGGGGCGTTGGTGCACAAAGACACACGTGTGAGCATGCACCATGCACTACAGTACCATGACCCACATGAGTGTGTGCGTGTGTGCACCATAGGCTGGTGTGTGATGGCACACACGTGTGAGTGCTGTGGGTTGGTGTGCATCAGCACACATCTGCGCGCATGCACAAGAAGTTGGCGTATAATTGCTTGTACACAAGTGTATGGATGCACATCTGTGAATATCCGTGTGCAACAAGCTGGCGGGGCAGTGCACACGTGTGAGCGTGCCTATGGCAAGTGGGTGTGCACTGGTACATGTGTGCTTGCTCCACGGCAGCCTGTGTGCCGCTGCACACGCGTGTGCACGCACGAGGGGCTGGCGTGCCCTCACACGCATGCACACGCGCGTTCCTGCCCCACCGGCTGGTAGCCCCTGCTTGTGCAATTGCACGCGCGTGTGTGAGACAGCGCTGAGGAGGGGACGGGACAGGTCCCCCGCGGCCGCTCTGCGCGTGAGGCCCACGCGTGGGCGCGCGGGGGTGAGTCATGTCGGGCCGGGGCCGCCGTGAGTCACCGCCGGGGACCAGCGCGGACACTCACACGCGTGGGTGCCCGGGGTGGGTGGGTGGTGTGAGTGCGGGGCGGGGGGGACCCGCGGGGCGGGACCCTCGGGGCGGGCGGGCCGGCGGGGGGCGCTGCCACCTCCCCTTTAAGGGGCGCGGCCGCCGTTGCTGCCCGCCGACGGGCGGCGCGAGGCCCTTAAAGGGGCCGTTCCCGCCCGCCCTCCCCGCAGCCGTGGGTTCGCGGCCCGGCCGAGCCCACTTCCGGCTGTGGGGCCTGCGCCGCTGCCATGGTAACGGGAGTGGGGGCAGGCGGGCCCGGGGTCCCCATGCGGAGGTTTGGGGTGAGCCCGGCTCCCGGGGGGGAGCCTAGGCGGGTGGGGAAGGCCGCCGCCGTGGGGCCCCCGGGGTCCGCTCCGGCTGCGCGGGGTGGGCCGGCCTGTGGGGAGGGGGCGGGAGCCCCATGGGCCGCCTGTGGGACGGGGCGGTCCTGGGGCGGTCCTGGGGGCTCGCACGGGGGGGGCGCCCCGCAACGGCCCCCACCCCGGCTGCACCCCCTTCCCACAGGCCGGCCGCCTCCAGAAGCTGTTCGGGGCCGACGGGGACTTGGCGGATGAGGTGAGGGACGGGCCGGGATGGCCCCCGCCGGGCACCGGCGCAGACGCGGGGGCAGCACCGGGCCCGGCGCCTCCCCGCGGAGCTGGCAGCGGGCGCTGGTGCCCGTTCGGCGGCGGTAGCTCCCCCGGGGGCCGTGGGGTCGGTTCTGGCCGGCCCCCCCGGCGCGGCGCTGCCCGGCTCCCCGCACCTCTTTCCGCAGGATTTCCTCTCCGCCGTGGAGGATGCGGAGAACCAGTTCGTGGTCCCCGGGCGCCTGTCCCCCGGCCATGGCCCGCCGCCTCCCTGCGCGCAGCCCCTCCGCCCGCTGGGACCCCAGCCTGGTCGCCGTCCCGGTAAAGCCCCTGGCCTGCGGCCCCTGGCCAGGCAGGGGGAGCAGCCCACGGGCTGCGGGGGACCCCCGGCCCGGGGAGCAGCCCCCCAGGATGAGCTCGACAACGACCTGTTCCTGGCAGCCTGCATGGAGCTGGAGGGCCCCGAGCTGCTGGCGGGGACCGGGCAGTGGGAGAAGCCCCCGTGGGTGCGCACAGGGCAGGGGAGCCCCCAGGAGCGGGTGGCCCCCAAGAAGCTGCGGGTGGGAGACGAGCTGGTGCCACCCGGCTCCGGCAGGGCAGAGGACAGGCAGGACCCCCTGCCCACCCCACAGGCAGCTCCTGCTCCCAAGCTGGTGCTGCGGCCCAGCGCAGCCAGTGCCTGCCCCCCCCAGCCGCCCACCCCCCTGGGAAGCCCAGGTGGCTCCTGGGGCTTCATCCCCGCACCCAGGGGTCCAGCCCTGAGGCCTTTCCAAGTGCCCCTATGCCAGCCCACAGCGAGCAGCTCCTCTGTGGGGCCATGGGTGTCCCGGCCCCCCACTGCACAGGCACCCCGGCAGGGCTGCCCCCCGTCCTGGCTGCCCCCCAGGCCCCCCACGAACCCGCCGGCCTTGGTAAGCAGTGTGGAGCCCCCGCCGAGGCAGCTGCTCGGGCCAGCCCCGGCCAGCTTGCAGACACCGGTGGTCACCAACCACCTTGTGCAGCTGGTGACAGCGGCCAGCAAAGCACCTGGGGCTGCCCCCCGACTCCCACTGCAGGGGAAGACTCGCCGGTTCCCAGGGCCAGCTGGGATCCTGCCCCAGCAGGTGGGTGCAGGGGATGGGATGGGATGGGCTGAGCTGGTGAGGAGACACAAACCCCTGGACATCTCTATTTCTCCCATCAGCATGCTGGGAAGCTACTGGAGAACATCCTTGTTTCTGCTCCCCAAACTCCAGCTCATGGGGCCGTGATGAAACCACGGATGGAGGTAACCCCCCTACTCCAGCACAGATCCGGATGTGAATACCGGTGCCGCTGCTGCGGGCGGTCCCCAGGCCATGGATTTTAGAGGATGATGTTGGAAGGGGAGGGGGTCCCTGGGGCTCCCCTCTTGCTGCAACGGGGCCATGAGATGTGCTAGGGTGGTGACCATGGTTGTCCTGTCCAGGGACTGCCCAGCGCCTCACCACCCACGGAAGAGGATTTCGGGAAAGGCCCCTGGCTTGCCATGAAGACAGAGCTGGGTCTGGATGAGAGGGACCCTGGCTGCTTCCTCAGGACCTACAGTGTGGTCATGGTGCTGCGGAAGGTTGGTGAGGGCACCGGCTCTGGGGACTCGGCTTCCCATGTCTCCCCTTGCTCCCTGGAGCTGTTTCCAGGGCCAGGCATCAATGTGGGGAGGGGGCTGAGGTGGGCTGACTGGAGACATCCTGTGCCCCTGTGGGGCTGCCCTTGGGGACATTGGTGTGATGAGGGTCTCTGTGGGCAGGCAGCCCTAAAGCAGCTCCCAAAGAACAAGGTCCCCAGCATGGCGGTAATGATCAAGACACTGACCAGGACCAACATCGATGCTGGTGCCGTGTTCAGGGACCCGACTGGTGAGTGCAGCCACGCTTGTGCCTGTGTTGGGGGTCCTGGCCATCGCTCCCCATGGCTAATGGGTCCCCTCCTCATCTGCAGGAGAGATGCAGGGCACAGTGCATCGTCTGCTGCTGGAAGAGAGACAGAGTGAGCTCAGGCCCGGCTCAGTGCTGCTCCTGAAGCAGGTAGGGGATGGGAGGCAGATCTCCAGCAGCAGTGAGGCCTTTGGGGCCGTTCCTGCTGCGGGTGCCACTAACCCATGGTCACTGTGTCCAGCCGCCCAGCTCGCATCCCAGAGGAACAGGACAGGGGGCTGCTCCAGCTCCCCCCCAGGCTGTGGCCAGTGGCACCAGCAGAAACTGGAGCTCTGGGTCTGACCCACCACTTTGTCCTCAACAGGTGGGTGTCTTCTCCCCGTCCCACCGCAACCACTACCTCAACGTCACCTCCAATAACCTGCTCAAGATCTTCCCACCGGAGCCCGAGGGCAGCTTCTCGCAACGGGAGGTGAGGGAGGGCATGGTGCTGCTGGTCCTGGAGGGATGGGGATGCCGGGACCCCCAGGGGTATTACCAGGGGGTACGGGCTGCAGGGACCCTCAAGAGTAATTGGGGAGGTGGGGGGCGGCTTGGGAGGGACAGATAAATCCTTCTGTGCCCCAACAGTTCATCTTTGCTGGGTTTTGCAGGTCCCTGCTAAGGCTGGGCTACTCCTGGACCACCACGCACAGCCCCCCCCAGGGTGTCCCTGGCCCTGGGGATGGGGGACAATCGGGGACAGGGAGCCACAGCACAGAGCAGTCTCCTGGGGGCTTCTCCCTGCACCTGCAGAGCCCCGGGCCTGGGCGAGAAGACCTGGTGGGAGCTGATGCCTGCGACATGGGTGAGCTGGGCCCGTGCCACATGGGGAGGGAAAGCTTGATGTCATGTGGAGAACCCATCCTGGGGCTGGGCAGTCCCCCCCCCCGGGCAGTGCCAAAGGGGCGTCTTGTCCCACTGTGTCCCTAGTACGTGGGCTTGATTCCTCCACTATGCACGTGTAAAACTCATGAATTTCATCTTCCTTGTGCTTGTGCAGATGACCTGGATGGGCTCCTGGGAGAGCTGCCTGAGGATTTCTTCTCTGCTCCAGCCCAAGCTGACTGCTGCTGACCTCGGGGGGCTGCAGCATGGCCAGGGGGCCGGGGAGGCACCAGGAGGTTACCACTGCCACAGCCTGGGCTGCACCATGGCCCAGCAAGGGAGCTGAGCAAGGAGGTGATGCATTGACCACCCACCCACCTGCTCCTTCCTCAGTATCGTCATGTTTGTTCTGGAGCCAAGAGCTGGGGGGACCCAGGGGGTCTTGGGTGGACACGGCCTCAGTGCCTGTCCCCACTCCTGCGGGCAGGCTGGCCCCTCTTGGCTCCCAAACCTGCATTAAAGGGCTGTTCTGTACCTGCCTTGCCCTGTCTGCACATGTGTCACCATCCCCTCTGCCGCTGCAGCCAGCAGTGCCCTTCTGTCCCCTCCCTGCTGAGCTGCAGCACCCCAGACTCCTGGGCACAAGGTGCTGTTACCCCCTGGGGCTTGTGCAGCCTCAGCCCAAGCCCTGCAGGCTAGGGGGCACGCAGACCCCAGCCCCACAGATCCATCCCCATCTCGGACCCATCAACAGGTTAAACTCCCTGGCAGCCCCGAACCAATGTGACTCTGTTTACCAGCCAGGGGAGTTATTTATAGGGTGGCCAGGCTTGGGCTCTTGATTCAGCATTTGAGCGTGGGGCACAGCCCTATTTATAAACCCCTCCAGGCACCAGAGGCCACTTGCTGCCCCCCAGCTTTCCCCTGCCCTCCCAGGGTGCCCATGGCCCAGGAAACCTTCGCCTTCACCTCCTCGGCCTTGCGCTCGCTGCGGCTCCAGCGGGAGCTGCTGGAGCAGGAGGATCGCCGACGAGCCCTGGCTCGGGAATGGGCCACGCGGCGGTTCCTGCCGGCAAGCCCCCGGCCCCCCCTGCCCCCAGCCCGGCGGCCTCAGTACTGCCGGGACCCTGCGGTCCACAATGCCCTGTACACCGGGGACCTCCTGCGCATCCAGAGCATCTTTAAGGACGAGATCACCACAAACCTGGTCATGGAGATGGTCAGCGAGGAGCTGGTGTGGTCGCCGGAGCAGGGTATGAGGTGGGGGGCTGGTGGGGGGTCCGTGTCCTTCCCTGAAAAACAACAGGGAGTGGGAGGGGGTGAGGGGAGCAGGATGAGGAGTGACGGCTGAGGGTCCGGCTCCTCGTAGGCTGGGGGAGGGCTGGCTGCTCCAGCTGGGGGTGGGGGGATGGAGGGTGCCCTGGGAAAGCAGGGCGCCATCCGGGGTTTGCTCTGCCCAGGCTCTTCCTCGCCGGGGGGTGTGTGGGCGTTCACATCGGCCCCCTGGGCTGGGCGGCGGGACGGGGGGCTGCCGCCGCTTGGCAGCCCCCGGGAGTGCCCCGGCTGAACACCTCCCCACCCCCTGGCAGGGCTGTGGGTGCTGAGCCCCCGCCGGCAGCAGACGTCGGCGCTGCGCATCGCGGCCGGCCGGGGCTTCGGGGACTGCGCCCGGCACCTGCTGCTGCGGGGGGCGGAGGTGGACGCGGTGGTGGGCGGCCGGGCCCCCCTGCACGACAGCGTGGCCGCCCCCCACCCCGACTGCGCCCGCCTGCTGCTGGCCTTCGGCGCCGACCCCAACGTGCTGAGCGCCGAGGGCACCGCCCCCCTGCACCTCTGCGCGGCGCCGGAGAGCCTCCCGTACGGCCCCGCCCCCTCATCTGCATACGGGCCCCACCCGTGCTCCAGCCAACCGCGCGCAGGCCCCGTCCTAGGGCGGGGCTCATCTGCAGGCCGGGCCCCGCCCATACGGCACGGACACCAAGTCCCGCCCACAGCCTTATGTGCATGTCCGGCCCCGCCCACAACCTTATCTGCATGATAAACCCGCCCACAATCTCATTTGCACACTAAGTCCCACCCACCACGGAAAGCACGGCAGTCTCATTTGTATACCGAGCCCCACCTACCAATCACTGCCCACAGCCTTATCTGCATGCCAAGCCCCGCCCACCAAGCCCCACCCACAGCCTCATCCGCATGCCAAACCCTGCCCACACACCCACCCCTGCCCTCACCTGCCGCAAAAGCCACGCCCACTCCCTAGCCCCCCGGCGGCTTCATCTGCATGTTAGGCTCCACCCCCACCGGTAAGCCCCGCCCAACAGCGGGACCCCACGCCGCAGACCCCGCACCTCGCTGGTCCCTGGGGGGGACCGGGAGGTGCCCGGGGTCTCCGCGGCACGGGGTCCCCCCGGCCCATCTCACCCGCCACATCCCCCCAGGTGCGCGGAGCTGCTGCTGGCGCATGGGGCGCGGGTGAACCTGGGGACGCGGGAGCGGCAGGTGACGGCGCTGCACGTGGCGGCGCGGCAGGGGCTGGTGGCCCACACAGAGCTGTACCTGCACCACGGCGCCGACCCCGCACACCGCACGCACCAAGGCGAGACCCCCCTGAACGCCGCCTGTGCTGCTGCCGAGCGCCCTGATGACGCCGAGCGCTACTACCGGGTGGCAGAGCTGCTGCTGGCAGCCGGCGCTGACCCTGGGGCCGCGGGCCGCAAGGACCACACGCCGCTGCACAACGCCTGTGCCAACGGGCAGCCCCGGCTGGCGCGGCTGCTGCTGCACCACGGCGCCGATGCCACTGTCCCCAACTGCGCTGGCTACACCCCCATGGACTGTGCCCTCCACGCCGTCGAGGAGTACCGGCATCAGCACCCTGAGGAGACCATCGCCCTCCTCCTCGGCCACGGCGCCGGCCCCGTCCACCCCAAGGTGGGCACCCAGGGGGGTGCTGTGGGGGGCCTGGGTGGCAGCCGCCCCTCGGTGACGCGTCTTTTTTGGCAGATGCTCAAGTTTTGCTGCCGGTACCCGCCAGCGCTGGAGCTGGTGCTCAATGCCTACGACCGCATCCCCCCTGCCGAGGGCTGGCTGGGGGCTGTGCCCCCTGAGCTGTGGGAGGTAAGGGGCTGCGGGGTACCTCAGCATGCCCTGCACCTCCCCCCCCCAGGCCCAGGTCACTCACCCCCATGCCTCTGTCCCCTTCCTTCGCAGGAGCACCCGGATTTCTATGCCTCGGTGGTGCGCATGGCGGGGCAGCCACGGCGGCTGCAGCACCTGGCCCGCTGCGCTGTCCGGCGGTGCCTGGGCACCCGCTGCCACGCCGCCATCCCCAAGCTGGCCCTGCCGCCCCCCCTGCGCTGCTACCTCCAGCTGCCCCTCGAGGGGCTCATCTCCTGAGGGTGCCCCCCGCCCCCCGTGACGGGATGGGGGCAAGGGGGGGCCGGAAGCCCTGTATCCCCCCCCAGGGCTGACCCGACCCGACCCTCCCGTGGGTATCCCCCCCCCGGGGGCACCGGTGGCATTAAAGGACGTTGCAGAGGTGGCTCTCGGCGCGGCTCCTTCCCTACGGCGACTGGCACGGGGGGGGGGGGGGACGGGGCAGGGGACCGCGGGCAGACACAGAGCCAGGGGCTGGCGGGGCCCGGGGGTGGTGGCTGGGCCCCTGGGGCGGGCAGTCCCCAGAGAGGGCGGCCAAGGCCCGGGCGGTGCCGGGCCCCGGGCGGTGACAGGCCTGGGGACAACCCGGGCACCCACTGCCCCGCCCCGCCGCGCCCCGCCCCGCCTTCTCTGATAGGCACCGCCCACTTCCGGTCCGCCGGGGGCGTGTCCCCGCTCCTTGCGCCATCAGCGTGCGCCGGGCCCCGCCCAGAGGGCGTGACGAGACGCGTGCGCGCCCGCGGCCCCGTCCCTCGGCGGCGCTGAGTGACGTGGCGCTTCCGGCGCGCGGGCGGCGGCGGGACGCGGTGGGTGCGGGCGGGACCCCCGGCGCGGCGGGGCACAGACGGGTCCCCAGGACAGCCTGGGCCCAGCGGGACCCCCCGGGCCTGGCAGGACGACACCCCGGCTGGGACCCTCGGGCCTGCCAGGCCTCCCCTCCCCCCCGAGCGGCGCCGCCGCCCCGGATAAAGCCCCACCGGCCGTTCGGCACCCCCCGCTTGGACCGTGCCGCGTCCCCGGGGGGGCCGGGCTCGGGGCCGACTGCGGGACCAGCCGGGACGGCTTGGCCCGACGGTAACGTCGCCCCTCGCCCCGCTGGCAGCTGGCGCTGCCCCCCTCCGGGGCGGGCCCGGCCCAAACCGGGCACCGAGGGCTGCGGGAACCCCCCGGGCCGGTGAGCCGCAGGGCTCCGTCCCAGCTCGGCTTGTTGTTACAGGCGCTGCGCTCCCCTCGGCGGGACCGGGCCGTCACCTCCGAGCCTCGCGATCGCCGAGCGCTGCCAGCGCCGGCCCCGGTAACGGAGGGGAGGCCCCTGCGGTGCGGGAGTCTCCGTCCCTTCGCCCCTTGCGCGGCGGCGGCAGCAGCGGGGGTCATTTCACGGCCCAACGTGACCACGAAGCAGCCCCGGGGGTCCCCGCTGGGCACGGGGGCTCGGTGGCAAGAGAGCTGGGCTGAGCGGGGGCATCGCGGCTGCTCCAGCCCCCTCCGGAGATGGAGCCACCGGCCACCGCCTTCATCCAAGGGCTGGGGGACGAGGTGACGGTGATGGCCAGCGTGGTGGCGCTGGTCTTGGCGCTGGTCCTGGCGTGGCTGTCCACCTACGTCGCTGACAGCAGCAGCCAGCTTTTGGGAACGATCGTCACGGCAGGGGATGCGGCAGTCATCCGGCTTGGCCACGTGGAGCGGTACGTGGGGACAGCGGGGGCAGCCGAGGCCCCAGAACCCCCCAGGGTCCCTGAAAACACAGAGGAGAAAACAGAAGAGGAAGCAGGGGCGGCCTCAGGGCTGGCAGCAGAGCAGGGGGGCAGCGGCAGCCCCCCCGACCCTGGCCTGGAGCCGCTGCTGGACATCCGGAGCTCGCCCCAACAGACCTCGGCCGCTGAGCCCAGCACCCTGGGCAGCCGGGGGGGGCCGCCCACCCCAGGGGGGAGCGACCTGTGCTCTGGCTTCATCAAGATCCGGCTCAAATTCCTTAATGACACAGAGGAGGTAGCTGTGGTCCGGCCCGAGGACACCGTGGGGGTTCTCAAGAGGTAAGTCCCAGGGGAGAGGGGGACACGAGGGGGTGCTGCCTGATTGCAAACCCCCCCCCCCGCCGCGGCACTTGGCCCTGCAGCACTTGTCTGAGAACTGCCCGAGAACAGTGGAGGGCTTTCGTCCCTTCTTGCTGCACTGCTACCCCAGTGCTTTGCTGAGGGATCCCTCCAAAAATAACGAGGAGGTGCCCGTTTTAAAATGACAGGTTTAAAAGACGAGACAGCACGTGGTGGCAGCGCTGTTGGTGTCCCCTGACCCAGGCCCCTCCCTGATGTTCTGATGGGTGGGGGTTCCACCAGCCCCAGATCACTTCAGGCGCATCCATGAGCTGCATCTCTGCCATCCCTGACCTCTTCCCTCCCCCTGCAGCAAATATTTCCCAGGACAGGAGAGCCAGATGAAGTTCATCTACCGCGGGCAGCTGCTGCAGGACCAGGGGCGGACGCTGCGCTCGCTCCACATCACAGACAACTGCGTTATCCACTGCCACCGCTCCTGCAGCGCCGCCACCGCCCTGCCTGACCCCAGCACCACTGCCCCTGATGCCAGCAGCCTCCCCCTGGGCACGGGGAACCTGATGGTCCCCACAGTCATGGTGGTGCTGGCAATTATCTGGTATTTCCGCATCAACTACCGGCAGCTCTTCACCGCACCGGCCACAGTCTCCTTGATTGGTGTCACCGTCCTGTTCAGCTTCCTGGTGTTTGGGATGTACGGACAGTAGGGACTCGATGCGGGCAGGAGCTGGGGAGGGACCGCAGCTGGCCCCGTCCCTGTGGGAGCGCAGCGCTCCTACCAGCACCACTTTCTTCAGCCGGTGCGGTAGCAGTTGGGTGCCTCCTTCCCAGTCTTGGTGCTGGACTTTGTCCCCCACAAGGGGCTGTGGCCCCCCCGAGATGCTCTCCCCCCCCCCCCCCCCCCCCCCCCCCCCCCCCCCCCCCCCCCCCCCCCCCCCCCGACCCCGGCTACAAGCACAGCTCCGGGGAGGAGCTGCCCCTGGGGCAGGGTCTCTGCCTGGTTGAATGGCAAAGCGGGTGTGAGCCCAGGGCCCCACACCGGAACGGGCTGTGGCTTCCTCCCAGAGACTTTTTAAAGCAAATAAAAGGTGTAAGTCAGCCTGAGGCTCACCTTCCTGCCCAAGGGGCCGCTGCCGGTGGCACTGCGGCTCACCGCCCTGCTGCCTTCCCTGCGCTTCTGTGTTTAAAAAAAAAAAAAAGCCCCACAAAGTGGATTTTTGTTAAATCAAGAGGAGAGAGCCAGGCTCGATGATGGGGGTGGTGGGGTACAATGGCCCTGCTTAATTAGACACAAATTAAGCGGAGTGCTGGCACTGAAGAGCAGCCACGAGCCAGAGATACCAAGTCAAGATGCAGTTTTATTTACAAGGGCAGCCACAACCCACTAATGGGACACACAGACCTTACAACGGCTCAACTACCCGTACGGGATGGAGTACGTGCGCAAAAATACAAGTCTCAAGCCCAGGAGGGCCCTGGGTGGCCGCCGGCTCTGCCATGTGGGCAAGGACATGGACCTGGAGTGGGTATGGGGCATATCCGAGCCCCCCAGCCCCATAACACCCCTTGGGCCCCAAACTGCGGCACCTCTCCTGCAGCTGGAGTGGCTCAAGCTGCGCCCACCCCCACCCCCAGCCACTGCCCTCCCCAAGCAGTTGGAGGGGGGGGCCTAGGGTGGTGCCTCATATTTCTGGGTGCCCAGACCCCCGTCCTCAGGGCCCCAGGGCACGCAAAGGCCAGCTCAGCGTGCTCCAGGGGCCAGGCCCCCCAGCCCCAAACCATGCCAGGAGCTGCGGTAGGGAGGGACCGCACAGAGGTCCCCCCTCATGCAGCTGGGCCCCCCCCAGCAGTTTGGGGTGCCCAGGGATCAGTGGGGACACCCCCAGGTCCTGCCACAGCACTAGCCTTTAGCAGCAGTTTTAAAACAATAGTGAATCCAGAGTCAAGAGCACCATAATTTGCGAGACCCCACCGAAAGGACGAGCCACACTACCATGGCACAGGGAGGGGACAGAAGCAACACCCCTCCAGGGACATAGAGCCAAACTTGGGGTGTCAGACAGCCACTGGAGGGGTACAACAGAGGCGACGATGCCAACCCTGTCCCTTACATGGCCCCTGCAGTGGAAAACAGCTGGAGAGGGGGGCTGTCGCTGGGCTGGGGGGGACCTGGGTCCAGCCAGAGGGACCTGTCCTCCCTGGGCCCACACAGAGAGATGCTGATCCCAGCCCCACTGGTTGAAGACCGGAGCCTGTGGGGTACAAACACCAGCCAGAGCTGCTGGGGGTCCCAAAGGACCCCCTCTGGCTGCAGCAGCAGGTCCCACAGGGACGGAGACACAGAGCTGCCCTAGGGCCACCAGCCTGGGGATACAAGGCAGGGGGGGCACTGCCTCAAAGCTGGGCTGTGTCCCCCCCTCCCCACACAGAGGCCAGTTCAGAGCAGGGAAGGTCACAGCGGCCCCACCCCTGCCCCGAGCTGGGGACATAGCCCCGGGTGTCCCCCACGAACAGTCCCAAACACGAAGGATGCAGCATACAGCCCCCCCGCCCCATCCCAGAGCCTGGGCAAGTCCCATGCAGGCCCTGCCGGGCCCCGACCACCCCCAGCAGCTGAATCCAGCTGCTTACAGCAGATCTGGGGTGTGGGGGGGGGTCCCCCACTTGTCTCCTCTAAGCAGGAACACCCCCGCCCCATCACACTCCCCCCATCCTGAGCCAGCCCGACCAGCGAGTGTTGGCCCGGGGCATGGAGAGGGGGAGCAGCCCCAGGCTGTGGGGTGATCTCAAAGCTGTGGGGCAGGAGGGATTGGTGCCCCCAGCACCCCAGTCCAGACCTTCCCTGGGGGCCCAGGTGCCCCCCACCCAGCTGGGGTAAGGGTGCTCTGGAGAAACAAGCATGGGAAGGGGCACAGCTGGTTTTTGGGTGGGCGGTGGGAAGGTAAGGGGGGTTGTGCCCCCATCTCCAAGTGAGAGACCCCCCCCCCTCAGAGCTCTGATGGGAGACCCATGTACAGAAACTGTCACAGAATAAATAGAGGCACTGGGGTTGGGGGGAGGGGGGCTCCAATGGGGGCTCCCAAACCCAGCCCCCCCCCCTCCCCTACCCCCTGCAGCGATGGCCAAGTCCTCCATCCTCCACGCCCCGGGTACCCGCTTTGTGTCCGAATCATGGGGCTGCCCCAGCCAGGGTGGGAGGGGCTGCCCCAGCCCGAGTCTGTCCCTCTCTCCGTCCCCCTGCCATCGGCTCCGCTGTGCTCAGTTGATGTCGTCGTAGATGCTGGGGGTGTGGGGCGCGGGGGGCTTGGGCTTCTTCTTCTTGCTGGAGCCCAGCCCCGGGGCTCCGCTCACCAGCCCCAAGTGGGGCTTCTTCTTCTTGGTCTTGCGGGACTCAGAGTTATTTGTACCTGAAGGGGGAGAAAGGGAGGAGGTGGGGGTCTTGGGGAACAGCTGTGCCAGCAAGAGCCCCTCCAGAAGGGAGAAGATCCCCCAATCACTGACCTATACCCAGGAAAATGTACCCCAAAACTTTCCCCCCACCCCAGGAAGGTGGGTGACAAGATGTCCCAGCAGATGCCCCAGACTCTTCAAGGTGGCTTTGGGTAGCCACAGCCTGTGTCCGTCCCCTCCTGTGCTGGGGAGACGCCAGGAACACCCAGTTTTGCCCCTGCCGAGGGGTCTGTGCTGTAAGATTTGCCCCCCAAACACTCACTGGCTTTTGAGGAGGCCGAGTCGGAGGGCGAGATATCGGAGGAGCCGTCCCACTGCAGCCGGCTCATGATGGCCTGGCTCTCCGCCACCTCGAAGCTGTCATTCTCCACGCTGCCCTCTGCCTCGGGCAGGGACCTGGGCAGAGGCATTACGGAGGGTCCCCAGCCCCTGGGACGAGGCGGCGGGGCACCGAGTCCGCAGTGCGGCACCCCTCAGCGCGTGGGGGATGCCAGGGGCTCAACCCAGCCCCCCACTGCCCATCCGGATTGCATATCCCAACCCCAGCCCTACGCTTCCATCCCCTCCAGGCCACCCCACAGGTGTCCCTGTCCCCATCCCCAGAGCAGCACCCATGCAGCCCCCCAGTCTCTGCTCATGCTGGGTGGCAGGGCCTTGTCCCTGTACCAGGACAGCGGCCCCGGGACCTTCCAGACCCCACGTGTGCGCTCACTTACGCGGAGGGACCCAGGAGGTAGACTCGGACTGATCTCCGCTGCTCATCAGTGTGTTGGGGACACCGCAGGGACCTGACAAACGAGACACGGGGCAGAGTCAGGCATTTCACAGTGCCCTCCCCAGCTCCCACTGGGATCCAGGCACACTGGGGACCCCCATGAAGCCCCCTGCAGCCCCACACCAAGCAAGGAAAGCCCAGGACACTCACCTGGTGCACATCTTCTTGGTGTGCTCAGAGATGACCCCGCATTGCTGGGGAGAGAAGGGGTAGGTGAGCGAGCAGCGGAGTGGCCACGCAGCCCCCAAGCTGCGCTCCAGCAGGATGGCCCCGGGGATCCCAGCCCCAGCGACCCCCACCCTCCCAGGGCTGGCCTGTCCCCCAGAGCAGCCCCTATGTTCCCCAGGATCGGGACCTGCGGGGGGCCAGGGCTTCTCCAGGGGAGGATGCATGTCCCTGTCACCAAGTTCACGGTGTGACTGTCCCTGTTCCCAGGCTGGAAGCCAGCCCTGCCGGGGTGGGACCATGCTGGGAGGGGTCCCGGCAGCCCCCCCCGGCCACACGCACCCCAGCCATCTGGGGATGGGCCTTCTCCTGCGCCCTCCCGGCCACGCACCGTGGTGAGCAGCGTCCGCAGCTCCTCGGGGCCCAGCGTCTCGTAGTTGATTCCTGCCGAGTTGCTGTACTGGGGGGAGGGGGGCAGAGAGCGGGGTCAGGGCCGGCGGGGACCGGGGCCGGCGCAGGGGATGGAAGAGGGGTCGGGCACCATCGCCCCCCAGCCCCCGGGCTCACCTTGAAGGGATCGGGGTTCCCGCCGATCTCGCCTAGAAGAGAGAAGGGGCGAGGGGGGGGGTGAGGAGGGGCGAGGAGGGGGGGGCGAGGAGGGTCCCTTCCCTGGCCCGGGCCCCCTACCCCCTCCGTGCTCAGCCCGAGAGCCCCACCTCCGAGCAAGCCCCGCCCCCCCGTTCCCTGCTGGTTGCCCCAGCCCCGCCCCCATTCAACCCCCGCCCCCAGCTCCGCCCCGTCCCTGTCCCAGCCCCTCTCCCCGCCCCCCTGCCCTAGCCCCGCCCCCTCACCATTTTTGTGTTTCAGGGACTTGGACCTGCGCGGCGAGTTGGGGTTCTGCAACGAGAGCGGGGGCGTTGTGGGGTGCACGGTGCCCCCGGGCTCCCCCAGCCCCCTCACCCCCAGCCCCCTCACCCCCAGCCCCCCTCACCCCCAGCCCCCCTCACCCCCAGCCCCCCTCACCCCCAGCCCCCCTCACCTTATCCGATTTCCTCTTCTTCGCTGCGGGGAGAGACAGAGAAGGGACCGTTCGTACATTTTAGCTTTCCTGGTGGATTTAGCCCCAAGCGCTGCAGCAGCCGCTGCCGGGACGCCCCCCAGGGTGGGGCAGCCGGGGACCCCCACATGCCTGCCCAGCACCGGGGCTCAAGGGCCACGGGGCAGCCGGAACGTGTCCCCCACCCCTCACAGGTGGCCAGGGACCCCCGGACAAGCCAGCATCTGCGCACCCCGCATCCCCTCAC
This sequence comes from Falco naumanni, assembly GCF_017639655.2. Lineage (NCBI taxonomy): Eukaryota > Metazoa > Chordata > Aves > Falconiformes > Falconidae > Falco > Falco naumanni. The sequence continues at coordinate 655,040 of NC_054071.1, forward strand.
CCTTCTTCTCAGAGCCGTAGGACCAGTCGTTGTCGTTGATGTCATCGTTGTCCTCCTGGTCGCTCTCCGACTTGTTCATGTTGTTGCTGCTCGCGATCCTGCCCGGGGAGGGGAGGCAGGTCAGGGACCCACCGCCGGGATCCATCCTGCACCCTCCCCAGTATCCCAGTATCCATCCTGCACCCCAAGATCTGTCCTGCACCCTCCCTATCACCCCAGGATCCATCCCACACCCCAGGATCCTTCTTGCACCCTCCCTGGCACCCCAGGATCCGTCCCACGCCCCATCAGCTCTGCCATGCCCACCCCAAGCAGTCCCAGCCCCATATCCAAGATGGGGGTTTCCCAGCAGCCCCCCAAGGGAAGGTGGGGACAGAGGAGCCAGGATTCCTAGGGTTCTTTTCCAGGACGGAAGGATGCAGCAGGTTAGAGCAAGAGGAGCTGGAGGTAGGACACCAGGGCCGGGGGGCATGGGCATACACCCCCATGATGAAAAGCAAGGGAGGAGGAGAGCCTGAATGTCCAGTTTCCACCCCAGGCTCCACTGCAGCACCCACAGTGAGAAGAGACACAGCCCCACTCCCCCCTTGTGCCTCAGTTTCCCCACACAGGGGGGGTCTGCAGGAGCTCCCAGCCCAGCTTTCTGGGGGGACGCACTCACCGCCGGTTGGCGATGCGGCTGCTGTTGCGGCCCATGCCCAGGCACTTCTCCAGGTGGGGGGCGAAGCGGGAGGCAGCGATGCTGCGGCTGCAGTTGGGGCACACGCACTCCTTGTTCTTCCACTGGTTGTACACCTGCCCGAAGATGTCCACGCCAGGCTGGTCCACGATCTCTGTGGGAGGCACAGGCATCAGCCCCCCCCCCAACACCTCCCTCTGCCCTGGAGGTGACGCTGGCTGTGATCCCACTCTCCACTGCTTTGCTCTGGGCGGGTGCTCCTTGTGCTGCCAGTCCCTTCCCAGATCCTCAGCTCGGCTTTGGGGGCCTGAAACCGGTGGTGGCGTCACAGCCAGGGGGCTATCTCCTACGCCCACCCACCCAGCGCAGAGCACCACACCTTGGGGCAATGTCTCTGGGGTTCAGTTGGCCCCAGGGGCTCACAAATTGGCTCCTCTGCGACTGGATGGCCAAGTCCCAGCAGCACCAGCACTGCTGGGGGGATGCTTGGGCCACCGCACATTCAACCATCCTGGGCGCTGCTCACGCCCAAATCCCCACACCTGGGGACAACTGATCCCCAGGAGCAGGGTGCTTGCCATGTCCCCACTGCTAGTGTCCCCATGTCCCCGAGGAGCTGCGGGTGCTCACCGAAGTCCTTCATGCTGTCAGGGTCCGTGTCGTCCAGGAAGAAGTATCCGCACTTGACCGCCCGGTGGACTTCAAAGCAGAGGCCCAGGCAGGCATCTTCTACCAGGGTCCGTGTAGATCTCGTGTGCGATGGCCTGGGGTGAGGGGGGGCTATCAGAGATGAGGAGATGGGGGCTGTGGGGGGGACAGGGGGACAGCCCTGGGGGGCTGCTCACCTCCAGTTTGCTGTTATCCAGGCCAGACAAAGACATATCCTCCATTTTCATTTGCAACTGCTCGCGGAGAAGTCACGCCGAACGCTCATAGCACAGGACACCCGGGGGTCTCACTGGCGGGGGGATGGAAGCAGGGGCCACACTGGCACCTCACCGCAGCCAGCAGCACCCCCTGCCCAGCCAAGCCCCCCACCCCAGGGAACCAGCAAGGCCGCAGGGCTTCTGGGATGGCTCCAAACCCCAAAAAGCCGAGCCTTGGATTAAACTCCCCAGGAACAGGGTGGCTGGGGGAAGCAGGGGGGGGCCCCCCAGTCTGGCCCCCACCATGGGCATCAAGGGGATGGGGCCTGGATCCAGGCCTGCTGCCTGGCCCCTGCCAGATTCCAGGACAGCCTCTCCTTCCCGGGGTGGGGGACAGCCACCCCCTGGGCCTTGCTCACCCAGAGGCCTCTCCCTGCTGGCTGCCGTGGGGAGGGGGGCAACAACATCCCCCGTGCTCCACTGCCAGCCCCCCCGCCCCCCCCAAGGTCAGCCTGGGACATGGCTGGCCATCACCAAGGCATCAGGCCCCCAGAAGCTCCCCCAGCATCGTCTCCAGGTTGCAGGTGGGCCCAGGGAACTAGGGGTGCCCCCCCCTGCACCCACCACCCCCCGAGGCGGGGTGGGTTTTGCTGCATCACCCTCCCTTGAAGGTGATGGAGGGAGGAGGCAGGGACCACTGTGTGACCCCCCCATGCACAGGGCACCCCAAACCCCTCCCCCCCCAACAGCACGTTTAAAGAGGGGGGGCCTTAGACTCATACCAAGACACTCTGACCAGCACCGACCAGCACCCACCAACGGTGGCTACTGGCCGGTGGGTCACACCCCCTGGTTGCCATGGAGAGGGGGTTCCGAGCCAACCACTGGGACGGGGGAAGGGGGACGGGGGGGAAGGGGGACGGGGGAAGGGGGTGGGGGCGGGGGGGGGGGCCGGGCCGGGAACAGGGAGGGGGGCGTCCTCTTGCTCCCCCCAACCCAGCCACCCGCTTCCGGGTCTGAGCCAGGGATTCCTTCCCTCTGCCGCGGAAGGAGGAAACATAGGCTGGCATCGGCTCAGGCCCGCGCCCCCCCGGGACCCCCCTGGGCTGAGAGGCCGGTGTGGTGCGGGCAGAGCCCGCGGGGGGGCCTGCCTGGTGCTGCCCCCCCCCCCCACTGCAGGCAAGGCCTAGAGAAGCTGAACAAAAGGGATGTGGGGGGGGGCTGCACCCTGCCAGCCCCCCCCCGGGGTGATGCCAGCCAGGGGGGGGCGATGCCAGCCCCCCGGGGGACACACGGCTGGGAGAGCCTCGCAGGAGCGGGGCGCTGCATCAGCTGGGGTGGGGGGCGGCTGGAGGGCAGGTGAGGGGGGGGTCAGGGCCTGGGGGGGCCCCACGGGGCGGGGTGGAGGTGGGGGAAATCGGCTGGGGGGCCCCAGCAGGGGGCGCCCGGGGGGGGGTCGTGGGACATGGGTGGGTGGTGCCGGGGGGGTCCCGGCCCGGGCCGGGCGGATCGGGGACCCCCAACGGCCGAGGGGGGGGGGGGGGGGGCGGGCCAAGACAGCGCGGGGCGGGGGCAGCCCGGGGCCCGCCGGGGCGGGGTCACCGGGCTCCGCTCCGGTGCTGCGGGGCCCCACGGCGGGGCGGGGGCCCCCGGGACGGCGACTGCGGCCTGGGCGGGGTCAGTCGGTCACTCACCGGCGCGGAGGGGCCCGGAGGGGCCAGGCCGGGGCCGGGTCAGCGGCCCCCGCAGCTCCGCCGCGGGGGCCCGGCGGCGGCTCGCCATGCTCGGCGGCAGCGCCGGCCCGCCCGCCCTCCCGGGGCCGGGGCCGGAGCCGGGCCGGGGGGGGCCGGGCCGCAGCGGGAGCGGTGCGCGGAGCGGGGCCGGGCCTGGCGCTCCCTCCGCCCGGCGGCGGTGGCCCGAGGCGGGGGGGTGGTGGGGGGAAGGGGCGGGGCGCCGCAGCCGGCGCGCGCACGGCCCGCCCCCGCGCCCCGCCGCCAATGGGGAGGGCGCCGTGCGGGGGCGCGGCCAATGGGAACGGCCGCCACCCGCCGCCGCCGCGCGGGGCCGGCACTTTGTCGGGGGGGCGCGGGGGTGGGCGGGGCCTGGTGGTGGGCGGGGGCCTGGGGCCCTCCCAGCGGGTGCCCCGGGGGGTTTCCCCGGGCCCTCTGCAGGACCCCCTGGGAGCCCCATCCCCGAGGTTCCCCCGGTCTCAGGGACCCCCTCGTCCCTACGGTCCCCCCCACCCCTATGGATCCCCCCGGATCCCCTCCCTTCCCAAAGATCCCCCTTTCCCCATGGATCCCCCCCATCCCCACGGATCCCTCCTACCCTTACAGACCCCCCAGGGATCCCCCCCAGAAATGCCCCCCCCCCCCCCAACCGTCACCACTACAGGCCGCCGCAGTGATCCTAGCAGATCCCTATGCCATTACGGATCCCTCCACCAATAACCCCAGCTTTCCCCCCCACCACCACCAGCGATCCCTACAAACACCCATGGATTTCCCCCAGCCCCCCAAATGACCCCTAGGGATCCCCCCCCGAAACGGATCCCCCCCCGAGTGATCTCCCCCTCGATCCCCCCAGCCATAACACAGGTGGGGGAAAAACACTCTTCACGCTTTTTTTTTTCCTAAAGTTTTATTTTTTATAGTAATGACATGAGAACAGAAACATTATTTTTCACTTTATTATAAAAAAAAAAAAAAAAAAACAAAAAACTCAAAAAAACTCAAAAAAAAACAACAACAAAAAAAAAAAAAGAACCGAAACCCAAGCAAACCGGGACACCGCAGCCGCGAGGCCCCCGTGTCCCGCTCAGCCGTACAAATTCCAAGTTGGGATTATTTATTTTTTTTAATTTTTTTTTTGTCTTTTTTTTAAACCTACAAAAACACTCTTTAAATATTAGAAAAAAAAGATGATTTTTTTTTGTTTGTTTTTTTTTTTTGTTTTTTTTTTTTAATGTAATTCACAAGAACTTCCATCTAAAGGATCCCGGGATTTTGTGGCAGTGCCAAAATGCACTCAGGTTCAACTCTCTTGCAGCGCAAACGCCTTTTCCCCCAATTGTCGGCGCTGTAAGAATTTTTCATTTTTATTATTTTTTTTTAAACAGAAAAAAGAAAAAAAAGGCGGGTTTTTTTTGTCTTTTTTTTGTACTAAAAACACATCCACTAAAACACGACGGTGCTGGGTACATTCAGCAGGAAAAGGGATGGGTTCCCCTTAGGGGAAGGGGATGGGGGGGGGGGGCATTAAAAATTGGGAAGAAAATTAAAGGAAAATACCAAATGGAGGGGGGGGGGGGGGAGGGAGGGGGGGGGCAGAGGGACGGACAGACGGACATGGGGGGGTGGGGACACGACACCAGCCGGGTTCTCTTCGGGGCCCCGGTCCCAGGGGGAACACGGGGGGATTGTCCATGTGGGGGCACCCAGGTTCACCCCCCCACCCCAGGGCTGGGGTCCATTTCCCCAAAATGGTGGTTTTTCAGCCCAATTTGATGTGAGAGGCCACGAAGGGGGTGTCACACACACACACCCCCAGCTCTGAGGGGGTCCTTGGTTGTGTTTTGGGGTGACTCAAGGTTTGGGGGGGGGGGCTGGATTTGGGGTGCTGAGAGCAGCAAACCCGAGGGGCAGTCATGGCTGGGGGGGGTGAGGCCCCGTGGGACCCCACCCTTGCAGCCAGAAACCCCCCAAACCTGCAGCATACCCACCCCCCCCAGCCACCTGCTGAGCTGATTTGGGTGAAAAGAAGAGAAAAATGGCTAAATTAAAGCACACAAGAAAAAGCCCCCCCCCCCCCAGCCTCCCCTCCCCAACCTGGAGGGGGGGGGGGAAGATGCCCCCCACCCCCTTCCCTGGGGTCCCCCAAATCCTGTCCCCCAGCCCAGCTCCTCTCCGGGGACAGGACAGGGGGGACCAGAAGGGACAAACCTTGTGCCCCCCACCCCTCACAGAGTGGGGGTCTGGGGTGGGTCCCCCAATTGCACTGGGCATTCTGGGGGGGGGACAGGGACGGGGGGGGGGACAGGAACCCTGCAGGGAGGTGCCGTGGGATTGCTGGTGCTCATGTCTGCTTAAAAAAAAAAGGAGGGGGGGGCCCTGGACAGGCACTGCCAGCCCCCCCCCCCCGCCACGCACCCACTCCGGTCCCCGCAGCCCCATCCTCCTCCCAGGGAAGGGGGCATCGATCCCCCCAAAATAAACCCAAACCGCACCAATATTTACAGCATGGCCAGGGGGGTCGGGGACGGCAGGAGCCCCCCCGGTGAGGCAAACTGGGGGTAACTGGGACAAGGGGAGCACTGGTTCCCCCCCAGGGTTTGGGGCGAAGGGAGAGGAGCAGCTTCACCAGACACGGAGGGAAAAATGGGGGGAGGGGAGAAAAAAATAAAAGATGTATCTTTCTCGTTTTATAAAAAGGAAAAGAAAAAAAAAAAGAATAAAATAAAATACAACAGCACAACAACCAGCGACAACACCGAGGGGCGCCCCGGCAGCACCCCCACGCCCCCCCCTTGGTCACGCTGAGCAGCCAGGACCCCGGGCGGGCAGGAGCCACGCGTGCCACGGCCCCGGGTGCCCCCCCGGCACACACGCTCACACGCTCACACACGCACGCCCATCCCCCGTCCCAGCCCCCCCCCCCCCCACCACGGGGACACGCCGGGTGGTCATGTCTGTGGCCGGCGTTCCCAAGTGCCATGGATGCAGAGGTCCCGGTGAGCTCCCAGTGCAGCTTCCAGACTGTACAAGAGTTGGGGGGGTTGGGTTGGTTGGGTTTTTTTTGGGTGGGTGGGTGGGCAGCCCCGAGATGCTGGGGGGGTGCACAGAGAGGGGAGGAGGGGGCAAGGAAGGAGACATCCCAACAGCTGAGTCCTGAGCAACTCGGCTCATGCTCTGCACCCCAGGCTGGGAGGGTCTGCACAGGGGTGGTGGTGGGGGGTGGTGGCATTTGTTTGGGACTTTTTAATAAAAAAAAAAAAAAAAAAAAAAAAAAAGGGGTGGGGTGGGGGTATTTGTTTTTTTCCTGTGTGTTTTTGTTTTCTTTCTATAAAGTCCGGAGCTGGCAGCAAGGGTGTGAAGGCGGTGAGGATGGGGTGATTCTCTGAAAATAATGAAATCTCAAAAAAAAAAAAAAAAAAAAAAAAAAAAAAAAAAATCGCTTCCCCTCCCTCAGTAAAGGGAGAATAAATGGGAGGTGGGAGGGACAAGGGGGCTCACCCTTTCCTCTCCCCCCAGCCAAGGGGAGGAGCAGCCCCTGGCTCCCTCTTGGTAGTGTGAGCTCGGCGGAGGGGTTCCTCCGGCCCCCGCTCCCCGGGTTGGGGGGTCCCACGGGGGGCTGTGGCTCACCGGGTGGGGCAGGAGGAAGAGGAGGAAAAGGTTTTGGGGGGCTGGGGGTGGGATTCGGGACCGAAACCGAGAAACCAAACAACGTTACTAAGAGCTTGGCTGCATCAGTTGGAGTCGGAGTCAGAGGAGTCCCCAGAGGAGGAGGAGGAACTGCTGCTGCCCTCTGAGTCGTTGTCATCCTCATCCTCATCATCCTCATCCTCGTCATCGTCGTCGTTCTGGGGAGGGGGGCATGGCAGAGAGGACGGGGGGGTTAGCGGCAGGGTGGGGGGGCCCCAGCTGCTGTCCATCATCTCCCCCTGGCCCCCTGCTCACCCTCCCCACTGTGGCACAGGGGGTTCCCCACGGAGCAGGGGGTGCGACCCCATCCCTCCCACCGCTGCCACCCCAGGGTGGGGGGGATGGAGGGGGGACATGGGGCGGGAATGAATTTGCAAGGGCTCAGCTCAGGGGTGCCAGAAGGGGGGGAGCGTGCCGGAGCAGCGCGCGGGGGTCCTACCCTCACCTCTGCCACTGCCTCGCTACACGATCTGAGGTAGGGTACCCGACCCGCCTCGTGCCTCAGTTTCCCCCCTCTAAAGCCAGGGAAGGAAGAGGCGTGAGCTGAGACCAACGAGGGGGTCGAAACACCTCACCTGTCCGGTGGCGAGCACAAGGCACGGACACGGTTTCTGGCCCCAGCGCCATCCAGCATACTCTGATTTCAGTTGCACCGGTGTAAAACTTTGACTCTGGTGACTTACTCGGCATTCACACTGGCGCAAACGGAGCCGAGACCAGACTCAGTATCTCCACCAGGAAAAAGACAGGAGATTTTTCTCTGCTCACTGGGGGCTCTGCACAACCCGCACCTCTACGTCCCGAGGCTGCTCCTAACTACGCCCCGCGGCTGCTCCTCGCACCCTCCCCGGGGACGTCGGGGGTGTGTGTGGGGGTATCCCATTCCCCTTCGCCTCCCCGTGTCCCCCTGCTTCCCGGGAGCTCCTCCACCATGGTCCTATCTGAGCCCGGGTGCGGACGCCCAGCCCTGGAGGGTCGGTGGGGGGCAGAGCAAGCAGTATGGGAGCGGAGCGGGGCCCGGGTCGGCCCCAGCGCCCTCCCCGCGGCACGCACCGCAGCCTCACCTCGTCCCCGTCCTCACTCTCCTCCTCGCTGCTGGACTCTGAGGAGTCGCCACCTTCCTCTGAAGAGTCACCGTTGTCATCGTCATCGTCCTCATCTTCATCGTCGTCTTCCTCCTCTTCTTCCTCCTCGTCGTCATCCTCTGACTCCTGTGGCGTGGGAGAGGGTTGGTCATAGGCAGAGACCCTGGGACACACCAGCACCCCTGGGTGCACCACCCCATCCCTGGGTTCCTCCACCCATGGAGCAGGATCAGGTGGCTCCTCCCGCATGTCTTCCTGGGAGCCTTTCCCCATTTATCTTACAAATGGCCCCAAAAAGGCTCCAGGAGCGGATGCAAGCTTATGTCGTAGACTACAGGGGGTCAAAACTCAGACCCAGGTGGATTCTGAGCACAGATCTGGGGAGGACCCTTGGTTTATGGTCTCAGCAAAGGGGAGGCAGAAGAAAGCACCAGGGATGCCTCGGACAAGAGGTCTGGGTGTCCCCCCCCCCAGGGCGCCTTCCCCAGAGAGGAGGGTGCTGTGTGCCCCCAGCACGGCCACGGTGCACTCACCGACTTGGACTGCATGGTTGGCTTCATCTTGGGGTTGGGGCCCCGGATCTTCCCTATGCTCTTACGTTTCTGCAGGGGGAACAGAGCAAAACCGTTTTAGAGCTGCAGGGCTCGAGCTCAGCAGCTTCCCACCGCCCAGCAGGGAGAAAACCCCACCGCCAAGCTGCAAGGGGCACATCCCTCGGGGGCGTTCTCCTGAGCCCGGCTCATCAGCTGCTCAGCCCAACCTCACCCCGGGCTAGCCCCAAGCCCCCCGGGCCCCCCCGGCGATGCTGGGGGGGATACTCACGTTGGAAGTGTGTTCCTTGTAGGCGGCCCGCTCCTGGGGCGAGAGGCTCTGCGGAGACAGGGGAGACAGTCAGGGGCAGGGAGGGCCAGGCAGGCACGGAGCGGGGCACGGAGCCGAGAAGGACTCCAGCACAGGGCACCCCCTCCCCACATGCATTTTTTTTTTTTAATTTTTTTTTAAAGGCTCTTTAAGTTACAAAATGCCAAAAAAGGGTCTGGAGATGGTGGTTCCCAGAGGAAGGCTGTGAGCAGAGATCACGCCAAGCATTCCCAAGAACAACTGATCCCAGAGCCCTCCGGTGCCGCCACCAGGTATCAGGACTCAGCACCCACCTTGAGCCAGATGTCGAGGTGTACCCTGTACTGTTTCTGCTGCTCCTCTGCCAGCTTTTTGTAGTGGTCCTTCTGGCCCTGGGAGATGCGCTGCCAGCGGCTGCCGATCTCCACCATCCGTTCCTTCAGCGGGAGGTGGTTCAGCTCCCCGTTTGACAGCAGCTCCTGGGAGAATTTCTGATAACCGTTCCTGCAAAGGGGGGAACACGGAGAGCGGATCAGACGGCACGCACAAAGAACCCAGGTGTCCGCAAGCAGCCCACAGTAACCGTCATCCGTCCCCACCATGGTCCATCCCATGCTCCCTCCACCCCGGTGCTGCTCCAGGCTCTTTTGCACCAGCCCGCTTGCCTGGCCAGATCTAACTTTTCAGACCCCAGACCCCCAGGTACTCACATGGGAGGTTTCTTTGGCTCTCCCTGGAACTTCATTTTCTTGGCGGAGTTGGTGGAGCACGGAGGGGCCCGCATCTCACTCAGCTCCCTCTGAGTCAGAGAAGAAAGAGGGGTCAGGGAGACAGGGGCAGCGCCGGCCATGGGTATGTGGCGAGGGGCAGGAAGGAGCAAGGACCCACCTCGTATCGCTTCTGATCCTCCGCTGCTTTCTTGATCCACATCAGCTTCTCCTTCTTCTCCATATTGTTCCAAGTGACCTCCATCGCCTTAAGTGCCTTCCCCCGGTCGTTCTGTGCCACAGAACCCCGCACCACATTAGAGGCGCCCAAGATTCCCAGGACGCCAGCCTGGCCCCCCCAAGCACTGCGGGGCACCCACTCCCTTGCTGTGACCCTGTCCTCCCCGTGGCTCCCAGCCCCAACCCACTGCCTCAACTGTGAAAGCAGGGGAGATGGTGCTGGGCAATTCCTGCTGGCGGGAGCAACGATCCCACTTCCAGCTCCTTTCCCAGCCCACTCCTCACCTTGAAACGAGCCAGGTAGTCACCGATGACGCTCTGTTGCCAGATCTCCTCAGCTGTCTTGGGAGACTCGGGCAGCTTCCCACGCTCCTCTTTATCTGAGCTGTGCTTCTTCTCTGACTGCGCCTTCATCGCTGCCTCCCGTGCTTTGTACTTGGCCTGCGCAGGGGTGCACGGTGGGGGTGAAGGGGCAGCGTGGCCACCTGGGCACGAGCCCCCGGCCACCAAGCACTGCGAGGGCAGGCAGCAGGACGGCGCAGCTGCCCCCAGTGCTGTTCCCATGGTAGCACCAGCAGCCCCCCAGTACACACCCTCCCACCTCAGGACTCCCACCACTAGAAAAACCATCCAGTCTTTAGACTGTGGCTCAAGGACCCTCCAAGGCTTCTCAAGTTGCTGGATTTTGACCCACTAGGTCACGAGAGGGAGAGGGCACAGCTGGCAGCACCCATCAGTGCTGGCACCAGCGCCTGGGTGATGGCTCACTGGAGCTGCGATGCTCCTGGGGACAATCGTCCCCCAGCTGCAATGCTGGGGGACAAGCAAAAAGCCCCTTGCAGCAGCACAAGGACAGGCAGTGTCCCCCGGACTGCTGGAGACGCCCAGTGGAGCAGCAGAGACAGGGATGGAGGAGAAGGGTCAGGGATGGTACCAACCTTCTTCTTCTCGGAGAGGTCATTCCACATGCGGGCCAGGAGCCGGGTCAGCTCACTCTCTGACAGCTCCGGCCGCTCCTCCTGCAGCTGCTTCCGCTTCTCCTCCGAGAAGATGAACATAGCGGAGATGGGCCGTTTGGGCTTCTCTGAGCTGGCCTGGGGGAGGGACGTGGGACCGTGGCTAGGAGCAAGCCCACTGAGGGACCTGCCTTGCACTGGTAGCCTCCAACCCCAGGAATAACATGGTTGAAGAGCCATGGAGCGAAACCCTCAAAACACCACAAGATGCCAGCAACCCCATCCCACGTCTCTGGCACATGCTGCCCCATCTCTCTCTGGTTGCTGCTCTCACCTTGCCAGTCTCTGGTGAGGACTTTTTGGATGCTGGACTCGTTGCCCCTTTCCGGTTGCTGCCCAGCATCTTCTCCTCGCCTAGCACCCGCTGCTGCTCCTCCTCAGGCAGGCTCTGTGTGGCACAGCAGGAGAGACACGGTTAGCTGGCCTGACACTCACCAGGCTTTGATGCAGTCAGGGAACAGGGACGCTGGGGAAGGGGAGCTAATGCACTCAGCTGTCCTCACCCAAAGACCACCCCAGCCAGGGCCAACGGCAGGCACCGCAAGCCTGGGAGCGCAGCTTGGAGGTCCCCATGCCTGTGTCACCCCCATCATCGGGCAACATCCCTCCTCCCAACCCTGTTCCCTCCCCGGCTCAGTCTCATCTGCTTCGCCTCTGCCAAGGCAGGGTGGGCAGGTGCCCCAATCCGGGTGCACCCCTGGGTTTTCCACCCCCTGCCCCTGCAGATGCAGCGGGGGCCGCGTCACGTCCGCCCAGGGGCCGAGCATGATGGCAGGCTGAGCTCCGCGCGGCTCCCCCCACCTACGCCCCAGCCAAGGGAAGGAAGCGAGAGACTCGCTGCCGCCTGCACAGCCGCAGCTGCTGCCAGCAACCCCTCCTCCAGCAGCAGCTCTCCACTCACCCCCGCTTCCCCTGCCAGCCTGGGGGACTGTCCCCACCTCCCAGTGCCTAACAGAGACACTGGCTCAGGCATTAGGGCAGCTGAGGAAGGGTCAAGACTATGTGCAAACACCTCTGCACCAGCACCCATGGCTGGGTCCAGCCACCTTTGGGGGGAGCAGAAGAGGGCAGCATCAGCGCAGCCCCTGTTTAACCCATTCCAGCCCCTGGGCAGGGCTCCCTCCCCACGTTTGGGGTCTCCCGCACCCAATGGCTGAGGCACCCCCACAGCACTCACCTCCAGGAAGCGGAGGAGCTCAATCTCGTAGTCTTTCTTTTTCTGGAGGGAGACAGAAGCGTGTGGTTACACAGGAGATCCCCCGCCCCACCCCGGCCTCACGCAGTCCCTGACCCAACCTCAGCCCGCCCGGCACAGCATCCTCCACCCAGACCATCTGCTGGTCCCACACACACAGAGCGGGGAGACAGAGGACGAAGGGAGGTGACAGAGGACCTCCAGGGGAACTGGCGGTCGAGATGACACAAACAGGCACTGAGGAAGGGTGAGGGGCTCACTTCCAACAAGATGTGTAGCCCAAGCTCTCCCAGCCTGCTCCTCCTTTCCTTCCCCATAGCACCAGCGCCCATCGGCCTGTCCACCCATCTTTCCATCCTCAGCCATGCACCTGATCACACTTTTTGTGGTACGCGTCCTTTTCCTTCTGGGAGAGCAGTTTCCACTGCTGGCTGCACAGCACCATCCGCTCGGTGCTGGGCACGTCTTTCATGTTGGCCATCAGCTCTGCACAGTACAGGGAGTAGCTATTCCTGCAACCGATGGAGGGACCCAGCATTAGGGACAACCTGGCGCACTCACGTCCCCTCCGCAGAGCTAGCTGGGTGCTCAGAGCCCCCCAAGACCTCCCAGGTGCACTGGGCAGTGAAGTGCTGTGCCAGAGGTGCCTGCATTTGAGGGAATCGAGGGGCTGGATTTTCCCCCAACCTGGAGCACAACACCATTGCCATAAACCTTGCTCTGATTCTCCGTAAATGTATATGTAACTTATTTAAGGACCAGGTTAATGGCATCATTGACAGTCTGTACCCATGGTCCCAGAAATGATCGGGGCTCTCCAAGCCAGGCAGAGCCTCAGCTTCCTCATTAGCCAGAACCCACGACTGCCCAAGCCGGCCAAGAGCCTGAAGCCATAGCTCCTAGAGGGACACATCCCTTGCGCCCAGACAGGGAGGGACAGGACTCACGGAGGTGGCTTTGTGGGTCGTCCGTCAAACTTGTCCTTGAGCTGCCGTTCCGCCTTGGTGAGGGTGGAGCGGGTGATGCCCTCCTCGCTGATGTTCAGCTCGGGGTGCTTCTGGATGTAGTCACGCATGATCTCCTGCAAAGGCCAGAGAGCGGTCAGGAGAGGGGCTCCGATCCCCGCCTGGCTGGGGCCAGAGGAGGAGGAAAGAGAAGCCAACCATTGTCCTAATCATCTCCCCAGTGGTACTTCTCCCTTCCCCGAATGTCGCTGGAGGAGACAGGGCTCAGACTCACTAGGGACCTACAAGGATCTAGCTGAACGCCCACGCTGGCTATCCGGTGAGGCTAGCTAGCTGCCGGTGGCTGTGGCCGGGAGGCAGAGTGGCTCAGAGTGAACGCAGGGACGAGTGTGGAGGGGAACGGGTGAGGCTGCTCCCTACCTCGTACTCCTTCCGCTGTTCCAGGGCCTTATGAATCCATTTCAGCCTCTTTTTATCCGAGAGTTGAGACCACTGCTTGCCCAGCGACTCTTTCACCTCCTTCGTGGTGGCCTGAAAACCCAAAGCCAGAGGTGAGGGCAGAGGGGTAAAATCCAAAAAAAGAAGGGGGGGGGAGGGAAAAAAGGAAAAAAAAAAAGGCAAAAATAGTGTGGCCCGCCGTTTTGTCCCAGCGGCACCCATCTTGGGGCCGTGGGGTGGCTGCGAGCTGAGCTCGTGGCCGGGGAAGGGGGTGCGTGTGAGTGTGGGGCATGGCCAGAGGTGGAGGTCTGCGCTGGCAACCTGTCCTGCCCTGCCTCAGGCTGTGGTCACCCCTCTGACTGCAGGCAAAAAGCGGGGTCTGTACCCCTGAGCTTCTTCCAGATGTGCAGAGCCCCGTCTTACCTCCATCCAGACTGCTGGGAGCTTCTAGCAGCGTCTTCCATCCCGTCCCCCCCCTAAAATTGCTTCTCTCATTTCCCCCTCCTCTCCCCCCAGCAGCGGGGTGCAGGACCCCTCGACACTCACACTCACACGCACTCCCACCCACCGTACTCACATCTGGACGCACTTTCAAGTAGATTTTCTTCTCGTGGTTGTACCACAGCTGCTGGGGGGTCTTGGGTTTTTCAGGGACATCAGATTTCTTGGCGTTCTGGATGAGATCCGGGTGATCTTCCCTTTACCCGGCAGGGAGGTGGGGAAGGGAGAGCGTTACGGAGGTCGCAGGCAGGAGAGCACCCCCTAAACCTCCCCACTGAGGGGTAACCGTCACCGCAGGGCTGAGCCTCCATGGGCTCGGATAATCGGGGGGTGGGTGGGTTTGTCTGTCCCCAAAAAGAGCAGGAGGGTTGTAGGAGACATTCGAGCCCACCCCTCCTGGGGGAGCATCAACTACAAGCGCTGCCTTTCATGTGCCGGGCAGGGCTGCATCCCTGGAGCAGCGGTGGGTCATGGGGAACGCCAGGACCCACCTGGGTCACAGCAACCACATTCCAAGGGAACCTTTGGGGGGAACGGGGTGGCCACCACAGCTTTTCACAGCGCTGGTGGCAGGGCTCCTGTCCTCCCCTTGCAGACCCTAACCCCCAGAGCGTGGCCAGTCCTCCACTCTCTCCCCTTCACCAACACCAAGTCTCCCAACCAGATGGCTGCTCTCAGACACCTTCTCCTTGCTTTTTTTTTTCCAGCATCCCCTCGTCCTTTCTGCCTTCAAGACACAGAGCCCATCAGAGCTTCGACTCTGAGCTACATGCAGGAGGGGAGACTGGGTCTGCCCAGAGCGGGAAATGGGGCGGGGGGGGCTGCCTGCTCACCTGAACCTTGCCAGGTTCCTCTCAAACTCCTGCTTCTCTCGCTGGAAGTCCTGGATGTATTTCATCTGGGGACACAAAGTCACCAGGGAGGTGGAGAAGGACGTCAGCACTGGTGAACGGGCAGGCAGATACATCCCTGTCGACCCTGCCAGCTGGGCAGCCCACAGCCCCAGTGGGACTCAAAGGCTCCCCAGCCCATCAGACCAGTCCTGCAGCTCCCAGCTGAGGGTTTCCAGCCTGCCTCGGGATTGAGAGGCAGGATCTCCCCTCTCTCCCTGCACCCCAGCAGCCCTGGGCAAGAGGGCACAGCAGGGCTTTGTGCCCTGGACCTGTCCTGCTGGTGGCAAACCCACCCAGGATGAAAGCTGGGACACCCAAAATGCCTGCCCAGGCTCCGGCCAAGCCCAAGGCCACCTCCAGCATCTCGGAGCAAAGCCGGCCCCTCCATCCCTCACTCGGACAGGGAAGCCGCGGTGGGGCGTGTGATCTAACCCCAGCGTTAAATACAGATCCACCCAACAGCAAAGTCATCATCCAGGTCCGTCTGGAAGAGACGGACACGGGACAGACCCAGCCAGCCTCCACCCCACAGATCCTGGGAACAAGGACAGGAAAAGCAAAGGGAGTCTTACTGGTCTGACGGGACTGAACAAGCACCCAGGCCTTCTCTCACTGAGAGCCGGATTAAACCCTCACCAGGCAGAGGCTGGGCTCTACTGGTTTTACTGGGAGAGCTGCACAGGCAAAGCCCAGCACGCAGAGGCACACAAGTGGGAAGGGGCTTGCTAACTCCCCCCCCACCCCGTACCTTTTTCTTTTCAGGAAGCTCCTTGTACTTCTTGGACAGGATCTTGGTGAGATCCAGGTTGCTCATTTCAGGGTGAAGCTTGGCATATTTGGCCCGCTTCTCCATGAAGAAGCGGAAATAGGGAGTCAGGGGCTTCTTGGGGAAGTCGGGGTGTTTCTGGGGAGAGAGCAGAGTGGCAGATGCTGAGTGTGGAGCCGGCAGCACTGTGGAGGGCATGGCCAAACCCTGCCAGCTCCCAGCTCCCGCTGGTACTGGCGGAGACCTGGCCTCCATCCAGCCCTGCTGGTGATCCGGCTCCCTGACTTGGGAACACCCCAGCTTTGCAGGGAAGGCAGGGAAAAATGCTGGGCACAAGGACTCCCTTCCCCAGGAACTACAATATCCCAGGGCATCTCAGGAGCAGCCTCCAGCCATCCAGAGCTGGGGGCACAGCGGCTGTGCTGCAAGAGGGGAAACTGAGGCAGAAGGCAAGGATGGGACCCACCTCCTGGGGACGGCTGGTGGCAGAGCACTGGCTGCCCCAAGGCCGCCTGGACAAAAGCAGCACCCCACCCGACCCAGCAGGCCAGGAATAGGACAGTGGCTTCCCGGCCCCCCGGTGCTAAACTTGGATGCAGGCTGCCAGCAATACAGCCAGCCATATTAAATGTACCCTGGACTTGGCCTGGGCCCAGAGCCCGCAGCCTGCGGAGCCTTGGGCAGCCGGCCGCGGGGATTACGGGCGGTGAGGTGCCTGCAGGGACTCTGGTGGCAGAGCCACATGGATCTGGGGTGCCACGTGGGTGACAGGCCCCTGTCCCGGTGAAGGAGGAGGTCCCCCTTTAGGGACCGACCACAATTCCTGCCCAATACCTTGAGCTTTTTGCCCTTGTAAGGATTCTTCACATGCTCTTCAGCATCCATAATGAGCTCCGTGAGGGTCCGAAACTTCCTCACCTGTGGGGTAACAAAGGGCCACAAACATGAACAGGCTGCACGCGGGGGACAGGGCAGATGCCTGCTTGGCACTGAGCCATTCTCAGCACAGCTTGAACCCACAGGGTTTCCTAACACCACCGGGCAAATGACCCATCCCAGCACCTCCGAGGGGTTCGCAATGCCGATGGCAACGTGACAGTGTCGGCACTAATGGCCGAGGACTTGGGGCGCTGGACTTGAGCGATTCAAACAGTCCCAGAAGGTCACCAGGATGCTTGGTCCCTCTCACAGAGACCCCTCTGAGCCCCGCGCGGCTGTCGATTACCTCATTAGAAATCTCCATCCACTTCATCTTGCACATCTCCCCCGAGAAGTCCTTGAAAGCCACTTTCTCCCAGTCCAGGTGGGACTCGGTGGTTTTGAACTTGCTCCCGTCGTTGGAGGGCAGGTTATTCTTCATGCACTCCAGCAGAGTCAGCATGTCCTCCTGAGACCAGCGGTCTGGGCAGCAAAGAAACAGGCTTAGCAGCAGCAAGAGGCAGGCAGCCTTCCCGGCAGGACATGGGGACTACAGCTCCCAGCGTGCAGCTCTGGACCGCACGCCAGGACACGTAATCTCCACATGCTGCCTCTCAAGATTAAAGATCAAAGGGACATGGCTGTTTCCATCACCCTCGAGCAACTTTCTACGGGCCAAAACAATCCAGGCAAAGCTAGAAAATCCACTCAGTGCAAACCAGAGGGACTCGCTCATCCCAGTACACCATCAGATAAGGCAACAGCTCTGCCGTGCGGGAGCAGAGGGCTATTTCCTACACACAGGAGCGAAACCCTGCGGAGCAAGACGGGAGCAACGTGCTCTCCAGCCAAGGAGGAAACAGGGAAACCCACTTTCTAAGGGGAGAAGATGTGTCCGGAGCAATGGGAAAACCCCAGTGCTGCTTTTCCTTCAACTTGGAGAGCCTTGCCATCACCCAGGACCTAGCTCCATGTTGACCTCTGCCAAGGTCAAAACTCAAGAGACAATAAAGCAAGGGGGGCAGAGCCCAGCACAGCCTCCCCGTCTTGCAGCAGGCTCCCTGATGGAGCAGGGGCGATGGTTACGCCACCCCATCATCCCCTGAGCTGCCAGGAGAAGAATCCCCAGCTCCCGTACGGACAAGCTGCTGGGCTGACAGGATGGGCACGTGGCAAAAACAGGGAGCCTGGAGCAACCAGGAGGCCCGGACTCACAGCAGCCCCATGCTGGGACAGGCAGCGGGCAAGATCTCCCAGCACTGACTGCCTCATCCAGCACCGACTCTGGGGCTGCTTCCTTGCCAGGGGAATTCCTCTGCTGGGCTGTGCACCAGCTGGGGAGAGGAACCCTGGGTGCTCTGCAAAGATGGGTGGCCCTGGGGAAAAGCAGCGGGCCCTGGGAGCGGAAAGAGAGGTCCCTGGGGACGGGCTGGAGGAGGAGCAGTGCCCCAAGCTGCACACCCACACAGCCCTGCCTGCTTCAGCCTGGGACAGGCACCCAAGCCCAGGGGCTCCCCAGGTGTGGGACTGGCTCTCCACAGTGTCCCCTGCCCCACACCACCACCGGGCGAACACTGGGGTGTTCCAAGCTGCCTAAGGGACGCAGCGCATCCCGGTGAGATGTGGACAGCGCAAGCCGGTCATGGATGAGGGGAGGACCTTTCTCCCACCGCCCCCAGGAATGAAAACAAGCTCCCAGAAATACCCAGCTGTAGCTCTCCCTCCGCTCAAACTCAGTGTGCACAAAACCACCACCTCTGCCTGCCTCCATGTCCTGCCTCTGCATCCGTCTTGTGGAGGGCAACCGCCCCATTGAGCCCCAAACCCGCGTGCGGGGTGTTAAAGGACACACAGGACCCACAGGTAGGGGTGAGGAGCACAGCCAGAACCTGTCCCCCCACCCCACTTTGCCTCCTGAGCCTGTAAGGTTGGGGGTCCAAGGCAGGAACAGTTTGAGATCCAGATGGTCTCTAAGGTTACCTCATCAGGTCTGTTAGTGATTAACTGGGGGCAGGGGGAAGATAGAAAGAGCCCCCCCCCCCACTCGCCCCCGCAACCATAAAGCATGGAGCCCAGTGGCTCAGGACGTGTCTCCACATCCCAGCTTCAGAGCCCCAAAATGTCACCATGGGGGAAAAGAGACAGGAACCTCCCATCCCCCCAGCACATCCTGGGTGGGAGTAGATCACAGCTGGGGGGACACCGAGCCCCAAATTTTGTCTTCCTATTTTTCCCATCCACTTTCATACCCCCCAGGCAAGGACCAATGAGGCAGAATCGGGCTGTGATGCTGGTGCCGACTTTACTTGCAGAAATCGGGAGAAATAACGGAAAGCAGCACAGCCGGGAAAACCAAGCGGGGAAGGAAAAGGGGATGAGACACCCCCCCTCCCCAAACCTGCCCCCATCAACAAGCCCCATGCCTCAGTTTCCCCTCTCCAACGCAGGAATGCCTCAAGACCTCTGGCCCTGTGTGACCCCCCCACCTCCTCCCGCCAGCAGACAGCTGAAATAACCACAGCCCACAGGAATACATAAAAAACTGTGGAAACATCCCAAAAACCTCGCCGGCAGCGGGGTGGGGACGACGGGGACCCCACACTCAGCCCCGCATTGCTCTTGTCCCCCTCCGACTGGCTGGGGTTTGCCCAAAAACTCTGGAATTGTGGAGTTCACCTGCCAAGATGAATGGGGCTGTCTGTGCCCTGGGACCGATTTATCCCCAGCTCTCCTGGCATCGGCCAGGCCAGGTCTATATTAGGAAAGCTGCCCCGGTGTAATTAAATCCATCTAAAGACCCAGCGAAGAACACGTGCTCCAGCTGGGTTCGCTCGGGGCAACAGACTGACTGCGGCAACGGAGGGAAGCTGGGGGGACTAGAGGGGTGAGGGGGGGCTGGGCTGCACCCCCCGGGGCTGGGGGGGCACCCAGGGAGTTTTTGGGTGGTGGGGTAGCAGAGCCCCGCTGCCCAGGCAGGCTGCCCCAATTAAAATGTCCCTTTTTTCTTGTTTTCCTGCCCCTTTTCCAATAAAAGCTGAACCTCTGATGTCATCCTGGGGTCTGGAAGCCGGAGGCCCAAGGTAACGACTCAGCTTTTAATGCAGCCCAGATGTGAACGGCAAAGGCAGCACCTCTTTGTGCCAGCCCCCCGGGCCCGAAACGCCAGCCACCCAAAAAGAGCATCCTCAGCGCTGCGAGCTGGTGGCCACCTCACCAGGACCAGGGGGGCTGCCGGCGCGGCACGTGCAGCCACACGCCAGCACACGTGTGCGTGCCCATCCGTGGGGGAGCCCGCACCGGTAAATCCCCCCCAAGCACTGGCACAGCCGGGATCGCGGCTCCTCCATCCCTTGAACAAAAGGGCCACGCCAATGTTTGGGGCTTTTTTTGCTGTTATTTTTTAAAACTGGCAGCGGTATTCCCGTGGGACCCCGGGGGGGGGGTGGGGGGGGTGGGGTTGTTGTTGCGGGGGGGCTCACCTTGGTTTTTGGGAGCTGTCATTTCCAAGTCTGCAGGGCACTCGGCTTCGCCGTTCATCCTCCACCTGCCTGCGCCCAGGACGGTCCCTGCCGGCTCCCTTGCGCGCTACCCGAGATCACTCCTGCTCAGCTCTGCAAGCAAAGGAGACCCCCGCTAGGCACCCCCCCCACGCTGGAGGGACCCCCAACCCCTGACGGGGAGCAGGGGGGCCTGACCCAGGCATCCATGCCCCCCCCCCAGAAGAATGAGGTACTGGGACCCTGTGAGGTTGGAGGGGACTTGGAGAGGAGGTGCAGGGCAGGCGCAGTAAAGGAGGAGGGTACATGGGGGGGTCCCCGAGATCCTGCGGGGGGTTCATGGAGGGGGGATTCTGAATGATGGCGTGACCCCCAGCCTAGTGGGGTGAGGAGAAAAGGGGTGCACGGGCAGGGGGACGAGGTTCGGAGGGGATGTCCCCGGGGTGGGGTGGGGCAGGATCCCAGGGGGATCCCCACAGATCCAAGGGGAGAAGGGTTCAGGGGGTCCCCTGTGGTGTGTGGGGGGTGTGGGATCCATAGGTGCGGGGTCAGGGGGATCTGAGCCAACAGGGCTCTAAGGGATCTTCCAAGCCGTGTTTGACCCCCCTGACAAAAAGTGGGTCTCAAAGGAAGGGACACCACGGATCAGGTGAGATCCCGCCAGGGCCAGGGGGCACGCTCGGAGGACAGAAGGATCCCCCAGATCCAAGGGGGGCTCGGGGGGCAGGCCCGCGGGCCTGGGGGCAGATTAATCCAGGAGGACAGGCCAGAGCAGGCCCCAGGGCTGGGGGATGTGGCTGGGCCTGGGCCTCCCAGGGGGGATCTAGGCCCCGGGGCTGAGGCAGGATCACCCTGGGGGCATCGGGGACTGCCCTGGGGGGGGGGCAGGACCCCCCAGGCCGCAGGAGGGATCGAGTATTGCCCTGGGGGGGCTGATCAGCTCCTGGGAGGGGGAACGCGGGGTTGACAGAAGGCAAGGGTGGGGTGGGGGGTGTGTAGGCCCCACCAGGCCCTGGGGGGATGCAGGGGGCAGGTCTGGGATTGCTGGGGGGGGGTATCAGTCCCAGGGGGGGGGATGGGGGTGCAGACCCCATCAGACCCTGGCGTGGGATCACCCCGGGGTGGGATGAGCCCTCGGGGCAGGGGGGGATGGCCCCAGGGCTGGGTTAGCCTCTGGGGTGGGCAGATCTGGGACCACCGCCGGGGCGGGGGGGGGGATGGATGGGGGCTCACCCCAGGGTGGGATCAGGGATCACCCCGGGGTGGGATAAGCCCTCGAGGGGGATGGGGGGGCGGATCTGGGACCACCTCGTGGGTTGGATGCGGGATCACCCCGGGGGTGGGATCGGCCCATCCCCCGGAGGCGTCGGCGGACCGGGGATCGCCGCGGGGGGGAGGGGGGTTACACCCGGAGGTAGGAAGGCGGGATCGTGGCAAGGGGAGGGATCCATCGGATCATCGCGGGGCGTGGCGGGGGCGATCGCGTTGCGCGCGCAGAGGGATCCCCGGGGGGGAGGGGGCGCGGGATCCCCCGGGGGGGGGGGGGGAACCGGATCCCGCGCCTGGGGGGGGGCAGAGGGGGGGGGGAGAAGGAGGAGGAGGAGGAGGCGGGGGAGGAAGGGGCCGGGCCGTCGGGCGGAGGCGGGGAGCCCGCACATGCCCTGCGCCGCCGGCCAGCTCCAGTCTCCTCCTCCGCCAGGCAGCAGGAACCGGGTGGGACCGAGCGCGGGCGGCCCCGGCGGCGCCTCCCCGGCCCCCTCCCGCCCCCGGTTCCCACCCGGGCGCCAGCGAGCCGCCTTCGCCTTCCCCCCCCCGCAGCACAGCCACCCCCCACCCCCCCGGGCAAGACAATGGAGGCGAGTCCGGGGGGCCGGGGGAAGCGGAGAGGGGCCGGGGAAGCGCGCCGCGCTTCCCCGGCCCCTCTCCGCTTCCCCCGGCCCCCCGGAGCGATGCAATGCGCCGCGGCTTGCCGCCGCCCCCCCCCCCCCCCGGCTCTCCCCATCCGCCATCCCCCCCATCGTTACCGGCCGGCGCGGCCGCTCTCCGCCGCGGCACACAATGGCCGGGCTGCGCCCGCCTCCGCCCGCCGCTCCTTCCCCTCCACCCGTGCAGCCGGCGCGGTTATAAAGCCGAGACAAACCCACCTCTCCGGGCTGCAAGGGGGAGGAGGAGGAGAGGAGAGAAGGAGGAGGAGGAGGTGGAAGGAGGAGGAGGAGGAGGGGGGGAGCTCGAGCCGAGCCGCCGCAGCCCCAGCCCCGCGCCGGAGCCGCTGGGGGAAGAAGAAGAAGAAGAAGGAGGAGGAGGAGGAGGGGGAAGGGGGGGCGGGGATGCCCGGCTGGGGGCGGCCGGGCAGCTGCAGCGAGCCGGGCGAGGGCAGCGCGACCTCCCCGCACCGACCCCCGGGGAGCGGCTCCTACCCAATCCTCCCCCCTTTTTTTCCCCACCGCCGCCCCCTCCTCTCCTCTTCCCTTCCCCCCCCCCCTTCTCCGCGACCCCTCCTCGAGCCCAGAAACACCCACCCACCCAGCGGGGGGCTGGAGCCCCGCTCCCGGTCCGGAGGGAAGAAAGGAAGAAAGAAGGGGGGAAGAAAGGCGAGGAGGGTGGGAGGGGGGGGGGAGGAAAAAAAAAAAGGGGTGTTTAAAAAAAAATAATCTATATATATAAAAAGAGAATAAGGGGAGGGGGGTATAAAGCGCGGCGGGGGGGAGCGGACGAGCCCGGGCACGCAGCCGGCGGAGCGCGGCGCCCAGCTCCCCGCCGCGGCGCGGGACTCACCCGGGCTGGGGAAAAACAACCGCCCAGCGCTGGAAGCCTGCCCCCGAAATCCAGCTGCGGCAGCCGGGAGGGAGGGAGGGCGAGCGGGAAGGAGGGAGGGAGCGAGGAGGAGGAGAGGGAAGGGAAGGGAAAGGAGGGAGGGGGGGCACACCGAGGCCGCCGAGCCGTGCGCTCCCCCCCGCCCCGAGCCCCAGCGCGGTGCCCCCCGCCGGCGCGGACGCGGCCGGGGCCGGAGCGGGCGGGCGGGCGAGACCCGGCGGCGGCTTCCTGCCCGCGGGGCCTGCGCGAAAACGAGCTGGTTTTGCTTTCCTCGATTAGGGGGGAAAAAAAAAAAAAAAAAAAAGCCGCCAAAACAAAAAAAAAAAGCCCACCCCACCGAGCGCAAGCCCCCCCGGCCGCGGCGGGCGGCGAGAGCCCGCGGAGCGGCGGCGCTTACCGAGCGCGGCGGCGGCGGCAGCCCGGGAGGAACAAAGCGCCTCCTCCAGCCCCGCCGGCGGAGCGGCGCGGCGGCGAATGGCGAGCCCGGGCGGCACGGCGCGGCACGGCTCCCCCGGCGCAGGCACGTACCTGCGGGGCCGCGGCTTTGGGGGGCCGCGGCTCGGCGGGGCCGGGGCTCGCTCGGCGGGGCCGGGGCGGGGAAGCGGCGGTTGAACGGCGGCCAGCTCTGCAGCGCTGGCCCCGGGCGTGGACGCGCTCCAGTCCCCGCAGAGACGATCGCGCTTTCCCCCGCCTCCATGGCGCTGCGTTTTCTCTTCCAATCAGCCGGGCTCTGCGCGCCGGGGTCCGCCGCCAGCCTCCGCCGCTCCCCAAGCGGCACCGCCGGCCGCCGCCGCCCCGCGCTCCCGCCGCTTTCGCCGTGTTTTTTATTGCTCTTTGCTTTTGCAACACTGTGGCGAGAAGAAAAAGAGGAGGAGGAGGAGGAGGAAGGAGAGAGGAGGGAAGGGGGGGGGAAAGGGAAAAAAAAATCTCCTTACATGTGCAACAATCCTCGCCCGGCGTTTGCATAAAAAAAAAAAAAAAAAAAAAAAAAAGAGAGAGAGAAAAAAAGGGGGGGGGAAGCGGAGGGGGGGGGGGGAAGCCGAGCCGAGCCGCCTCCCGCCCCGGTGGGTCCCCTCCGCCACGGCGGGGCCGCACTCCTTGCCCGCCCCGCGGCCCCGGGCAGCCCCGGGACACGGCCGCGGTGGGGGATCTCCCCGGCGGGGCGGGCGAGGGGCAGTTTCCTCCCCTCCCTCCGCTCCCCGCTCCCTTTCTCCTCTCTCTCTCTCTTAATTTTTTTTAATGCAATTTCTCCAACTCCACCTTTGTTGTGCTGGGCGTCATTCCCCGCAGCCAATCCCGGCCGGGCAGCTGCCTGCAAATTACCGGCCATCCCGAGCTGCCTGCAAATTACGGGCCATCCCAGGCTGCCGGCACAACACCGGCCGTTCCGGGCCCCGGCACCGGCACGGCCCCGGCCGCACACCCCCCACACCCCCCTCCGCTGCCGCCCGCCGGCCGGGGCTGCCGTGCGCGATGGCCGCCCGCCCGCCATGGCCGCTCCAGGCCGCCTGCGCGCTGCGGCCAGCCCGGCCATTGCACGGCACCGGCCCTCGGCGGGGCACCGGCCAGCCCGGCCGCTGCACGGCACCGGTGCTTGCACACTGCCATCCGCTTGCATACTACTGGCCAGCTCAGCCATTTGCACGGCACCGGTGCTTGCACGGCACCGGTGCTTGCACGCTACCGGCCAGCTCTGGCCATTTGCACGCTACTGGTGAGCTCCAGCCATTTGCATGCCACAGCCTGCTTGCATGCTACCAGCAAGCTCCGGCCATTTGCACACTACTGGCTGCTTGCACACTACTGGTGAGCTCTGGCCATTTGCATGCCACTGGCTGCTTGCACACTACCGGGCAGCTCTGACCGTGTGCACGCTACTGGCGAGCTCCAGCCATTTGCACACCATCAGCTGCTTGCATACCGCTGGTGAGCTCTGGCCATTTGCACGCTGCCGGCTGCTTGCACACTACTGGCAAACTCTGGCCATTTGCACGCTACCAGCTGCTTGCACACTACCAGTGAGCTCTGGCCACCTGCGTGCTGGTGCCCATCCGTGTGGTACTGGTGAGCTCCAGCCACCTCCGTGCCGGTGGCCAAGACGGCACAGGCAGTGCTGGCAGGCACCTGCCGCAGGGCGGTGGGAGGCAGGGGGACCCCCCCTCCAAGGATGCAGGATCAGGCCCTGGGGTGCCCAGCTTGGCTGGCTGGGGGCACTTCCCTGCTGGCTGCGTGAGAATGGCCAAAATCCAGGGGATTTTCACCTCTGCTTATGTGGAAAGGGAAAAAAATAATGATTATGATAATCCCCAAGTCTGGGTGCCGTTGGCCCGCCCGGCCGATCGGGGGGTGCGGGGGTGGCAGCGGGGGAGCGCCCGGCTGTACGAGTGGCTTATGTGGGCCTTATTCCCAAGCCTGGGATCAGCCGGAGGGATGGACGGCCCCTCCGCCACGTCCCGCGGTCCTGCCTCCCGCCAGCACGGCCACCGAGGTGTGCCAAGCTGCGCCAGCCAGCTTCAGCGCCGAGCGGTTAATCCTGCCACTGAAAGCTTTAAAAAAAAATAATATATATATTTATTTTGCGTGGAAAGGGCCCTCAGTTGAGCTGTTTTCCCTGGTCTAAATTAGGTGAAATGTCACTGTTTTGCAACAGGGAAAAATTGCAAAAGGAAAAAAACCAAAAACAACCCACAACAAAATATTTAGAGACAACCAGGCCAAACACATGAAATATCCACATTTTTAATTTTTAACTTTTTTTTTTTTTTTTTAACCAAAAATCCATTTTGGATGGGGAGTGCAAACGTGCTGCGGCTCCGACGAGGTGCAGATCCCCCTGTGACGCAGCACACCAAGGAGGGGACACCGGAGCCCCGGGCACCAGCCACCAGCCCTGCAGCAGGGACAGAGACTCCTCGAACCCACATCCCAAACGCTCCCCTCCGTGCTTCTTACCAAGGGAATTTTTTAATTGCTGTAATTCATGCAGAGGAGTATTTTTTGCCAATAAAGGCGCAATAAGATGGTGCAACTGTGCCTGGTTTTGGGGGGGTTGTTTGCATTTTCCCTTGTTCATTGCACAAACTATAACCGACAGCATCTCACTCACACTGCGGGGACGTCCGGGCTGTCCTCAGCCATGTGACGGCACAGGGTACCCCGGGATGCTGGGGGCACCCCACGGCACCAGGGCTCTCTGCTCCCAGGGGTGATGCTGGGATGTGACCCAGCTCTCCAGCCCTGTGCTCCCTGCTTCTTGTTAGCAGGCCTGTTAACCAGTATTTTAATTTTTTCCCCCTTACAACTCGCACCGTGCTGCAGGTCCCTGCCACAAATCACCCCCAACCACATTGCACTGGGCTAAGCCAAGCTCATAGGAGAGCTTGACCTAAATCCCACCCCCCCGCCCCCAAACTGGGCTGGATCCCATGGCAGCGACCTCACTGACATCTCCCAGTGAATAAAACAGCTCTTCCCAGGGTGGGGAGCAGGAAGGACTGGGAGCAGGGATGCTGCCCCGGGTGCAGGGATGCTGCCCCGGCAGACACCTTCCTCCATCACTGCACAGTGGCACCGGGGGCTTGGAGCAGGGGCCACAGCAGCAGGGCTGGTGGCGGTGGCAGCACGTGAAGCCCCCCCCCCTCCAGGGCTCGGTGGCACCAGGGCTCAGAGCAGGGGCTGCAGCAGCAGGGCTGGCAGTGATGGTGGCACATGAAGCCCCGCCGATGGCACCCGGCACGGCTGGCCCAGTGAGGCCAGCAGAAGGACAGGTGGCTGCTGGCTCGGCGGGCCTCGGGCTGAACAAACACTGGCCACGTACCTCCATCTCCAGAAAACAAGGGCTAGCAGCTGCACCAGGCCGGTGGCCACAATGGGATTTATCCCAGCCCCACCAAGAGCCTCTGGGGGCACAGCCAGGAGCAGTGACAGATGCTGACCCTGATGCCTGGCACATCCATTCCCTGTTTCACAGAGCTGGGCACTGGCAGGTGTCTTCCAAGGGGGCAGCAGCCCTGCTGGTTGCTCTCCTTAATGAGATTACAGGTAATTGGGGTCAATTTAGAGCCAGCATGGGCTGGAGGGGGGAGCTGGGGTCTGCTTTGCAATGTGTTACAGCAACATCCCTGGGCAGGCAGCTCAGCGTGTGTCCCCCCCCCCCCCCCCGGTGTGGGGATGGCAGTAACAGGGGAGCACCCTGGGGTGCAGGGGGGTGAGGGGGGGCTGAGCATCCGAGCTGGCCTGGGATGGCTGCAGTGAGAATCGTGTTATTTAGGTTGGAAAAGACCTTTGAGACCGTCGGGTCCATCCCTTAACCCAGCAGGGCCAAGCCCACCGCTCAGCCGTGTCCCCAGGCACCGCATCCAGGTGTTTTTAAACACCCCCAGGGATGGTGATTCCACCCCCTCCCTGGGCAGCTGGTTCCAATCCTTGACCACCCTTTGGGTGACAAAGTTTTTCCTAATGTCCAACCCAAACCTCCCCGGCACCACCTGAGGCCGTTCCCTCTTGTCCTGTCGCTTGTTACCTGGGAGCAGAGACCCCCCCCTGCCTACAGCCCCCTGCCAGGCGGCTGCAGTGAGCAACCAGCCCCCCCAGCCTCCCCCTCTCCAGGCTGAGCGACCCCCATTCCCGCAGCTGCTGCTCCTCAGCCCCAGCCCCGTGTCCCGTCCCTGGACACGCTCCAGCCCCTCTGTGTCCCTCTGGGAGTGAGGGGCCCGCAGCTGACCCTGTTGGAGGGGTGGCCTCAGTGGGTCCTGGGACAGAATGCCAGGATGCAGCAAGTGACCCGGGGTGGCTGTGGGGAGCATCCCGGGATGACTATGAGGAGGAGCATCCTGCAGTGGCTGCAGCGAGCACCCCGGGATGCAGTGAGAACCTTGGGATGCTACTACAAGCATCTGGGTACAGCTGCACTGAGCATCTTGGGGGGCAGGGGCAGGCACCTCCGAAAGGTGCTGCTACTCTTTTTTTGGGGGTGGTGGTTAAATAAGACGACCCTCCAGAAAATGGCCACTGGGAAAGAAAAAAACAGCTTACATTCTGGTTTTATTAATTTCTTTATTAAAGCCTGATACAGAGGTGGCTGGGGAGTGGAAGGAAAAAAAAAAACCCAAAGCTCGCAACATTTATTTCAGACACGTAATTAATAAAACTAAACCAACCCAAAGACAAGGCAGCGCCGCCCTGGGCATGGCTGTCCCCCGTCTGCTGTCCCCCGTGCTGATGGTGGGGTTCCCCTGCTCGAATTTATGCAAAAAGAAGCAAATTTGCAGCCTGCTGAAGTGCTGTGCCCTGGCTGGATCCGGCCCGTGGGTCTGACCAGGGCAGGGGCTGCCCTTGCAGAAGCAGGGGGATGCTTGGCCAGTTTGGGAGCAATCCCAGCAGAAATGGGGCAGGATGCACCCAGCAAGCAAGGGAAAAATCAAGGAAAAACTACATTGATTTAACTGAAACGCTAAAAAAATAAAAAGGAATTATACTAACACTAATTCATCAGTTAAACGACGCGCTGGACTGGTCCATAGAGTTTAGGCCCTGACCAGGATCCTTTAAAATAAGCTTGTCTAGAAAATTGTAAATTTTTATATAGTTTCTCTCTAGTATATACACACACACGCACATGGCCCCCGCTGCCAGCAGGAGCACAATCAGCCTTTAGAAATAAATTACAAGCTCCCCCAAATGCTAGCATCAAATATACACATCATTCCTGGCACCTGCTTTTTTTTTTTTTTTTTTTCTTCCCTCATTTTTTTCTTTTTTTAAGGTGCTTTTTCAGCCTTTTTTTGGATTTTTGTTTGGTTTTGAGTGAATCCTACTTGCGGAAGCGTCAGTGTAATTTTTTGGGGTATTTTTAGCATGATTATCTGAATTGCAAAAATATAAACCCCCTCACTGGACTGTTTACATCCTGACCCTGCGAGCTGCTGCGAGCGGCCGTGAGCGCAGTGGAGCAGCAGGGATGCTCTCGCTGGGGCAAATGATGGAGGAAGGGGGGAAAAGGGCTCTGTGGGGCAAAAGGTCTGTCCCAGCTCATGCTCGTTAGCACTGGAAGTTCATCTGGGGAATAGTGGCTGGGCAGGGGGGGTTCCCCAGGGGAGGCAGCAGGGCTGGGGGCAATCTGCATTCCCTCCTACATCACCCTGTCCCTGCCTTGTGCCTCCCTCCAGGCTTGGGCGTCTTCCTCCAGCTCCTTCCCACGCTCGGTCCCAGTCATGGCTCTGGGGTGGCCTTGGGGACGGGATGGTGACACGGGGCACGGGCCATCCCGCCCTGCCATGGGGTGGGGGATGGCCCACGGGACCCCCCCAGCCCAGGCAGCGTCTTCCCCAGTGGGTAGCAAAGTGTGCGTGAGATCACACCATCCAAAACATTTTAAAAAAAAAAGATTTAAAAAAGGGAAAAAAACCAAAAAGGCCCCATTTGCAGGGTGTGCAGGTGGGGACGGGGGCTCTGGGGCTGTGTCCCCAAGGTCTCCTCCATTGCCCAGCAGCAGAGCTCTAAGTGGGTGGGGGGGGCTGGGGGGGCATGGGGCCAGCTGGGGGGGTGGGCGGCAGCAAGCCCTTAGCTGGGCATCTGCACCTCGTCGTACACATCTGTGCCCTCCTCCTCTTCGAAGGTCACCACGGCATCGTCCGCATCCAGCTGGAGAGACAGGAGAGGGCATTAGGTGGGATGGGGATAGGGACACAGATGAAGATGAGGATGAGGATGGGGAAAGGGACACAGATGGGGATGGGGAGAGGGATGGGTGCAGGGACAGGGACAGTGCTGTGGTGCTCCCGGCTACGTACACATTTGAGCTCGACTTCGTGGAAGATCTTGGGCAGCAGAAGGCGCCGCAGGGGCACAGTGAGGATGAGGACGAAGGGTAGCGCCAGCGAGGCCGGGGTGGACTTCACCACCCACAGCAGCACAAGGACGATGATTTGGGTGACGGTGAAGAGGTGCATCCGCAAAGTCTTCACCTGTGGGACGAGGAGCCCAGTGGGGTCAGGGTGGTGGATCCAGCACCCCCCACCCTTCCTGGGGTGGCCCAAAGAGCCCAGCGAAGGTCAGCATCCAGCTCTCTGGGGAGCCCCAAGCAATTGCAGGCAGCGCCATGGGGTGCCACAGCCCAGGACACCCCCAAGCCCACAGCCACCCGGCCGGGCGGTAGAGGGCTCACTCACCCGGGTGACGTAGGGCTCCTTGGGGTGGTACTTGGGTGGCATCAGCAAGAGCAGGATGCGGTCAAAGAGCTGGATGCCAAAGAGGGAGGTGACACCCATGTAGAGGAAGATGCCAAAGAGCACGGCCAGCGGGATGTACTTCAGGATGGGCTCCATGAGGATGGAGACGCCTGTGGTGGGCAAGGAGAGGTTGGAGAGAACCCCCAGGGGCACCTGCCCTCGCCGCCCGCATTGGGGGGCGCCTCCCCAGCTCACCGATGAGCACAGCCACGAAGAAGCCGCTGACACGCTGTTCCTTGACCTCCAGGATCTGGGCCTTCTCGCTGGCAGCGGAGGTCTTGCTCATGACGGTGAGGGCGTTGGCATGGGTGATGGTGCGGACGGTGGTGGCACTGAGCCAGGGCATGCCGAAGAGGGCGGCCAGCCCCCCCATGACCACAATCAGCAGCAGGTCCAGGTGGAAGCCAGAGCCCTTCACCAGCTTCCTCTCAGGCTTGCTGACAATGAGGCTGCCGGAGACAGGGAGGATGAGTTGGTGACACAGCACCCTGGGGAAGTCCCCTCCGTCCCTGTCCCACCCTGCGGCCCTCCCCATACCCCCCTGGTCCTCACGTGGTAATCTGCGTCTCGAGGAAGATGAGGATGAAGACCAGGAGGGCAGGCACCACGGTGGCAAACATCATCCAGATGGGGAAGGGGCTGTTATTCCCCAGGGGGTGGATAAACCAGCTCCGGGCAGACGCGTTGGTGACCTCCAGCCCTTTGGGGACCTTCAGTTTCTGGGTGGGAGAAGAGATGAGGGGGTGAGGGGACGAGGATGGGGCATTGGGACAAGCACCTGGCTCCATGTCCCCTTGTCACAGACACCCGTGTCCCCCCAGCCCTGCCCTTCCGCTGCTCCCGGACCTGCGTGTACGTGTCCTTGATGAAGAAGTCGACCAGCGCCATGACAAAGATGGAAATGGGCACCCCGAAGTCCCCGATCAAACGCCGGACCTGTGGGGACACCACGACCATGTTAAACGCAGACACCTGCGCCCCCACCCAGCTGAGGGGCCCACCCACCAGCTCTAGCAAAGAACTCTGCAGGAACATGCAATGAGTTTGCATGGTCTCAGCCAGCCCCTTCAGGAACCCGCGCCCGCTGAGCCCCCGTGCTGCCCCCAGCACTGCCCCCGGGCCCAGTGCGGGGGGGGGGCTGCCCCTGTGCCCCCGCCTCCTCACTTTGCCAGGCAGGAAGGAGCTGTTCTTGAACTTGCGGAGGAAGAAGGCCAGGAAGAAGGTGCCAGCCATGAGGACGAGGGACAGCAGTGCCGTGTTGGGCTCTGGCACGTGGGGCTGGACCGTGGCCTGCACATTGTAATGCCGCTGTAGCGGATGATTCTGGAAGATCTGGGGAAGGAAGGGGAGAAGGTCAGTGACGACGGGATCCCTGCTAGCGGGTAGGGATGGGGGATGCCCCTGCACCGCTCCTGCCATGCTGGGAGCCCCACAGCACCATCCCGGCAGGTGATGGGTGCAGGGTGTGTGCCAGGGTGGCCAGCGAGACTGGGAGCTTGGCACTGGGTGAGCGGGGGGTTATTTTTAGCCTTGGTTTTCTCCATGCTCCTTTGGAAATGGGACTGGACAGGGACTGGGTGGCACAGTGGGGACGGACAAGCATGACCCCACTGAGGACCATGCGTCACCCAGGGTGTTTGGGGCTGTGCCAAGCTCATAGAGGGGTGCACAGGGGCACCCCGGTGTGATAGGGGTCCAAGAGTGATGGGGCATGCGTCCTGCGTGTCACCTCTCCAGCACCAGACATGTCCCAGCAGGCACCCAGTGACACCAGCCCATTGCTGCTGTCCAACTGGGGAGGGTCTGAGCCAGGGGATGGGGGAAGAAGTTGGGGCTCCCCAGGCAGGTGCTGGACAAGGACCATGTTTTCTGCAGCCCAGGTGGGACATCTGCCCAGGCTTCACCTCCCTGCCCCAAAATCCCCCTGCAGAGAGAAGCATGAGCTGGGAAACACCTGGGAAAGGGAGATGGGCTGCATCCCTCGCCTGCATCCAGCTCATTTCTATGGAAACTTGGGTGATGACCACAATCTGCAGCTCCCCCCTTTCCCTGCTGCGGGACCCCCGTGCCCCTCACCGTGACAAGCTTGGAGAAGGTCTCGTAGATGAAGATGAGGGAGATGAGGAAGGAGAAGATCTCCTGGGTGTAGCGGGACAGGTAGCGCACCAGGAAGCTGCCCTCGCAGGCCACCACCAGCAGCACCAGCAGGATCATCCAGAAGCCGATCCAGACCCGGCCCACGATGTACTCTATGCCATTGTTGCTGCAGAACTGGGGAGCCAGAGGGCACAGCCCCATCAGGCCCCTGAAGCCCCCAGCATGCGCACCCATGTGGGCTGGACCCCCGGGTCCCACGGTGGCCCTGTGCCTACTGCCCAGGGCTGGGGGGTGCTGGGATGAGGATAGTGGTACCTTGGTGTGGCAAGGCACCCCCTGCCTGGCAGCACCCGCGTGGTGCCAGCTATTTGGCATCACCCACACGGTGTCACGCACCTCGCATCATACCTGTGCCAGCACCCGCATGGCTCTATCTGCATGATGTCACCCATGTGCCACCACCCATGTAGCAGCACCACCCATGTGCCATCCCACCAGTGCCATCCTGCATCTGGCATCGCCCCTCTGCCATCCCACACGTGGCAGCACCCACATGACATCCCCTTGTGGCAGCACCCTGTGCCTCTGCCAGGGCTGCTGGGGACAACGTGAGCCTGCTGTGGGGACCACTGGTGGCTGGGGGGGGGCACCCAGGGGCACAGGGGGGCACCCACCGAGTAGAAGGCTTCCTCAAAGACGAGGAGGGGCCCTGAAAAGCCAACGACAAGCAGGGGCTGAGCGCTGAAGAAGCTGAAGAGGACGCACTGCACGCAGGTGGAGATGAGCAGCTCCGACACCCCCATCATGCCTTCGGTCTTCTCACCTGGGGGGGAGCAGAGCCGGTGGGTGCTGGGGGGGATGACACAGCTCTGTGTCCCACCACCCCATACCCCTCGGCACCAGGATTAGGGCACGCAATCCCCCCGCCAGGAGCATCCCCAGGGGATGGTGCTGCAGGTGGTTGCACCCCACTCCCCCAGCCCCGTGCCCAGCTGGGGGATGTCCCCGTCCCCTGGCGTGTCCCCAGCTTGTCCCCTCATTACTCAGTAAGCCTCCAAAGGTGATAGCAGGTGACAGTGCGGCGAAGTAGATGAAGATGATGGCAGCCAGGCACTGGGGGCTGAAGGCATCTTTGATGTCGCTGAGATACTTGGGGTACCGGCGGCAGATGTCCCGCACCAGCCCCCCAAAAGGTTTCCCCGTCCTGCGCAGGGGGTCGTCGTCCTCTGCTGGTGGTGCCTCCGCCCCTGGGGACACAAGCAGGTGGCCATGGGGGGACCCTGTGTGCAAGGTGGGGTCCCCGCCAACCATGGTGAAGGGGGATCCTGGGGGGGCCGGGGTGGTCCCTGCCATACATGGGCCTTTTGGGACGTCCTTGGGCAGCGCCTTCTTGCGGGGCTGGTAGCGGCGGCGGAGCAGGTCCTGCTGCAGTGGCACCAGGCTGCGCAGCAGCTGCTCGTTGGGGGTCTCGGTGGGTGGCAGGACGATGCTGGCCTCCAGGAAGTCCTCCACCCCCTGCAGCAGGTCCTGGCGGCCCTCAGCCAGGTAGGCGTCCCGGCGAAAGACCTACGAGGTGGCCCGGGGACAGATGTTCAGCTGTCTCCGGCACCCTTGGGTGCTTCTGGGCACCCACCCGGCCCCTGAGCATGCCCATGGGGATGGGGCATCACGGGGATGCGAGGGCATGAGGATGAGGGGGTGCATGGGGATAAGGGGGGTCATGGGACACAGGACCACAGGAGTGTGGGGACATGGTTGCCTGGACACACAAGGACAAGGGGACAATTGACTTCAGGGGTGTGGGCACATGGGGATACAGGTGCATGGGGACATGGGAGCACGGGGCCACAGAAGTGTGGGGACAGGGATGCATATGGACAGAGGGAAGGGGGTGCATGTGGACATGGAGACACGGGGACAGGGGTGCATGAGGACATGGAGGCCCAGAGGCATGGGGACACAGACAGGAACATGGCACAGGGGACGAGCCCTGTTAGAGGGTGCAGCCCCAGGGATGGGGACTTCGGGGGGCTCAGGGGGCCTGGCTCCCCAGACGGCAGTGCTGGTGGCAGTGACAGTGCTGGTGGCAATGTGGGCAAGCCGTACCCTCTCAGACATCATGGTGGCGACGGCACGGCCAATCTCGTGGTAGCTGATGTGGGGGCTGTCGGGGCCCAGGACGACGAAGAGGAAGCGCACGGGTAGGGGCACATCGAGGACGGCATCCAGCATCACTGCGTCCTTCAGGCGCACAAAGGCCAGCGTTGGCTGCTCCAGGAAGGCTGCGCAGCCTGGGGGGGATGATGGGACGGGACAAGGGTCACGGGGGGCCAAGCACAGGGACATGGGGCACAGGGACACAGAGCACAGGGACACAGGAGTACAGAAACGTGGAGACACTGAAACATGGGGATGTCAGGACATGGAGACATCAGGATATGGAGACAAGGTGACAGAGAGGCGTGGGGGTGCGGGGGGACACGGGGAATAGAACGGGGGCACAAAGACATGAGGACACTGAGGCATATGGACACACGGACACTGGGCACAGGGACATGGGGACACAGGGATAGATGGGCGTGGAGCACAGGGACATTGGGGCATAGGGGCACAGGGAACATGAGGACTTGGGAGCACAGAGGAGTGAAGAAATGGGACATGAGGACAAGGGACACGGGGCCAGAGAGCAGCGCTGAGCGGCAGCAGGTGTCGGCGAGGGCTGAGGATGAGGAAAGTCAAAAAAGGCACAAGAAATGCAGCGAGTGAGCAAGCAGGCAGCGACAGGCAGGCGCCGAAGCTCCCCCTGCTCACCCCAGCCCCGCACCCACCGCCCTGACCCCGCACCCGCCTCTGCACTGACCACTCACCCACAAGGACCAGCGTGGCCTCAGCATCCTTGGGGACCTTCTCGGGGAGCTGCGGTTTCGTGGCCCCACTCGGGCTCTGTTGCAGGCAAGAGAATGGCAGGAATCAGGCAGCTGACCCTGGTGGCTGTCCCCTGCATGTCCCTCTCTGTCCCCTGCATGTCCCCCTCTGTCCCCTGCATTTCCCCCTCTGTCCCTTGCATGTCCCTCTCTGTCCCCTGCAAGCCTGGCTCCCTCGCTACCACCTCTGCACTGTCCCATGGCAGTGCCTCCCCTGCATGCACGTGTGCACATGTATGTGTGTGTGCATGTGCCTGCAAGTGTGAAGGTGTATGCGTGCATGTGTGCACATGTGTGTAAGGGCGAGAGACAGCGGTGTGCGTGGGAGTTTGGGGGGTTGCCTGTGCCCGTGCATTTCTGCATGCTCATGCGCATGTGAGTGCATGTGGATCGGTGTGCAAATGTGCATGAGTGTGTGTCAGTGGGTGTGGGCACTCCCCGGGGGTCCCCGTGAAAACCCACTCGCTGTGCAGCTGCCTGGTGTGCGCACCCGTGTGTCCCAGGGTGTGTGTCACACATCGCCGCGTGCACGTGTGCCCCTCTCAGCTGCCCTCCCCACACCCTGGCCGGACCCAGCGCCCCCGACCCTGCGCCCCGGTGCCCCCCTGCTCCCCGCCACAGCCCCGTCCCCACTCGCCTGCTTGGCCCCGGGCAGCCTGCGCATTTCCAGGGGCTGCTGCAGCAGCGGCTGCTCCGTCTCTGCCTGGCCCGTGCCCGAGCGCTGCAGCTGTGCCCGCAGCAGGGTCCCGACCGACTCCACCTCGTCGGGGTGTCTAGAGCAGAGAGGTGGGTGTGTGATAGATGGGCCAGAGACATTGATGCCCCCTAAACCACCCCCAGCCCTAGGGGTGCGCAGGGACCCCCAAGCCAGGCTGGGAGGCAAAGCTGAGCTGTGCAGAGGCTTTTCCACCCTGTGCCAGGCTCCAGTGGGACTCACTGGGGCTGGACCCAGCCCGGAGCCTGGGGTCCCCCCACGGGGCTGCCAGCCCTGGCCGTACTTGTGCTTCAGCAGCATCATCCTCAGGATGGCCTCCTGGTCCTGCGGCTTGATCTGCCCCTCGTAGATCATCTGGTCGATGAGGACATGGGCAATGGCCGCCAGCGACTTGGCTGCCACGTCAACGAGGACAGCACCTGTGGGGACAGCACCGTCACGGGCTGGCTGACATGGGGTCTCCACCACCACCCTGGCCCCAGCTGACAC
The DNA here is from genome assembly GCF_017639655.2 of Falco naumanni. Classification (NCBI taxonomy): domain Eukaryota; kingdom Metazoa; phylum Chordata; class Aves; order Falconiformes; family Falconidae; genus Falco; species Falco naumanni. The sequence continues at coordinate 691,334 of NC_054071.1, forward strand.
CCCCACCTTTGGCCAAAGCCCGTCGGACCTCCAGGAGGCTGTGGTAGGTCAGGAAGGAGAGATGGGGCTGGCCCCAGTGCCCAGCTTCCTTGAAGTCCTCCTCCAGCTGGAGCCAGTGGCTGGCCTCCATCCAGCACAGCTCCTTCGTGCTGTCCATGACCAGCTCATGCAGCTCCACATAGACCTGCAGCCAGAGCCGGGGGGGTCCAGGGTCTCTCTGGATGCACCAGGGACCCCCAGTAGACACAGAGCTGTGGCTCCCGTGCCAGCATCCCCACTTGCCCTGGTGTCCCCAGGTGAGGCCAGTCCCCAGGTGGCCACAGTCCAGCTGCTCCTCAGAATGGAGGGAGTGGGGGTCCCTGGGGCAGAACCTACCTCATGGGTGTCCTGCTGGGACAAGAGCGTCCTGCTCCCTGCCGCCTCCACATCCACATCAGTCACTGATGGAGCTGTGAGCGGAGCCACCAACACATTAGCTGGTCCCTGCCCCAGCCCAGACCCTCCTGGGGTCTGTTGGAAGCATCTCCCTCCCATCACCCTCATCCCAGACCCACCTGGGGTTGCCTGGATGTGTCCCCAGCTCCACCACCCCCACCCCAGACCTGGATGGGACTTGCTGGACATATCCCACACCAATTGCCCCATCCCAGACCCAGCTGGGGTTTGCTGGATGTGTCCCTCCATCACCCCCCTGCCCCACCAGTGCCCACCTTCAGCCCCTTGCATACCTGCAGCCCGGCTCCTGGGGCAGGGTGACAGTCTGGGGACATCCCCAGGGCCAGGGTGAGGATGGGGCTCATGGCCACGCTCTGCCCTGCCACCCGGCCACTGGCACAACCCTGACCGCAGCACCAAGCACTGCCCCTTGCACTGGGATGGGAATAGCACATCCCCAGCCAGCCAGACCCCAGGAGCTCGAGGTGTCCCCGTCCCTGTCCCTGTTCTCCACCTACCTGCAGCCCCTCTGTGCTCCCCACGACCCCACAAGCTCTGGTCCTATAAAGCTGGGGCTGAGCCCCACACCCCGTGGCCGCCCTGTGTGCACCGTAAATCCCAGAGCACTTTGCCTTTGCTGACAGTAAACACCAGCGCGGCTCCTGCCCGCCCGTGGCGACCCGGCGCTGGGGACAGGCTCACCCTGTCCCCCTCTGCCCTCACTGGGGACCACTGCGGTCCCCCTCCTGTCCCCAGCCAGGTCATCCGCCGGGGGGATGCTGCAAGAGCTGCATCCCGCTCTGCCAGCTGAAGGATGCTGTGCCCGAGGGAGGGGGGATGGGGCGCGTGTTCCCCCTTGATGTCCCTGACAGCGTTGGCTGTGGCACGTGGGCACGAGCCTGTCCTTGTCCCGGCCTGCTGCCACCACCGCCAAGCCGCCCGGCGCCAACCAGCGTTCAGCCCCAAGTGGTTCTTGTCCTCACCCCAAACAAAGGCTTTATTTATCCTCAATCAGTGGGCAATTACGGGCAAGAGGCAGCGGTCACCCCGCAGCGTGCCCTGACGCCTGGGTGACGGTCACCCTGCGGAGGATGGGGATGAGAGTGGCAAAGCCAGGGCGGGTGGTGCGACGGAGGGCTTGGGGGGGGGGCAGGAAGCCAGGGCTGGGCTTTGTCCCCCGCTGCCCCTGCGGTCACTCACGCTGCCCTCTGCCACGGTGGCTCGCCTGTCCTGGGGGGGCCCCGGCCGCACGCCTCCTCCCATCCACGTCATAGTATCCCCGGCGGCCAGGCAAGTACTGGCTGCAAAACACACCCCACCAGGACGGGGACATCAGCGCCGGGCACCCATGGGTGCCAGCAGCTCCCCTTGCCGGTGCCAGCCGGGCAGGCGGGGCAGTGTCCAGCCCCCTCCCCGATTTGGGGG